>NC_054840.1:17105126-17408126 GCF_018345385.1 Vulpes lagopus
AAAGGTAGAAATTTTGGTTCCCCTTCTGCCCCACTATTCTCTCAATTTTCCATTCTTAACAAGTTACTCATTTCCCCATTACCTATCCTATTTTCACCTTTCGCTGCATCCATCCATTTGCTTGAAATTCTTTGGCAGATTAGGAAGTCCTTCTTCCATCAGCCACAACCAGAATCATGCATTCACTGGTTGATGGTGACATTTTACTGAAGAGTGAGGAGCCTTTCCCAAAGAGGTGCTCAATTCTGAATACCAGTTATGGAAATGAATCAAGTTGTCTTGTCACACTGGGGGAACTCTGATGCTAAGTTAGTGAATATGGCACAGTGGCGAAGAAGTCACACTTTGGCATAGTGACTCTCATTCTCGGGGCCAAGCATGGGGCTTCCTGCATGTAGCATACTCCCTCTTCCAGAAGGCTGTCTGATAGTTCTCCAGCAGGTGGTCTGCACAGTCTGTTGGCACCAATTTGCACAAATGGTGCAACAATAACCATCCTTTATCTTTCCTTAAAAGAACGTTGAAGTTTGAGTGAAGGTCACTTGGGCAGCCCTGAAGTGAAGGCAGGTATCTCCGTGGAAAGGATTTGTGATGTAGATACCTCTGAGGTGACTCGAAGCTGTCACACAGTTGGTGTTAGGGAAGTTCTTATTGTTACAATAATTATAGGTATCAAAATTTAGAGAGATTCAAGGGATCATATAATCTAACCACCTCTCTTACAGATGGAGAAACTGAGTCCCAGAGAGAGGAAACGGATTGTTTTATAGGACCACGGTTCAGACTAAAATTCCATCTCCAAACCAATATTTTTCCCCTACACCAGTGATTGCAAAACTATGGGTTGTGACTCTTGATAAGTGTTAAAGTTATTGCTTTGAGTCCAAGGCCATGCATGCCCAATGAGCATTGGTATAACCTTTACAAGCAAAAGTAGAACACAGTCATTTGGAAGTGTGTGGCAGTTTTTGAAATGCCATATAAATGTGTGGAAAAATACATACAGCTAATTTAATAATAATTCAAAGCCATATGATCACTGCCTGAGTCAGAAGATAGAACACTGCTTGCACTCCAGATGTTCTCCTGGGGCCTGCCCTAATTTTGACCCATCTCTGCTCTCTGCCCCCGACTCCACACAGAAGCAACCTCTCACCTGGCTTGTATAATTATTATTTTCTTGCCTTTAAAAATATTTTTTTCTAATTATGTCTGTATCCCATAATAATTTTTTTGAGGTCTCTGTGATTGAAATCACACTGATTATATTCTTTTGTGTTTTGCTTCTTCTGCTTATTATACTGGTGAGATGTATCCATATTACTGCACAAAATTATAGTTTATTTATTTGCATTGTGACAGAATATATCATGGTAAGACTATACTTTCTAAAGAGTCAGTTCAATTTTCGATGGACTCTTGGATTGTTTCCAGCTTTGAATTTTTCTTGTCTGTATCTCTTGGTACGCAGGTCCACAAGTTTCTGTAGAGAAGATACTTGCAAGTAGAACTACTGAATCGCACAGTGTGTGTATATCTTTAACTTCACTGTGCAAAGTGCTTTTTAAGGTGGTCTTGACAATTTATCTCTCACCAGCAATGCTAAGAAAGGATTCTTCACTCTAAAAACAGGTAGTAACCATTGTTCTAGTACATGCTTTCAACTCACTGCCACTATGTGGAACAGATTTCCAACCTTCTCAATGAGAAAGCTTGGTCACATGGTGCTTTTCAGAATGATTTTTATTTACACAGGTCCTTGTTTAGGCATAAACTTGTGATGGAAATTGATATATTTATATTAATTTTATGTTATGTTGGTTGAACAGGTGGAAATGGTTGAAAGGGCAGTGCTTGGTGTGTGTGTGTGTGTGTGTGTGTGTGTGTGTGTGTGCACTAAGTGGGAGGGAGTGCAGAGTACACTTGCTGGGTCCTAGCCTAATGTCTGGCACATGGTGTAATTATTAGTAGGGTTGTCCGAAAATGGAACAGCCTTCCCAGGAAGTAGAGTTTGCTTCATTGGAGGTGTGGGAGTTTCACATTGTGAAAGAAATGTAGGATCAGGTCATCTCTGATCGTTCCCTCTCATAGAGTTCATGACAGCATACTTCTCCCTCTTTCATTTTCTAAAATCCTATGGTAAGTAACAAATACCTGGGAGAAAAACAAAAATAATACTTAGGGATATAACTTATTGTTGGGAAAATTTCTCTATTTGTCAAAGAGTATAAGGCTGACTTTTAGAGGATATCATTGCTTTTCCCATGCTCTCTCTCTATGTGCCCTTATTTGAGAATTCTCTTAAGAATTTTTTTGGAGGGCCTGGCGGTTCAGTTAGTGAGGCGTCTGATTCTTGGTGTCCGCTCAGGTCATGATCTCATGGAGCCCCACATTGGGCTCCATGCTGGGCAGGGAGTCTGCTTGAAGATTCTTCTCTCTCTCTCACTCTCTCTCTCAAATAAGTAAGTAAGTAAACAAACAAACAAACAAATAAATAAATCTTTTTTAAAAATCTCAGCTTTCTTCCTGAAAACTGATGTTTAGCTGGATATTTGCTATGCTTCATCAGGTGCTAATAGCCAATGCTTACCATTTTCTACCTCTCTGTTTACCAGTCTAATAATATTTCAATCTAAGAAATAACAATATAACCAGAGCTATTGATGCATTCAAACAGTATCTGTGGGCCTATCATGTACCGAGAACTGTTCTGTTCTGTGCCAGGGATTCAGCAAAGAACAAGACAGACCAAAGCACTGCTCTTGTGGAACTTACATGCTAGGAGTAGATCACAAAAAAATAAACAAAAATATCAGATGGAGATAAGGGCTCATACAGGTTTAACATGGGATGATGTGCTAGAGAATGATTGGGTGGCTTCCTAAGACCATGTGGTCAAGGAAGCCCAGATCCCAATGATAAAGAGAGGCCAGATATGTCAGGGTGTCCCTAAGGGTTTAATAATTAACCTTAAGTCTAATTGCCCTCATAATGACAACAACCTATATTTGAATAATGTGCCCACTTCTGTTATTCCATTTCATTGTCATAACAGTTTTGTGAGGGAGGCATTAGTGTTCTTAACTTTTAGATGGGGTAATGACTTCCGGACGATAAAATTAGTAAATGGTAGACCAAAACCAGTCTTGAACCCTTGGCCTTTAAGTGTGGTCTTTTCCCATGCCCTGCCTGATCTTGAGTCTCTATCATGTTCAGTGAGTAGGCTGCCCAGACAGGCCAGTAGTCCCACATACTGACCTGTCTGTGCTTTGTCTTATGTCACTCAGACATCATTAGAAGATAAGTTTTAATTTCAGCACCACACGAGAACCTAGAAAATGCCTCTTGCCTAAGATCGCCAGACCAGAAGATTAGGATGTTGCTGGCAGAAACCACCACCGTCTGGTTGCTAGGTGGAGTCTCTCTTGCCTATTTCCTCCCCCTCTGCGGTTTGAGCTTGTGAAAACCTGTTTAAGGGGAAACCTAAGAACTTGTCTGGGCAGCAACCCCACTAACTCAAATGTGAGCAATTAGCAGGAGTTCAAGTCTTGTCCCCCATGACCTCTGCCACGTGAGAATGTCAGAGCTGAGGATGGAATGCCGTCAGGAGAGGCAGACTGGGGTGGGGAAGAAAACAGTTTTAAGTAAGAAGGACTTGACTCTGTTATCTACAAGCAGGATGACTAAGGATACATCCTTTAACTTCTGTAAACCCTATCTTCCTTATTTCTTGCCCATGGCTGATATTAACTTCTTTATAGAGTTGCGAGGATTAAATCATAATGTGGAAAAATATATATTTAGTGTGACAAGCACATAATAGAAGTCATTTACATGAACTGGTTTTTCATGAGCTTCAGCCAAACTAGATGGACAATTATTCACAGGGCAGAGTATTTCCACCCTGTCTGCCACTGACAGGCGGGACAGTTTGCTTTTCAGCCAGCCAAATGGTGCGACCAAGAGGAGTTTCCACAGCCCAGGCTGGAGAAGAAACGCTGGGTGGAGAAGAAATGCTGCTTAGTCAAAGGACACTAAAGTCCCATACGCATCTGTTCTTCCTGTTTCCATAATCAGACTGCTCCCAGCTAAAAGACTGTAGGCAGCGGCCTCTTCCCCTGATTTCACCTGAGGACAGCAGCTTTAGGGAAGCCATGAGAAGTCCACTTGTTGGGTGTGGAGGGAGAAAGATGGAGGTATAGATTTTAAGGGTTCAGCAACTTTTGGCCACTGGCTATAGAGGCCACTGGAGTAGAGGACACATCCCTGAATCCCTAGTCCCACCCCAAAGTACATTATCAGGCCTGACATGACCCAGTTAATTGTAACACCACAGTATAATGACCTTATTACACCTTAAGCTGACATTTTGTCCTGAAATACACCTCCATGTTTCAGACTCTTTTTCTTTGCTCTGGGCTAGTCCCTTCACGTTGACTGCCTTTTCTCCTACCCTTCTTTCCCGACTGTTGAAATTCCAATCTTCCCCAAGTCCACTTCAATGAACAATACTCCTGGAGAATCTCTAGCAGACCTACTTTACCTTTGGCCTTAGACACAGTGGGCAATTCGAGTTGAACTTAAGGAAAGACACCTGAAGACTTTGTTCTGAGAGGTAGCACGTAAACATTTTTATGATGAGTTCCTCACGCCCGGGGCCTGACACAACACCGGTGTTGTTCCACTGTTTCCAATAGTAATTGTGTGAGGTAAGACTTTAGCAAGAGAACCAGGAGTCAATGGCCAGGAGATGACTTTCCTAAGCTAGGAATGAGAGACAAGTGAGAATCCAGAGCTGGGGATGCAATTAAGGAGCATTTCATTTGCCTATCATGGGATAGTGAATGGTACCCAGGTCACTAGACTCCTAAGGATTCCCTCAAGGCACACCCTTGCCACAAGTCAATGGATGTTAACGTTGTTTGTTTGTTTTTAAGATTCTATTTATCTATTCATGAGAGACACACAGAGAGAGGCAGAGACACAGGCAGAGAGAGAAGCAGGCTCCCCATATAAAGCCTGATACAGGACTTGATCCCAGGACCCCGGGACCACACTCTGAGCCAAAGGCAGATGCTCCAACCACTGAGCCAGCCAGGTGTCCCTGAGGTCAACACTGTTAATGGAAAATGGAATGGAAAAACTTAACTCAGCTGATAAGTACTGATATATTTCTTTATCTATTTCTAAAGTCGTCTTTTTTTTTTTTTTGGTTGGAGTAGTGGTATTTTCTTTATCTATTTCTAAAATAGTTTTGGTTTTTTTGTAAAGAAATTTCCAAGACAGAAATTAGTATAACTTACTGACAGGCAATTGTGAACACACCTTTTGGTCCAGAGCAGGAGCTTGAGGAAAAGATGTCCAAATCAGTTTGCTTCTTGCTTCCCAAGCCCTTGTTACACCTCTGTTGAAGGAAGGAGTTTGTGAGACTCAGTCTTACCTTTAGCATCTTTTCAACTCCCAGAGAAGACAAGAAAGAGGAAGAAAATGAAAATGAAAGCACTTGTTTAAGAAACCTAGTCCTAAAGATTAACTTGAGTGTAATGCAAATGCATTTCCTAATGACCAAAGGCAGAATAGTCTTGAGATTGTTTATGTTTCCTTTTCCCCATATCAGTGGAATGATTTAATTTTTAGAGAATCTGAGAGATGGATACAGTTAAACTAGGGCTAGGAACAAGAAGAGTAAGGGTTCATTACCTTCCAGACCAACCAACCTTCTTTCTTTTTTTCCTTCTTGCTCTTCTCTCCTTTTTTCCTTCCTCCCTCCCTTCCTCCCTCCCTTCCTTCCTTCCTGTCACTAACCTACTTATCCATCCACTCAACACATATACAGATAATGTGCCAGGTGCTGGGTAAACTGTATTAGAGGAAACAAACTTGAAAGGATCCTCAACTGATAGAACTTAAAGTCCTGTGGAGGGTAGAAAGGAGGGAGCTAGAATAGCAAGCAAAAAATACTAAGTACAAATTGTGAAAATGATTTTTAAAAAGTCTTATAAAGGGTGGGTGATATCAGGGTCTTATCATTATATAGGAGATTGGCTAAGTCCTCTCTGAGAAGAACACACTTAAAGGAGGCTTCCACAGACGAGAGATAACCAGCCATGGGAAGACCCTGAGGGAAGAAAGGACTCTGTGCCTGCGGTTGGCGTGGCCAGGGCAGAACCAGGTGGTGGCAAGTGATTCAGTTTGGCGAAAGAGACAGATGCACACAGGCAGAGACAGACAGATCACAAGGGCAATTTGCTTTCTCTCTTTGCACTCAGTTTTCCTCATCTGCAAAATGAGCTGTTGCACCCATTATTGACCTTAGTGGGCACTTCACGTAAAGTGCAAATTCTTTTTTTTACTATAGGTTTCAGTATTAAAATTCTCTAGTTCTCCTCTGAGTGCTGAGAAGAGCATCTTAGGCACTAGGACCTAGAGACCTGTGTAGATTAGGTGGGAGAAACTCAATACCTACTCAGGTTTCTTAACCTCAGCATTATTTGGGGCCAGAGAAGTTTTTGTTGTGGAGGTTGAGGGGCAGTTGTCCTCTGCACTACAGGATGTTTGACTGCCATGGGTGGGGGGTTATTTCATAGCATTCCTGGCCTCCACCTAGAAGCTATGTCAGTATCACCTCTCACCCAGTTGAAAGTCATTTAAAATGTCTCTAGCTATTGCCAAATGTCCCCTGGTAGCAGAATCACTCCTGATTGAGAACCACTGGTGTACAGGATGAGGCTTGTAATCTTATGAGCAGGCCCAGTATGAGATGAGAAAGGAATCTGGCATATGGCCTTAGTGTTGAGGAAAGGAGAAAGTGTGGCAGGAACCATGAGAAATAGAGGAGCAACTGCTCATTTAAAGGGGGCATCTATTACTCTGATTGATTCTTTTTTCCTTTTTTCCTTAAAACTTCAGGTGCCCACAATTAGATCACCCATAATCCTTGGTTCATGATACTCTCATTACTTGTCAATGCTGCACTGCATTAATTCAGTTAGCTCTTTAATTGGCTCTTTATAATAATGTGATGATTCCTCCACCCCCAACAAAAGCCAGGACCTTGACAATAGTTTGCATTTGACAATGTGGCCCTGCCTTGCCTCAGTGGAGGTAACCACTGTCCTGTATCATGTCTTTGTCAATTCCTTGTTTTCCTTCCAATGTAGCTTTCTTTTATTTAACTCTATCCCAAAAAATATATTTTATTTTTCATTGCTTTCAACTTTGTAAAAATGCTCGCATGCTGATGTAATTGTTTGAACTGATTTTTATCACTTACTAGTGTATCACTAAGAGTCATCCACGTTGTGGAGTGTTGCTGAAGCTGATTTGCCCGAAGTGCTGTGTAAGATCCCATTGTATGACTGTACTGTAGGGCCTTATTCTCTATCTCACTGGATGGTGTTGGGATAGTTCCTGGGTTATTTGGTGCTTTCCAGCTGATTCTTCCAGTATAAGAATGTGGGTACTGTGCTGTCACGATTTCTGATTTATTTTAAAGAAAAGCCAGAAATCAGAATTTTTATGTGAAAGTAACTGGAGGACCAATATAAACTTTTAAGAAATGCTGACCAGGCCAACAAGAAACCTATCTGCAGGCCATTCTTCTTGAGCATCCAGTTCAAGATTTCTGGAATAGCTCATTCAGGTTGAGAATATCTCCCTTTGATCTAGAAGTCAACTAAACTTAGGGGTACCTTGAAAAATCATCCTTCGAAGTTACAAAGTATCAAACAAGAAGCTACTGAGGTAGAAATTGGAGTACGGTTTGTGGTGAGGATAAGCAGTTGATAGAAATTGATAGAAATTGCATTCATTCAGAACGGATTAGTACAGTGAAACAGTCCCTTCACATCCAAAATTTGGAAATAAGGTAAATAAGATTATCTTTTTTTAAACTTTGTTTTTTAAATTTATTTTTTATTGGTCTTCAATTTGCCAACATATAGAATAACACCCAGTGCTCATCCCATCAAGCGCCCCCCTCAGTGCTCATCACCCAGTCACCCCCAACCCCCGCCCACCTCCCCTTCCACTACCCCTTGTTCATTTCCCAGAGTTAGGAGTCTCTCATGTTCTGTCTCCCTTTCTGATATTTCCCACTCATTTTTTTCTCCTTTCCCTTTTATTCCCTTTCACTATTTTTTATATTTCCCAAATGAATGAGACCATATAACGTTTGTCCTTCTCCGATTGACTTACTTCACTCAGCCTAATACCCTCCAGTTCCATCCACGTCGAAGCAAATGGTGGGTATTTGTCGTTTCTAATGGCTAATATTCCATTGTATACATAGACCACATCTTCTTTATCCATTCATCTTTCTTTTTTTAATAATAAATTTATTTTTTATTGGTGTTCAACTTGCCAACATACAGAGAATAACACCCAGTGCTCATCCCGTCAAGTGCCCCCCTCAGTGCCCGCCACTCAGTCACCCCCACCCCTGACCTCCTCCCCTTCCACCAACCCTAGTTCGTTTCCCAGAGTTAGGAGTCTTCCATGTTCTGTCTCCCTTTCTGATATTTCCCACTTATTTTTTCTCCTTTCTCCTTTATTCCCTTTCACTATTTAAATAAGATTATCTTAAGGGAGATAAACTATTTTTTAAAAATCACTTAAATTTTCAAATATTTAATGAAACCAGGAAAGAAATGCAGAATTGTCTTAAAGAGAATAAATGGTTCCCACGCTAATGGGATTTGACTGTAATTTGATTGAATGAATTAGCAGGCATGTCAGTTAGGGTGGGAGATGGTCAGAGAAGAGTCCAGAGCCCATTTTAAGCACTATGCTTGCATTTGGCTCCATTGGCAGGACAATCACTCCTGGAGATGGTGCTGTTGGGAAGAGAACAAACTTTTAATACCTACCCATGTATTCATCTTGTCTTGTGAAGGTTACATGCATATCATTCTCTCATTTCAACCAGTCTCTTGGACCAGGTGAGCTTTAATCTTCTCTGCCAGAGGTGTTTTTCCAACAATCTCTGAGTTAGAAGTCTGAGAGCCACTCTTAGGACTTGGTGAGGCCTGAGGTGATGGCATTACCCTTAAAGCTTCCTGGAGTCAATGTCCTACTCTCATCACCCTCTCATGTGCATTTCCAAAAGCATTGTCTTCACACAAATACTCACCCAGTGTCAGGCCCTAAGTATAAGGGCTTGTGAATCAGATTTGATTCAGCCTTGTGCACTTTCTAGGGCAGGGTCTTACCTAGACTGTGGGAACTCCCTAAGTATGGAAAAATTTACTTGTATGCATCTGTGTGTATCTGGGTATAGGGTCTATAGACTTTTAAGGGGTTCTGTTGGCTGAGGTAGTTGAAACCATTGCTTTGGAAAGCATAAGTGTGACATCTTGAGTATAGCGATCTGCAGAGGAGAAGACCTGGACACCCAGCAGCCAAAGTTTAAACCCTCAGGAATGCAAAGGACCTAGATCTCCAGGGACAGGGGAACGGGGGAATCTGTGGGTAGCAGAAAAGATAAGGAAAGGGATAGTGTGCTATTTCATAATGCATGTAGACTGCCATGAGTGTGATATTCTTCTGAAATTTTCTCAATATTCTCTCTTTTTTTTTTTTTTTTTTTTGGCTGATGGACTACTTTTTGTAGGAAGTAAGGGTGGGCAGAGTGCAGAGTAGCAAAGATGACTCCCTCTGCATTTTGAGGGAGGAGCTACTAACTGATGTAGCGTCCACAGAACTGAGAACAGGCAAGCTTTGAATGCAATACTCTGGTCTAACTAGGGGATATTCACCTGGCCTGACTGTGGTACTTCTGGTCTCCTGCTGTACCGGTGTTTTTATTAATAGTACCCAATTTAGATGACAATTTATATAGTCATTCCTCTATCTAACCCTTTTATTGCTCTAACCTTGTTTGTTCTTATCTGTTTGTGTGTCTCTCTTTCCTTTAAAGTAATGAGTTCCTTGAGGCTAGAGGCATTGTCTCATTCATCTCTGTGTCTAGCACATGTCTGCTGTTTGGTGGACATTTAGAAATTGTTTGTTAAATTGAACTGAAATCTGAGACAGAATGAAGAAGAGCCTTAGAATGGAAATGACCAGCTCAAATTATCTTCCCTGTGCTGAAGAGGTCTAGATTGGAGGTCCAATTTTGAGTTACTCATGAGCTTTATGCTTTAGAAACACATGTAATCTCTTTCAAATAAGTGAGAAGTCCTTGGAGAAGGGCTTTGAGTGCTCAATAAATGTTAGCTGCTATCATTGTTACCAATAATACTTGCTAATCATATCTATTACATATAATAACTTTATTTTCTTATTTATTTTTTACATATAATAACTTTAAATTTCAGTTTTCGTAGCTGGAAAATGAAGATAATTCATGCTCATATTGTTTTGATAATGAACATGCAGACAATTTAGAAACTATAGAGGGCTCTTATTGGATAGCCCATAAAATAATACATGGTAACAGGGAGATTTGTGCTTCTAGAATTGGCATAATTCTGACATATTACATGGGTGGCTCAACTGATGGACAATATAAAGAAACTTTTAAATATAACATTCAAAAAATGATACGTCTGGGATGTGGAGCAGAAGTTGACCTATTCCCAAGTGCAGGAACATTAAAAAAAAAAAAAGCACATGGGAAAAGATGATAGGGTAGACTCAGAGCAAGTATGGGATTTAGGATTGGGTTCCTGCTCAGTGTAAGATCAACAAAGCATTGCTTCAGGAATGATGAGGGGGCTGAACCATTCCAGGCTTGGCAGCTGGAGAACAAGAACTTGAGTTTAGAACAAAAGAGGATTCATGTAAAGAAAGACATCCTAGGTGGCAGAATTGGCCATGAGTTTATATTTATGAGTTAATGTGAACATTTAATCAAAGTCATGCCAAATGTGAACGACACCTGAGGCAGACAGTCAACACCTGCATGCATTGCTAATAAGAGGAAGATTCCCCAAAATTCGACATTAAAGCAGCCTTCAGCAAAGATCACAGAAACAATTCTGGTAATGTAATCTTTATCTGGTGAGACAGAGAAGGTGGCTGATTTAAAGTTGCATGTTCCAGGTCCCTTGTTATTCTAACAGGCAATCCTAGCAGGAGCTGAACTATTGACACAAGGAATTCTTAGATCTAAAAAGTGCCATTAAACCAAAGGGTAGAATTTCAAGTCTACTTCTGGGAAAATGGCTAGATGATAGTAGAAGTAACAGCACCAGCAGCATGAGCAGCAGCTGTGACAAACACATGTGTAGCACTTGTACATAGCAACTCATTTAATTTTTACTGAATTTCCCAGTTTGATTGCAATGTCCAGGAGGCCTGAGATTATATGGTACTTTGTCAGGGATCCTTCTCCCCCTTCTCAGTCTCTCCTCAACTTCTTCAATCTCTATCCCCAGTTTTATCACCCAAATTCCAGTTGGTTCAAATGCTATTTATTGTGCTTAACCAATATTTGCGGTCATTTTGGTTCTTCCCCAGGAGATATTTGGCTACCGGACTCAAGGCTGCCGGAAAACTCTCTGTCTTGCTGGATCCATCTTCTCCTTTGGGATCCTCCCTTTGGTGTTTTACTGGAGACCCGCTTGGCACGTGTGGGCAAATTGTGTGCCGTGTTCCTTGCAAGAGGCAGACGTCGTGTTGCTGAAGACAACAGTAAGTGTGTACCTGGCTTTTACCTGGTGGCCCTTTATCCTGGGCATCTCATTACAGGATGGCAGTGGGAGATGTGCACCTGGCAAGTTCCATCACAGCCTTGCATTTATTTACCAAGAACTCAATAATTTCTCTATGATAGTATTTCAGAAGAAGACCTACTTCACTGGATATTCCTTTTAAACTTGTGAGTCTTATGGATATTAGGGCTGAAACAACAATAGGAGTAGCTAAAAGTAATGGGTAATGTGAAATAGTTAAGTCAGGCTACTAGCTACAAAATTTGCATGGATGCTTCCCCTCATGTCCTGATGTATCACACCTACCCCATTTCCCCTGGAGCAACTCTGCAGGAAGAGATTGGGAGAGGTAGGAAGGAGATGGGGAGTACCCCTCTGAGGAGGATGTGGTCTTCTGTCGATTTGAGAGAGCCACGGTCTTTGAGGGAGTGTGTTGCATCCTGCAGATAGGCTAGAGTTAAAAAAAAAAGCAGCCACCTTTTTCTGAGCTCATTGTCTCTCTCTGCTAATACCAGGTACAGGTGTTAGGTGAGTTTCCATGAATTTGCTCAGCTAACACTACCTCCTAACATTCATTACACTTAAGCAACGTCTGTCGTTCATGTTTATGCTGGACTGTCAGCTCCACAAGGGAAGGAATTATTTCTCACTTGCTAATTGCCACATCCCTAGTTCCTGTGTGCTGTAGGGATTCCATAATATGTGGTGGCTGACAGGCTGAGGTGGATATTCCTATTGATGGAAGTCAAAGTACAGTCTTACAAAAAGAACCTTCTCTGGCTGACTAACAACACATCAGCCCAAATGACTCAGAATGACAACCACATTTTGATAAATCAACCTCTGCTGGGCTCTTAGCTTATTTTTATATATAGTAATCTCTCTAAATAAACACACTATTTAATACAGCAAGAGGAGATGTAAGCAACAGTCTTATAACCATGACCCTGGAGGAACCTCCTTCCAAGTTCTACTATTGTTCTCAGGGGGCAATGCTCTTGCTGTAGCAGAAATAACTTCAGGAACAGAAAAGCTTTTCTGCCTTTCAGAGTGTACCACCAGACTCTTTGGATCTGAGAATGGTTGGCTGGCCAAATTGTACTCTTTGAGATTGCTGGCAGAGTCAAGGCACAAATCGGAATAGGAAGAAATGAGCAAGAAAATGGCAAGGGAAGGGAGGACAGTGAGAAAACTGGAGGGTAGTGGATAAAGGGAAAGTGAAGAGGGAGAAAAGAGAAAGAAACATCCAGTAAGAGAAATAAACAAGTTGTCACCAACAGGGAATGAATGTGCAGTTTGGGATTCGGAGTCAAGAGGTTTGACTCCTGGTCCTAGCACCCCAAGTATGTTACACCTCAGGAGTGTTACCCAACCTTTCAGGACTCTGTTTGGAAAATAAGCTAGAAAAAGCATTCATTCTTGCTTGCATTGATGTGAGAATGAAGTGAGGTTTTGTATATGAAAGCCCTTTGCAAACTGTAAAATACATGATCAAAGACCATTTTGAGTGTGTGTGTGTGTGTGTGTGTGTGTGTGTGTATTATTGCTGAAGCAGCTCAGAGAACTTGCTATATAAAAGAGGCTGTTATACAAAAGAACCTGCTATAGACTAAATGCACCACATATAATTGTTTGATTGTCTGGATACTGTGTCCTCCCGTTTTTAGTCAGGAGCATCCCTTCCAGGATGGGAGACATAGGGAAGAGGTCCAGTGCCTGTGAATCCCCAGTACCCATTCATCATCCATGCTCAAACAATCATCTCTCCTGGTTGCATGTGGTCAGCTTTGCAACCAGATACATATTGGAAAAATTTTAAGAAGACTGGTGCCTTAGGGTTCTGTGTTCCATCCTCCTCCTCTTTCTTTGTCTCTTTCAAAGCCGATTAAGCCCCGCTCCCATTTCACTGCCCTCCACAACTAATCAGAGCAGCCTAAACCATCCTCAATCTTTCCTTTTTCATCTTGATTTCAACTTTAATTTTTAATTACCTCCTCTTATGTGTCATTTTAAATGGATTTGCTATGCCAGAGACTCTCCAAATAAATGAGGTCCTAAATTAGTCTTTATGTAATTAGACAAGAACTCAATTATATCAAACATTCTTACTATATGAACCTTAGATAGAAATAAGCTTTGGGCACCAATAGCTTAAGAATCTGAGGCTAGGTTATTTGCATTAAATGACACCTTAAAAATTTTTTATTTGAATTGTATTATAATAGCTGGACTATAAGAATTTCCCATTAAGGCTAAAAAGACTCTTACCTGAAAATGTGTTGTATATCTATTTTTCATGTTATAAAAAAATCAGTACTTGGTATTTATCATCAATCTCACACTGGTAAGATTATGGATCATTATCGCAGATACTGATTAGGTAGTCATTTCTTAACATTAAAAAGGGGGGGGTGCCATGATGTACTAACTAAAAGTCTTTAGCACTCCGTTTATTTTCAGTTCCCCATCTCTTATTAAGCACTTCTAAGAGTGGGATTTTTCCAAAATATAAGAGTAACTACACTTCTATTTTATAATTTTAAAAGTGGCATTTTATTCATTATTCATCTACTTTTGAATTTTAACTGATATCTGTAGGGTGGCCACATTTCTATGCAAATTACATGATTTACATTCATTGGTGTTTTGAATTCAGATGCTCCTGATGATTTCCATAGTTTTCATCTTTATTATAATTACAGATGTGTTTTTTTTTTCCTTCCCTGTCATATGTCATGTTGTCAAAGACCCATGATGTGCAGAGGAGGATGTGAGGATTGGTTAGTAGGCTGAGTCAGGGTGTTTCATTTCAATGTTTCCGTGGGGAGCATTTCCCCTCAGTTTCACCTAAAGGTGTCAATGCTTGGGGCTTTAGTTTAAAAACTCAGAAATTCTGCAAATCAGCCATGCAGATGGCATCCAGAGTCCACTAGCTGCCCTGGATGCTCTTCAGCCACCGGGGTTTGTATTCACGTGTCTGGATTTCTGACTTATCTCTCCCTTCTCCTCTGCAGCCTGGTCTCTCTAAGCCCCAGGTGCCTCACATCAACACCATTTCCTAAGGGAGCTAGACAGGTTTTGTCTGTGCTTTTACTCATAGCATTTCTTCTGCTATTCTTTGTCCTCTTCATTCATTCAGTTATTTATTCATTCATTTAATACTTCCTGAGCACCAATCACATACAAGACATTGTTATAGGTGCTGGGAATATAGCTGTAACCAAAACAGATGGAAATCTCTGTCCAGTAGAATGATATTCTGGTGAGGAATCAGCTCATACGTGTATGCGCGTGCGTTCACACACACACGTATACGCACATACACATTTTCTATAGAGTGAATATAGAAAGGAGGTGTTCTACTTCTATTTATGAAAGCCTACTCATCCCTCAGCCATCTACCTCCTTCTCCATTGATGATCCATTCTCTGACTCAATTTTGGGGGAATTAATTACCTTCCTTCATTCTCTTTTGGCTCCACATTTTCACTCCTGACTACTATAATGCTTTTTGCAATCTGCCTTGTATTAAAATGCTATTCATTTCATATTTTATAAAACAGCATCTCATTGACTATTTCATATAATTCTCATAACACCCCTGGAAAAAGGGCATCATCACCTGTCTCTATTTTACAGATGAGGATACAGATTATATCTTTGCAGTCTAGTAAACCTAGTAAATGTCACCCAGGCTTTTCCTCTCCCTCTTTCTCTCCTTCCCCCCCTTCATAAATTGATAAGCACAGGTTGTGTGCCAGCCATAGTGGTAGCTCATGGGCAGAGGGTAGAGTATAACAGTAGTAAAATCAGGGTTCTTTTTTTTTAAAAGATTTATTTATTTATTTACTTATTTATTTATGATAGACATAGAGAGAGAGAGAGGCAGAGACACAGGAGGAGGGAGAAGCAGGCTCCATGCCGGGAGCCCGACGTGGGACTCGATCCCGGGACTCCAGGATTGCGCCCTAGGCCAAAGGCAGGCGCTAAACCTCTGAGCCACCCAGGGATCCCCCACAATCAGGGTTTTTGACCTCATGAAGTTCATTAGATCATTACACAAATAAATGTGAACATCCAACTGCTATAAGTGCTACTTAGGAAAGGTTCATGGTTATAATAGGATTGTAAAATAGGGCTTTGACTAAGTCAAGAAAGTCTTTCTTGAGCTCTAAAGAATGATGGGTCAAAAGGTGATGATGGCTGGTGGGAAGGAGCACATGGGAAACGGTCCAGGAAAAGGAAATAGTGTAGACAAAGAACTTGCACCTGTCTTCTGATGCTCTAAATCTAGAGTTTTTTCCCACTATGCTTCATTCCTTTTTTATAGTTTTTTTCTTTTATTAGATTATAGGGTTTTTGAAAACAGTAACTATAGCTTATTTCATTCTTTTTTGTGACTGAATAATATTCAAATGCATGTGTGTGTGTGTGTGTGTGTGTGTGTGTCCCATCTTCCTTATCCATTCATTTATCAATGGACCCTTGGGCTGCTTCCATAGTTTGGCAACTGTAAATAAAGCTTCAATAAACATAGAGGTACATATATCCTTTCAAATTTGTGTTTTTGTATTTTCTGGTAAGTATTCAGTAGTCTAATTACTGGATCATAGAGTAGTTTTATTTTAAACTTTTGAGGAACCTCTATACTGTTTTCCTCAGTGGCTGCACCAGTTTGCATTCCCACCAACAGTGTATGAAGGTTCCTTTTTCTCCACATTCTCACTAACACTTGTTTCTTATGTTTTTGATTTTAGCCATTCTGATATGTGTGAAGTGATATCTCATTATAGTTACGATTTGCATTCCCAGATGATGAGTGATGTTGAGCATCTTTTCATGTGTCTATTGGCCATCTGTATGTCTTCTTTGGAAAAATGTCTGATCGTGTCTTCTGCCCATTTTTAAATTGGATTATTTGGTTTTTGAGCATTGAATTTACCAATTCTTTATGTATTTTGGGTACTAACCCTTTATCAGATATGTTACTTGCAAATATCTTTTCCCATTCACTAGGTTGCCTTTCAGTTTTGTTGATTATTTCCTTCACTGTGCGAAGCTTTTTATTTCAATGCAGTCCTAATAGTTTATTTTTGCTTTTATTTCTCTTGCCTCAGGAGACAAATCTAGTAAAAATGTTGCTATGGCTGATGTCAGAGAAATTGCTGCTTGTGCATTCTTCTAGGATTTTTATGGTTTTAGGTCTCACATTTAGGCCATTGATCCATTTTGAATTTATTTTTGTGTCTGGTGTGAGAAAGAGGTCCAGTTTCATTCTTTGCATGTAGCTGTCCATTTTCCTAACACTATTTGTTGAAGATATTGTTTTTTTTCTCATTGCATATTCTTTCCTCCTTTGTCAAAGATTAATTGACCATATAATTGTTAGTTTATTTCTGGGTTTTCTATTCTGTTCCATTGATCTTTGTGTCTATTTTTGTGCCCATACCATACAGTTGTGATTACTAACACAGGGCCATTTGTAATGTGATTTATATTCTGTGAGATGTTTGCATGTATGTTGCCTCATTTAGTCTTTTCTGATACAGATTTTTTTCCCCCATTTTACAGATAGAAGCATAGAGAGTTCAAAGAAGAGTTCAGGGTCCCATAGCTGTCAGTGAAAGAAAAGCTTCTATCAAGAGCTGAACTGGAGTGGGAACAGGAGATCTTATTGTCCCCTGGCCAGCAAGCAGACTCCACTGAGGCAATAGTGTGAAACTGTGGAAGAGTAGAGTCTGGAACCTAAGTGCCTTGATTTCATTCCCTGTGTTACTCTTGACCTACTTTGAGTAATGCATTAGCTCACACTGCCATAATAGCATACCACAAACTGGGTGCCTTAAACAACAGAAAGTTATTTTCTCACAGTTCTAGAAGCTAGGGGTTCAAGATCAAAGTGTTGGTAGGATTGGTTTCTGGGGAGATCTTTCTTCTTGTCTTGCAAATGGCCAGCTACCCTCTCTCTGTGTTCACATGGGAGAGGGACAGGTTTGGTTCTTCCTCTTCTGATAAGGGCACCAACCCTATTGGATTAGGACATCACTCTTATGACTCCCTTAATCTTAATTACTTCCTGAAGGCCCTATCTACAAATGCAGTCATACTGGGGGATGGGGTTCAATTGACTCATTGTCTAAAATATCTGGAAATGCAGTGCTCAGTAAGAAGTAACAAATAAAAAGTCTAAATTGGTTTTACAAAGTGTGTAGTAACCAAGAACCATGGAATGACTACATGCCAGGCACAGATTTCACCAAAGCACCTTACACCTACAGTCTCATTTGTTTCTCATGACAATGTGGCAGATATGACTGTTAGCCCCACTTAACACAAGAAGAAGAGGAAGCGGAGGGTGACTGGAGAGTGGGTAAATAACTTGCCTGTTATAAATTGAGTTCATCTCCAGATATTTCAGGCAATGAGCCAGCTAACTCACTACCCATTCTTCCCTCAGAAAATGTTCATAAAAAAAATATTCAATCTCTCCAAAAATATATGCTGAATTGTTCAGGATTTCCATTCCCACCCTCAAACATAGATAAAGCCTTTGCTTTGTCATATAACTTTCCTGCTTTGTCCACTCTCTCTACCACCACATCCACTGCCCCTCCCCCATGCCTTTTTTTTGGTCAACATATCCCAAGAGTGCTGAGACAATAATTAGGGTGAGATTTATTCAATGTTTAGAACTTTATTTCTTTATTTTATAACTAAATACTACATTTTAGCCAATGTCAACTTTTTTCCAGCTAAGCAACTTTGGGAATATGAGGTCAAGGCATCAAGAGTATCAGTGGGTATAATCAGGAGGGGGAAATGAAAGAAAAAAGTGATAATTAAATATAGAAAGAATAGTATTTTGCCAAAGTAAAAGGTCTATAAAGGCAGCACAGCACTTTAGAAAGAACCTGAGAAATATAAGTTATTACTTTATCCATAAATCTCTAAGTACTTCTTAGGAAGAGTTCATGCTTTTTGCATTGCAATTGTATCCATCTCCAAGTGAAAAGTACTGACCTCCTGATATCTCTTTGGAGCTTTGCAATGGGTTACTCTTCTTAAGACAAGCTCGGAAGTACATTTTGTGTTAGCAAACTCCTACACAAGGAGGTAAGCCACAGCATTGGCATGAACTTAAAATGACCATTATACTACTTTAAAATTCTAACAGATAAGATGTGTATTACAAAAAGTTGTACAAAGATAAGCAAGGTCACCCACTTTGCGCAAATGTAAAAGTTAGCCTGGCATTTCAAACTTCAGAAATTGCAAGGCCCCAGGAAATATAAAATGCCCAGGTTTCCCCCACCCCTACCCTTCTGTCCAGGTCAAGCAAAGGTCCCCTGTGCACATTCAGTTCTTTGAAATGCACTCTTGAATTATTTTAAATTCTACTTTAAGAATTCAGGGACTGATCTGGTTAATTCTCTTGCTAAAAAAAGTGGTAAAGCCTGCTCAGTGAGACTTGAGGTGTTAAAAGTCTGGATTTGCCCAGCAAACAGTTTGGATTATTTGCATTACAAAGCAGTTATTTAAAGTGGTAGTTCCTCTGGTGCACTTAAGTCTCTTATGGATCATTAACTGCTTGAGAGAGCTGGGAAACAGAGTGAAGTGGGATAGCCATTTCCAGGTAAAACTGCTTCTTTTTCCAAAAAGAAAAATAAATCGAAAGACTCTCAGAGACTCTCACATTTCCTCAAAGGTAAAGTGAGTTCTTATTTACAGAAAGCTCTCAGGAACAACATGTTGAAAATGAGGCACAGAGCCGTAGGCCAATGAGCATTTGTTGTACTCAGCTACAGGCCAGACCTTAGACCAGGTGCATTATGTATTATTGCATGTAATCCTTCAAGCATACATGAAATGTGGTATTCTCATCCCTACTTCAAGATGCAGAAAATTAGGCTCAGAGACTTACAAGGATTTTCAAGAAGGTTCAGAACCAAGGTCTGCTAAGGAAGGGGCCTGTGCTTTTTCCATGTTGGACAATATCAAACCAAAAGCTGGGAGAAGGTGATGATGTAATACAGAGTGACTATCTCACACTGACACACTTCTCCATCCATTTCTTTGCTTGCTTTTTTTTTCTTAAAAAGTTGGGTAAATTTCTTTAAAAATATGAATGATTTTACAGTGTTTAACACAGCAATAAATAATAGAAAAGTCAGTGTTATTACCTACTCTAAGAAAAATGGTTATCTCACTACGGTATCTTAACCCATAGAATTATAGTTTGTGTTATATCGATTGCCTGGATAGCTCAGTTGGTTATGTGTCAGACACTGGACACTTGATTCTAGTTTCGGTCATAATCTCAGGTAGTGAGATTGAGCCTGGAGTGGGGTTCCCTCTGCCTTGCCCTGCTTGTGTGTGTGTGCACTCTCTCTCTGTCTCTCAAAAAAAAAAGGAATTATACTTTTCATTATATAGAATTATGGGTTATAGAGCTTGGAGGGTAGAGGGGATGGTAAGAAATAAAGTTAAAGGCAAATATATCCAAACACCTTTGATTTAATTATAATACGGCTTATATAATAAGATGGAGGCATATAGATGAATTTTGGTCTCATATGTACCTAGACTAAGGCATTCAGTTGTTACATTGGATTAACACTGACCTGGGGGAGCTTGGAAGCTCCAGTGTTCTACTTTGCCATTCCATTTTTAGACATTATAGTCTAGAGGTCTGTTTGCTGTCACACAGGGCCAAAGGGTAACAGCTTGGTTTTGGAAATCAGATTCTCTGATGCCAAAAGAGCAGAGATTATGAGAAACTGGATGCTATTTGTTATATGGTGCAGATTTCAGGGTAATTGTCATCCTACATGAGCCACAGAAACCATGGGCAATGTTGAAACAAAGAGAAAGGAGCCAAGATTTGGAGTGAGAAGACCTGGCTTTAAGTCTTGGTCCTGTCTTTGCTACCTGTACCAGACTGGTCTGGTCTGAGCCTTGTTGTTGGAGCACCTGGAACAGAAGTGCTAAATAAATTTTAACACTTTTTATTATTATTAGATATTCAAACAAAATCCCCTTACAGCAACACTGCCTTTGAAGTGGTCAAAGACAAAGCTATATGATGCTAAACTATGTCAATGTCAAGATATGTCCTATGGAATTGTTGCCTGTCCCACAGTACCTAAAAGATGTCCCCCAGTTCAGTGGCTCAGCCATTAGAAATTTAGCCATCTTCAGTCATTTTTAGGCCCTGAAGGTAACACCATCCAAATCTGGTTTAATTTGATTTAGATAAATATCTTTTTTTTAAATGAGGATAACAGCCAAGTCTATTGGTTTTTAGAATTAATCCATTAACTTTCAAATTTCTGTTTTTACCCTTCCTTTCTTCTCCTGTCCCCACCCTTTTCATCTCTTCCCTCCTCTTCCCCCTTTTCCTCCACACACCCTTTGCTTTGCTTTCTTCTCTTCTCCCACCCCCACCCTACCTCTCTGTCTCTATCTGTCTCTCAGAAGCTGTGTTAGGTCTGGCTGAGCACAGATACCCATCAGATGCAGTCCCTACCCACAGTGCAAGAAGAGTGATAAGGTTGGACAGGTAAAGGGGAATGCAGCAAGGCAGAATGTGGTAAACATTTCAAGTACCCTGATGATTTAGGGGAAAGATCACCAAGAGAAATTTGAAAGGCTCTTATGACGTGAACTTTGAGCTGACCCCTAAGAGATGGTTAGAGTCTAGCCATATGAAGGCTTAAAGAGAATAGAGAAGGACGTGTATTGCAAGGTAAGGAAGCCAAAAGAGCAAAGCCATGAAGGTGGGCTTCTCTTGAGGAGAATCAATGCAAGAGATTAGCTCCAACAACGAGTGTATCTTCTCTTCTCTGTCCTTTTGCAGCATCAGCTCGGACACTCTTCCCAGCAAACGTGGGTTTGGTGGAGACAATTCCCGGCTCTGACCTGCATTCCTTAGACAACAAATTGTTTCCCAGGGTGGACTTCCCTTGCCATCCTTCCTAGCTACTGAGGTGTTCCAGTCATCCTAGTGGATTTTACACATAGCATTTACCCATTCAAATAATAATCACAGTTATTGCCATGTCTGTCTCTGAGGTACCATTGTAGTACCTGTTACTTAATCCAGTTCTACTCGCTCTGGTTTTATTCTATGATGAAGTCAGCAGTGAACTTCAAGGGAAGCAGCTTCAGTTAGGCTTATGCAAAAAGGTACCTCCTTCAATCCTAGTCATGCTAACCTTTGGACAGTCACCTCTGGGCACCTGCAGTCCATCCATTCATTCTGTCAAACATCCATTCATTCTGTCTCACTGGGCAGGTCACAGTTTTTCCACATGGATGAGGATATAAGGGACAATAAAACATGGTTTCTATCTTCCAGATGGTCTGGATGAACTAAGAGAATGCAAGGCAGAAAGTGATTTGGAGCACAAGAGAGGGTGGTTAGGATCTTTGGGAGTCAGTACAATGATAGACCCTACCCCCCACCCCAGCAAGATGGTGTTATAGGGGTTGTCCCAGAAGAGGTAGAATTGAGGTTAAGCCTGGAAACACTGGGATGGTTTGATTGATCTGGTTTCCCCATCCTCAGAGACCAGCAGAAACCTTTTGGAGTGCTTATCTGTTTGCCTTTTTTTTTTTTTCTGTGAAATGTTGCATCTGGCTGTGGCCTCATAGCTTGGAGGATACTGGGGATAACTAGCTCTTTTCTGAGACTCTACCTCCCTACCCTTGAGTTTTATTATATGTGCCATTATCTCATATTCACACCCAGATTCCTCAGTAAATGATGACAAGCTTTTTCCCTCAAGGCTTTTTATCTACTAGTTTTCAAGGGCATGTAATTTTGTGTAGAAGGTTTATTAACTTCATGAGTTTATAGGATTACGTTACTATGATGTATCCTAGGTTGAATTTTTGCCCAATGACTTCTTTTAACTTCATGGAGGTTTTGGTGTCTATTTCCTTAGGATGAATTCCAAAATTACTCATGGAAAAAGATAATGTGGATCTACCTGTCATCATTAAACGGCGCATCTGGTGTCACTCCTGACCACCCTCTCATTACAGATGAGGAGTACGTCATAAATAGGGCCATCAGAAAGCCAGACCTAAAGGTAAGTAAGTTGTGGTAACTGCTGATGCTAGAGAAATGTAATCTTTTTCCCAAAAAATATAAGTTTAGATCCTTCACCATGCCAATCCTCAACAGTATGCAGAGAACATTATAAAGAATGTGTACTTTGGAGTTAGAACTAAGTTCAAATCTTAGCTTCATCTTTCTAAACTGTATAGCCTTGAATCCATTACTAAACTCTATTGAGCCTCTTTCCTCATATATAAAATTATCATGATAACGCCTACCTCCAATGTTCGTTAATGACATTCAGTAAGTTAAGGAATACAAAGATCAATATGGTACCAGGCACATAGCAAATGCTCAGTACACATTAACGCTTTGTAGCGTCAGGTCCCATATGATAATTTGTGAAATAGGGTTTCTCTTACTGTAGAGGTAGTCACCCAGAAACATCCCAGGGGTTTTGCTTATGTCTGCAAAATGATCTTATTTTGAGTTCTGTCATTCAAATGTATTTGGGTTACTCCTTCTTCTCCATATTAAATTAGTACTACTTAGATTATGACTAGGTAACATTCATATTAAAAGCATTTTATAAGACAGACTGTTTTTTCTTAAATTTATGTATGCGTAGACAGCTGTTCAGTTTTATGAGCTCAAGGTCAGTTTTTAAAAATAATAAAAGTCAATTACAGAGCAGTTTATTGTCCATTGTTATCATCCAATTGCCTTAACTACCAAAAATAAAAGAGGTCAAACACCTTCAACTAACAGATTGCATAATCTGTCACATGGTTATTCACCTGGAAAAGTAGGCATCCCAAATTGATCTTATGGACCTGACCTCGGATTATTATTGACCTCCAGGTTCTTTAATTGCATCAAGCAAATAAGTAGACAATGAGATGAAGAAATGGTCAAATAAACAAAATGTAAAGAAGGTCAGAGGTCTTGAAATGGAAACTCTGGCACCAGGCTTGATATCTTCATTTACCACATATGGCTTAGAGAGTTTGCCTCTCTGAGCCTTGAACTTCTTATTTATAAAATGAGAGCAATAACTCCTTCTGTGCCTGTTTCTCAGGCCATTGTAAACTTAAGATGAGAAGGTAGATATTAAGGTGATTTGTGAACTGTGTGAGTTACATTCATAAAGGACAGAAACTTCATTGAAATTAGAGGAGGTGCCACAGGCTCAGCCATGATAATACTGATGGTGACAGTCAGAAGAGCAACAGTACCAACATGACAACCATTTGGGCCTTTCGGGGAGAGTTTGGAGACATGCTGCAAGGAGCTCTGTCAGGTTTACAGACGCAGGCTAAGAGGAGACTTTAAGGATCATCATGGGATATCATGCAAAACTAAATCCCAGTGCTTAACCTGTTAAACAGGACACTCACAATGTGTTCCAACAAGAAATGAGGAACAGGAACCCTGGGCAGGGGCAAGCTTCCTGGTTCTGAGCAGAAAGATGAGTCACCCCACAGCATACCCTTGATGTCCTAATTACTATTTCCTGGTATGAAGTTCCAGGAAATGTGCAAGTAAACTCGGCCCCCGACCCTGCAAATTTTGTGCTTAATATTCTCTTACCAGTATCCAGAGCCTCTGAAGGGTATGAGGGAGGCAGAGCAACTCCAGGCTGAGATGGTTCTTGCTAGGAAAATGTAAGGATATTTGAAAGGTGTATGATGGGGTCATTCTTCTCACTCTGTGAGGAACGGCCTCAGGAAATTATCAGGAGATAATAGAACTTTCTATTTTCTGGCCTGAGGTAAAATTTACCGGCCACCTCTTATTCCCCATCATTGCTGCCTTCACCTGCTGATGTTCTGTGTCTATTATGTTTTATAAGCTTCTCAGTCTCAGTCTGTGCTTTCATGTCCTTTGGATTTAGGTTCCCTCATGGAGCAGGGGCCTCATTTTCTCCCACAGCTTGTCCTTTAAAAATGTTCTAACTTAGATTTTTGAACCTATGGAATTAAAAAGGGGGCAACCCTCACTTTATACAGCTTGAAACCTGCCAACAATGGGATTATCCAGACCTTCTGAGACTGGTATGAACATCATGACCCTTGAGAGATTGGACTTTGGGAGCCAGATGGGTTTGAGTTCAGATTCAACCCCTGCTTCTTAATAAGTGTGATAGTGGGCAAATGATTAAATCAAAATGAACTTCAAGGATGAAGTGAAGGTGAAAGTAACCTCTGTCCTGCCAGAAGATGATGAAAAAGACTAGAGACCAGAGAGAATGTATAAAAAGCCCCCAGGTACTCAACAGGCAGTAGCTATGAGTACAGTCCAGCTCTGCTTGCAGAACTGCAGGGACTGAACAGGGATGGCAGGTGTAAGGCAAGAAGCGTGAGGTCCCTACATGGGCCATGTCTACCTTCATACCCTCTTTCCTTCCTTCAACTTGAAGCTTGTGAAGAAAGAATCACTCCCAGCAGCGGTGCACTTCCAATTTTATACATTGAAAATAAATTGGAAAATAGGATTTATTTTTTTGAAGTTATTTTGCAACCTATCTTGCTGAAATAAATCAATTCTGTAAAATAAAACATCTAGCATTTAACACTCTTACCAGGTAACTATGTATATATGTATATGTGCACGTGCACCTGTGTGTACGTATATCTTTATTGAAAAATGTTAAGCTTCATTTAGTGTAACTCAGATCTTGACGCTTAGGAATTTAACCTTTATTTGTAGTTGTACAAAGCATTCATTCACTTATTTATTAAAAAAATGTATCGAATATTTACTGATGTTTCAGCTATATGCTCTTTCCAGGTCTAGAATTGAACGATTATGTGGACCATACTATCTATGGGTATAGATACATACTCGGAAAAACTGCAGTGGAAATTAGAGATGACCTGCTCAGTTGCCTCAGTTTATTCATAGGGAAACTAAGGTATAGAGAAATTTACTCAAATTTCTCAAGGACACAATTATCAGAGTAGCTATAAAAGGAAAAACACTGTTTCTTAATTTTGACTGTACATTTGAACTGAGGAAAATTTAAGAATATTTATGGCCAGGTTGCACCCTTGACAAATAAAATCAGAATCTCTTGGGAGTTGGACC
Source organism: Vulpes lagopus (assembly GCF_018345385.1). Taxonomy (NCBI): domain Eukaryota; kingdom Metazoa; phylum Chordata; class Mammalia; order Carnivora; family Canidae; genus Vulpes; species Vulpes lagopus. Next base: position 17,130,930 of record NC_054840.1, read on the forward strand.
TAGGCATTAGTATTTTTTTTTAAGATTTTATTTATTTATTCATAGAGAAACAGAGAGAGAGAGAAGCAGAAACACAGGCAGAGGGAGAAGAAGGCTCCATGCAGAGAGCCTGACGTGGGACTCGATCCAGGGTCTCCAGGATCACATCTTGGACGCTCAACCTCTGCACCACCGGGGCTGCCTGACCTTAGTATTTTTTAAAGCTTCACAATTAATTCCAATGGACAAAATGAGATTATAACCGTTGCTCCATAACAGTATGACAGTCTTGCTGTATTTCCTTGTGCTTAGTTGATAACCAGTTAATGGAGATTCAGATTTGTATATAAAATTGCTTAAAGAAACCAGAAACAATGGGGATCCCTGGGTGGCTCAGCGGTTTGGCGCCTGCCTTTGGCCCAGGGCGCGATCCTGGAGTCCCGGGATCGAGTCCCACGTCAGGCTCCCGGCATGGAGCCTGCTTCTCCCTCCTCCTTTGTCTCTGCCTCTCTCTCTCTCTCTATGTCTATCATACATAAATAAATAAATCTTAAAAAAAAAAAAAAAAAAGAAACCAGAAACAAGAATGCAGAGTTGCCATTACCCTTAATCCTACCTTTTCTTTTCACTGCCCACACCCTCAGACCCTCACTTCCTGGAGCACATTTTCTTGCAATAGCCTCCTCACTGTTTTCTAGACCCTGCTGCCTGCCTAATCTTTGTCATTGTGTCTTCTATAGTTTTCTCTGCAAATCCATTGCCTACAAGAAAAAGTCCTAGATACCTCATCCTAGCATTTAAGGCTGTACACTCTGATCTTTATTTATCTTTCCAGCCTCATTCTCAGTCTGCAGTCAAAATACCCACTCATTTGCCCCTCCCCACAACTAACTTGTGGCACAACTAACTTGTGCATAATCTCTTTAAAATGCCATTTTCCCTTCTCATCTGAGCAAAAGTCTTCCAACCGTTCAAGGCCACAGCTCAGATATCATCTCCTTTATGATGCCTTCGGTTATCTGCCCTCTCTCTATTTTAATACTGTAAATTTTACTTTATTATATTTCTCTTTGACACATATATGCTTGGCTGTATCTGTATGGTATAGTTTTCTCTCTTTTTAAAAAGATATTTGTTTATTTATTTATTTATTTATTTATTTATTTATTTATTTATTTATTTATGAGAGTGAGAGACAACATGAGCACTAGTGGGAGGGGCAGAAGGAAAGGGAAAGAAAATCTCAAGCAGACTCCACACTCAGCATAGAGCTCAATTCGGGGCTCCATCTCACAACCCTGAGATCAGGGCCCTGAGATCAGAACCTGAGCTGAAAACAAGAGTTGACCGCTTAACACTTTCTTCCCTTCTTCCCTCAAATAGTGGAATGCTGAAACTGAGTTTTATTCATATGTTTATCCAAGTAGTAGACCTATGATATATGTTAACTGAAGTTACACTTCTAATAAAGAGTGCCATTTGTGTATTAGGGAAGGTTGGGGTAATTTAGGGAAGGATAATCGTAATAAGTATTTTAGGGCTCTTTGCTTCTTTGCTTGTCTTTGCTTCTTCCACGGATACTTCTTTAGGCACTAAACTTCTATGTATTTACTGATCATTATACTAGAGACTTTCTTGGTACTTTTCTTTTGCAGGTAAGATGCATAAAAGTGCAGAAAATAAGATATGTTTGGAACAACTTAGAAGGACAGTTCCAAAAAATTGGGTAAGTTGTTTTGGCAGTTTCATCAAAAAGAGAGAAATTTATCTCAAAAAACATTATTTCTAAATATGTCTTTCTCATTATTATTATTTCAGGTGTTTGGAAGACTGGCTCAGTTCTACCAAGATACACCTAAAATTTGGATCAGGTCTAACAAAAGAAGAACAAGAGATTAGGTACTATACCTACTGTTATCTATATCAGCTCAAAAGGACAGTTGCCATTAGCCAAACAGAGAGCCAGTCAATATCAGGAAACCTTGTAATGCTCTGTTCAGTATTGTTAAATGCATGTACATACATTATCTCACTTCATCAGGGCAGCCTTGTGGGGGAGGTAGAAAAAATATCCTTATCATCCCAATATAATGCATGAGGCTCACAGAGGTTTAATGGCTTGAACGAGGTCACACAGATGGGAAGTGATAGAAGAAGAGCTGAGTCTCATACTCTGACCAGTTTAATTCTCTTTCTACTCTGTACAATGCTTCTCAAGGTTATAATAATGAGGTTGAGCCAGTTTTGATTGTAATCGGTAAATATATATTATACTAAGGTAACATAGTTGAATAATAATTGTAGAGCAGCAGAAAGTATTGTATGAGACCTGCAGCTCCATGATTCCAAGTCAGTTCCTGGGCAGAGGAGCAAGGCTTAGGAAGGGCACAGTATTGAATTTAAGAGTCTATCAATAATTCACTGTGTGGTTTTGGGCAAGTAACTTCTCATACCCGGGATTTGGTTGCCTAATTGTTAATAAGAGAAGGATTCTGTAAAGGATTATTAGGCCCTGCTGGTCCTAAGTTTCTATGATTCTTACATTCTCCTCCAGCCCCTTTTCCGTTAATTGAAGGGACCTGCATCAGCATCACCTTTTTGGTTGATCACCTGCCTGTTGATCACCTGCTTGTTAGAAATGCAGAATTGTAGACCACACATCATCCTTGTTGAATCAAAATCTTCACATTAGTAAGTCATGAAGTCATCTGTATGAAAATTAAAGTTCATAAGGCACTGTTAAGTTCCAGAGACACTGTTCTAATATATTTGGCCAAGCTATTTGTTTTTTTTTAAAGATTTATTAATTTATTCATGAGAGATACACAGAGAGAGACAGAGATAGAGACATAGACATAGGCAGAGAGAGAAGCAGGCTCCTTGCAGGGAGCCCAGTGTGGGACTCAACCCCAGATTCCAGGATCACGCCACCCTGAGCCAAAGGCAGAGGCTCAACTACTGAGCGACCCAGGCATCCCTGGCCAAGCTATTTGATCTGAACATCTATGTAGAAGGAACGGAGAAACTGGCTAGTGTTCGCAACAGCAAAATAACTCAGAAAGGGTCATTGATCTGCATAATCAAAGAAACATATCTCTAGGTTTTCAGTTAAAGGATTGTATAACTGTGTATGAAAGCTATTTTTGAGATCCCAACGTCTTTTCACTCACATTAAAACAAATTCTGCAGCTTCCCAGAGCTGAACAGGAGTAAGAAGGTAGGTCTGACATTTCTAAGCAGTAAAATGATTTTCTTGTAATGATTCCTCCATCCCACATTCACACAGCCAAAGTTGGGGACAGAGTTGAGAGAATGCCGACCTTGAAACTACTTGAATGAGACAACGGCTCAATTAAATACCAAAATTGTCATCAGGGAAATATTTAGACCTGAGGAAGAATCTAATTCAGTAGATGCAATATGATCATGTTTATTATTTTTACCCTTGGGAACTCTCCCCTTCCTCAGTTATTTTGATAGGATGAGGACATTTTGTAACAAAGGGGACTTATGCTGATTGTGAGAAAGTGAATAGGCCCTTTTTTGAATGAGTGAAAAATGAGTGTCATTTTTATTATTAATGACTGACTTATATATGATCTCTCCTATAGGAGGCTAATATGTGGGCCTAACACTATTGATGTTGAAATCACACCAATTTGGAAACTACTCATCAAGGAGGTAATCTGTACTTTCTCTTGGTGCTGGGTAGGGAATAAAGAAGCTTAGTTCTAGTCAAATTATCAAGAATGCTAATTGCTAATAAGTAACTGCAATTTGGAATACTTCAGAAGAATACAAAATATAGTTTCTTCATACCTATTTTCTACTCTTCTTGGAGACTATCTTTTGCATACATTGCCTGATACAGTAGAAGATGATGCTCATGTGTCTACTTATCCTTCTATAACTAGATGAACATACATTCCTTCTCTTTCTTTCCTTTTTAATTCTATGTGTCTTAATCTGTCTCAACTTTGTGAAACTAAAATAATAACTAAAAAGTTAAAAACTCAAGATTTTCCTTATGGACAACATATACAATTTCCTCAGCATCTAAAATTATAGGAAAAAGAACATCTGTTTGGCCTTATTAGTTTTCTTGATCTCAATGTGTGTGTGGGAGGGAAAAAAAAGGACTTGACCATCATTTACTGAGTTTATTTTTTCCTCTTTGACTACCACAGGGCTTATTTTTCATTTTGCAGTGGTTATTATGAGGCTATAACCATACAGCTGTACTCTGGGTCTTTTTCTGCACTTTGCTACTTGCTTTATATAAAGCTATTTTCTCAATATTTCTAGCAAGCTTTCTTTCAGGCATGATAGGGAGCAAAAGAAACTGATAGGAAATGTTTCTGTGCACTCCTTCCTTAACCAGTGGCAAGGATTACTATTCCCATCCTAGACAAATGAAAATCAACCAGAGTATTTGAGTAAGTGTGCAAACTGTCTTAAACCAAAACAGGCTAACGATTATTGGAGTTAGACTCTCCTTTCTCCCACAGTGTTCTAGTTGTTCTGGTGACAATTTCCCACTTGCAGCTTGGCTTTCTACTTATGAGCAATTGTAGTCTTCAACTTATCCATTGATCTAAAGTATTTTGATGGCTTTGAAGATGGCAGATGGTGTGTCTTAGGGTAGAACAGCAGAATTGAGAACATTTTAACTGTAGACCTGAACATTTTACTCTTCTGATGGCCAGTACATGTAAACTGGGCCTGATATCCATACTCTACACCCTTGTAATGGTCTACATGAGGACCCATGAGACACTACTTTGTAAATTATAAGGTGCAGCAGTGATTAAAAGTAAGTGCTCCTAGGCCAGATTGCCTGAGCTCAAGCCCTAATCTTGACTGTTGCAGCTGTGTGACCTTGAGCAGTTTTTCAAGATCTGAGGCTCAGCTTCTCCATCTTTGCAATAGTGATAAGAAATAGCTTCTGGGTAATAAGGTAATTATGGAAATTAAATGAGAAAATTCAGGTAAAGTTGCTTAGTGCAGTGTCTGGCACATGGCAATTGCTGGATAAATATAATAATGAGAATATTGTGTGGGGTAATTTGTGTCACAGAGATGCTTATGAAAGCAAACAAGTCAATGAATAGCTAAAAGTGAAGACTAAATATCCCCTTTGTCTTCCTGTTTTCCTGCCAACAGGTTTTAAATCCATTTTACATATTTCAACTCTTCAGTGTCTGTTTGTGGTTTAGTGAAGACTATAAGGAATATGCTTTTGCCATCATAATCATGTCTATCATGTCCATAGCTTTGACGGTGTATGATCTCAGAGAGGTGAGTTTTTTCCCACCAATCTTGTGGCTGCAGAAAGGAAACAGTAGTGACTTTATTGAAATTTTGTTAGAAAAAGGAATCAGGAAATAGTCATTGCCCACTCCACAATAAATGAGACCAAGTTTGTGAATATATAGCCCAAGTAATTATGCTGAATAATGTTAGTCCTTTTCCCTCCCTCACATCCCAATTCCTAGACTTCTGAGTAATTTTCCCCCTTTAGTTTACTCAGGCTGATGAGAAGAGTTTACAAATATCTATGAATTATGAATAAATGAAAAAGTAGGTGCTCTAACGTTGTATCTTGAAGATGGTAGAACAGGGTGGAAGGTGGAAGAGTCTATTTAATAATGACTCTTTTGCTCTTTTTATTTGGTTGGTACTGACTTGTCAACGCCTAAGTCTGACACTTGGCTTTCTTTATGCCTACACTAGGGAATCTAAGTGCTGTTGGGAAAAAGTCATGTAGAACAGACTGGTTGATCACACTCTAAATCCATGAATGCTATCCTCATCTGGGCAAGCTTTCTGTATGTCCCTGATCCATGCATTCTCCCATTCTCAAAATTAAGGTTTCAAACCAAATCTCTCTTCACCTTTCATGAGATACTCCATTGCTTTTATTCCAGTTCTCCTCTAATTCAGCAGATAATCTCACCCACTTGTTCCACAAAGAGGACAGAAACAATAAGGCAGGAATTTGCTCAATTTCCCACTCTCCAACTGCCAAATGACCCATCTCTCCCTTCCTCTTGCCCAGTCTACTCATTACAGAGGACAAGGGGCCTTCTGCCTGTGTTTGCAATAGTACCCTTTCCCACTTGCTCAGAGTGCTTCTGTAGTCACTGAATGATCTCTCTACTCCCCACCCAAAGGGCCTTTCCATCAACGTTAAACATGCCCAAGTCAGGTAACAATCCTTCTCCTGACCAAGCTTCTACCTTTAGCTACTACTCTATTTCTCTTCTCCCTTTTACAGCAAAACTTTTTTATGCATACTATCATCACTTCCTCATTTCCCTCTCACTTCTCACTATACCGACCTGATTTTCTCTCTTGTGACTCCATTAAAGAACTCTTGTTAAGGTCACCACTATAATCATAAGGCCATGGGAGGTTTAATTTTTTTTTAATTCCCTTTTTAAATTTGTTATTTTTTTCTTAGTAGAAGGGGTAATATATTGACATGATTTTTAAAAAGCTCAAATAGAACAAAACAGTGTACATAAAAAGTAAATATTCCTCCCATCTTGGTTCTTCCAGTATCCAGGTTCCTTTCCCAATGGTATCCACTGGGGCCAAATGCTCTATAATGTTCAGAAGTTTTAAACAATCTATTTAATTCAAAGTCACTTGTTTAGGAAAGATTTCTATTGCTTCCATTGGCTATATATGCTCCAAAAGCACATCTTTTTCCTTATTACTAATCATAATGACACATTTATGTTTGTGATTATTTGACTGAAAGTGTTTTTCCCAGTGGGTTGTAAATTCCTTGCTAGAACTTTTTTTCGACTATTCTATCCTCACCTCTTAGCATAGTTTCTGATATATAAAGGTTATTTAATAAAGGTTGAGTGAAAGCAAAAATGAATAAAAGAATAGGTTAATAGAATACTCTTTCACCTTATATTATTCTATTAATCATTCTTAGGACATATTAATCATATTTGTAAATGATTTGATGCAAGGAGATTTAGGGGCTGTCTTAAATGGCAAAATTGGAATAAATAAATGAATATACTAAATGATTAGGAGTTTTAACCCTAATAGTTCTTTTAACCCGCATAGTTCTCTTACAAAACAGTTTCTTAATCAATGTGAAATCTAGCATAATTTTATTTTATTTTTCTTTTCTATCTTCTTATTGATCCACTCTCAATGTCCCATGCATTTCATATGTTAAAATAACATATACTATGAGGAAATATCAGGCACCACCAAACTCTTTATGACGTTATAGATTGGGAACTCTGATGAGGTGTAACTCAAAGCTGAAATGACTATTAGTTCTCAAAGCTATTTAGGTATAAACATATATCTTGAATGATTAAAGTTCTTGATGTTCTTTACTGAAATAACTAAACATAAAATTTATGCTTATCAAAAATTACTTTGAGTGAACAGAGCATGCTGGGAAATTCCTTTCTATCAAAGAACACATACTTCTTATTGCTGGTGAGCAGCACAGCAAGTTGGATGACTTTTCAGTTGACTGGTAGGCTACTTAGTCTTTCGTTTTTAGTCAGTGTATTCAGCTGGAAACAAGACACTGCTCTATCTTTAAAGAGACCGGCACTTTACTGAATTAATACCTGGTACCTATCTTCAAATAGATAAGCATTTTTCTATTTTCTGTTCTTCTTTTTCAGCAATCTGTAAAACTCCACCGTCTAGTTGAGTCACATAATAGCATTACAGTCTCTGTATTTGTGAGAAAAGGTAAGTCTCATTATTTTAGATCTATGTGTTGTTCATATGAAATCAAAACAACATTTAAATTTGTATCTCTGACTGTTTCTACTACTCTCATCTTCATATACCCTTTTTTCCTGTGCATTTACTTAAAAGAATGAGGTACGTGCAACATTTTCACCTTAAAAAAACTTTATTTTAAAAAAAACAACTTTATTGAGGTAAAGTAGACATTGATTAACTGAACATATTTAAAATGTACAATTTGATAGATTTTAACTTATATGCATCTGTGTAACTATCCATGAAACTATCACCACAATAAAGATAATGACTACTCATTACCCCCAAAGGTTGTCTTTTGCCTGTTTGCAATCATCCTTCTCAACCTCTCTCTACCCATCCCCATCCTCAGACAACCACTTTGCATGTTTAGAATTTTATATTAATGGTATCATACAGTAGACATTTTTTTGTCTTTTATAATACATTTTGGATAGATTTTACTGGGATCAAATTCCTAATTATTTTAAAATGCATCCATTTTGTTAAGTATGTCAATAGTATATTCCTTTTTGTTCCTGAGTAGAATCCCAGTATATGGATAGACTAGTTTGTATATCTATTCACCTACTGGTGAAAATTTGGGTTGTTCCTAGAATTAGGATATTATAAATAATGCCTCAATGAAAATTTGGGTTCAAGTCTTTGCATGGACTACACTTTTATTTGTTATGGGAAAATACAGAACTGTAGAATGTCTGGGTCATATGGGCATGTAAATGTTTAACTTTTTAGGAAACTTGCCAAACTATTTTCCAAACTGTTTGTACCATCGTACATTCTTAACAGCAGTATATGGGAACTGAAGTTGCTTCACATTCTTGTCTACATTTGATATGGTCAGTTTAAAAAAGTTTAGCCATTTTAACAGATGTGTAGTGGTACCTCATTGTAGCTTTAATTTGCATTTCCCTAATGAGTAATGGGACTGACCATCTTTTCAAGTGCTAATTTTCTATTTATGTATCTTCTTTGGTGAAATGTCTGTTCAAATCTTTTGCTTATTAGGTTGTTTTCTAATTATTAACTTTTGAGAAGTTCTTTCTATATTCTGAATCTAAATCCTTTACTACAAATATGATTTGCATATTCTTTTCTCATTTTGTGACTTATCTTTTCCATTCTCTTTATAGTGTCTCCCAAAGGATGAATATTTCTACTTTTGTTAAAGTCCAGTTATTAAATTTTTCTTTTATGGATCTTGCTTTTTGTATCATATCTAGGACATCTTTGCCTAATCCAAGGTTATCAAGCTTTTCTATGGTGTCCTAACGTATATAAGTGCTTAATACATAAATTGTTAATGAATATCTATTCAATAAATTGAGGTGAGGTACTTTTTGATTTTCAATAATGCATTTTTATAACAATACAGGAGGAAAATATTGGTGATTTTCTTCCTAGAATGAATTCATCAGATCCTTCTCAATATGAAGGGTTATAAGCTGGAGACTTACTTGGAAACCTTATACATTTGGGGAATCTGTTAAAGATTAGGGTAGATTGAACATATTTAACAGTATTTAACAACTTCATTGCATAGGAAGTTTGGGAGTACAAAGTAGGAAGTTTATCTAAAGGATTGAATAGCCTGAACGACTCATTTTATCAAGAAATCATCCACAGTTTTTAAAATAGGATAGTAATTATGAATATAGCCTGGTGGATATAATTCTAGTCTTTATCCAACCCTCATGAACATATCTATCTGGTTCCCAGGAGGAGAGGGCTATAATTAACAACTGCAACAGATATTTTCCTGTAATACAAACAAACAAAAAAACAAACAAACAAACAAAAACCTATAAAATTTGTAGCCTAAGCAAGAAATGATTTGGGTTCCAGAATCAAAATGTAACATAAAATATGGAGTAATGCCCCCGTCTCACACTTCACCTTAGACCTTCACAAAATAGAGTTCTTTACAAAATGGAAATGTCTTGCATGAGAGTGAGAGAGAGAGAGAGAGCCACATAAGATAAAATCAAGTATTGCCATTTTGTCTTACAAGTTGGTAGCGAAACCCAGCCTGCTTGCTTGGCTTTATTTACTTATGGTAGCTAAGAGTTTGTGATTGGTGCTGAAAAACTGGGTGCTTTGCAGGGTTTATCACTGAGTTGACTTTGGTGAGTAGAGGAACATATTTTTGAACTCCCAAATAATCAGCAACACCACTACCTTTTCCTTTCATGAGCCTATTGGTGAAGTCCTTGGTGACTAGCTGGTAGCCATGAGTATATGGTTTTGTTTTGTTTTGTCTTTCCTCCAGGTATAAGAGGCCTTCTCCATAATAAACATCATTAATGAGCCTTCTAATGTACAAATATACTTGCAATCTTTCCAGACAATTCTTTGCTCCTTACTGTAAAATAGCATAGATCTGGTCTTCTAGTTTTTCTCCTTTCAGGTACAACAGGAAAGTCAACATAATAATAGGTGGAGTTCTGCCCACCGTGAAGGTTTTCTTCTCCATAGTTATTCTGGGACTCTTTTAAGCCAGGATCTAATACCATGAAATGTTTGGGATTCTTTCTTGTCTAATAATGTCCACAAAAACTTCATCTGAGGTCTTAGATGTAGGTTGAGGAAGAGACAGCAGAATGACAGAATTGGAAAACATGTTGGGAAGTGAGAAAACTGTTCTTGAAATTCACTTGGACTTTCAACATCTGTTTAGGTCTTATTTTGTATATAACTCTTCTGCTTGATAATTTAATGCTGTTGGGAATTCATAATTTATAAGGCCAGCCATATCAAATAATGTTAAATTCATGATAGGTGGGTAAGGGCTCCTAATTTCTTGAAAGCCAAGGATGGTTTTTAGTATCCCTTAGAGATTAATAGCAACAAATAAAAAACCAAAAACTACATTGTCTGCATTGTCTTAGAATGTTCAAAGTTTTAGGTTTCACATTTAGATCTATATTGTATTTTGAGTTTTTTAAATTGACTCTTTGCAAATAGATATTCAAAGTTCCAATACCATTTAATGAAATCTATTCTTTCTCCACTGATTTGCCTTTGTATCTTGGTCAGAAATCAGTTGCTCATACACAGATCTGTTTCTGGACTCCCTATTCTGTTTTACTGATCTATCTGCCTATCTTTTTACCAATGCCACCACATGACTTTATAATTAATCTTTAAATAGGGTTATGTTAGTCCTTTAGCTTTGTTCTTCTTTTTCAGTGTTGCTTTGGTGATATTAAGACCTTTGTATTTTCATATGACTTTTAGAATCAACCTGTCAATTTCTAACAAGAAAAAACATGAGATTTTCATTGGAATTGTGTTGAATCTATAGATAATTTGTGTAAAATTGGCATGTTAATAAATGTGGGTCTTTTGACCTATAGACATAGTATGTGTCTCCAGTATCCAGTCTTGGTTAATTTGATCTTCTTTGATTTCTCTCAGCAATGTTTTGCAATTTTCAGTGTATGGGTCTTACACACTCTATGATGCATTCCTAAATATTTCATGATTTTGATGCTATTATGAATAGTATTTTTATTTTTTATTTTTTTTTTTAATTTTTTTTTTTTTTTTATTTATGATAGTCACACAGAGAGAGAGAGAGAGAGAGAGAGAGGGGCAGAGATACAGGCAGAGGGAGAAGCAGGCTCCATGCACCGGGAGCCTGATGTGGGATTCGATCCCGGGTCTCCAGGATCGCGCCCTGGGCCAAAGGCAGGCGCCAAACCGCTGCGCCACCCAGGGATCCCTGAATAGTATTTTTAAATGTAAATGTTCAATTGTTCATTTGCTGGTAGTTACCTCAAATGCATGTGATGATTAGTTTCTATAGACTGTCATGTCTGTATTCTGAAGTCAGGAAGACCTCTAGATTTTGTCTGGGTTCCCTCCCCCCCCTGCACAGTGGTCTGGAAACTCTCTAAAGGCAGAAAGTGCAGCAATTGTAGGTCACCTTCACTTGTTTCCTGTCTTTTGTTGCTTATGTTAGGTGTTCAAAACCATTGTTTCATATATTTTGTATAGTTTTGGTTGTTTTGGGTGGGAAGATAAATCCACTCCTTTTTACTACATCATGGCTGGAAGTGAATCTTCACCTTTTAAAAATACCCTGCTCATTTTCTTGTTTAACTTTTTTATGATGAGATAGTTTGCATACATACAACAATGGGGAGAATACAATAATGAAACCCCATATAGCTGTCACTCAGATTCAATAATTATCAACACATTGAATCTGTTTTTCAACTGTTCTACTATCTCCCTCAGTCTGTATTATTTTGGAACTATTCCAAATATCATATAATTTCATTTGAAAAAAATTCAGCATATATGTAAACTATAAAGATTCCTTCTTAATTCCTTTACCTAAAAAAGTAAAATAACTCCATAATTTAAAAAATTAATTATATAAAAGGGTTGAAATTTACTCAATTGAATCACAAGTGTGTGTTTATACATGTATATATTTTTTCAAATCAGGATCCAAATAAAGTCTACATATGGCAATTAGTTAATATGTCTCAGGTTTTTTTAACTCTACTTGTTCCCTCCCCTATATCTTATTTTTTGACTTGCAATTTTTTTTTTATTGAAGAAAGTAAATGATTCATCCTGTGGGTTCTATAGTTTGGATTATATTGATTACATATTCATAAAGTTATTTAACATAATTTTTTGTAGCTTGAACTTTCCAAAAATTGGTAGTTAGATCTGAGGCTTGAGTTTTTGACAAGAATACTTCATAGTTGAAATCACATACTTCCAACGGGAGGTACATACTATCTAATTATTTTCTTTTTGTGATTTTAGCAGACATAAATGCTTCTGACCCAGATTATTTCATTAGGAGTTTTAAATTTCTATTTCTATCATAACATCTTCACATACTAAGGGTAGTATTTCTACAACTATTTCATTACTCTCAGATTCAGTTTGTTTAAGAAAGACAGGGTTAATATTTTATTATCACCTTTTATATACTAGCTTTCAAAATAATGGGTTGATCTTCTAGCATTATCCAAAGGATTTTTTAGTGTCATTGTGGATGCATGATGTTAAACATTGTTGGCACATTTCCATCTTTGGCAACTTTTATTCTTACTGTGCTCTAATTGTCTCATCTTTGGCCATTGAGTGTCTCCTCAGGTTGGCTTCTGAATTCTTTTGCTGTGACCCCAGTACTCTTTATTTCTTTTTGATATGATATGATATGATATGATATGATATGATATGATATTCCAAACTTATCTTGGAAAATTCTTGCTCCAAACCTGGACACATTCATTTTTCCAAAGAGCCCTTAAATATGGTAGTTAGAGACCTCAACCAGAGCACTAAGAATGGTCACCCAGGGATCCCCAGAATGATAATTTTTATGGTGTTAGTCACTGTTACTCAGCCTTTTCAGAAGACAGACCTAGTCTTCTGACATTTCTTTTTAGAGAGAGAGAGAGAAGGATGGGGAAGGGGTAGAGGGAGAGAGAGAATCTTAAGCACACTCCATGCCTAGCACAGAGCCCTCACAATCTTGAGATCATGACCTGAATTGTAATCAAGAGTCAGATGCTTAGCCAACAGCCACCCAGGAGCCCCATCTTCTGACATTTCTAAATCAAGTTTGGAACTATGGGCTTTTTACTTAAGTTTGTTGATTGTATTTTTGTCTCTCCTTTCTCTATCTCAAAAGTCATGATTCTTTTTTTTTTTTTTTAGTTTTTTTTATAAATTTATTTTTTATTGGTGTTCAATTTGCCAACATATAGAATAACACCCAGTGCTCATCCCATCCAGTGCCCCCCTCAGTGATTCTTAATGACAGCAACAAATTACTCATTTACTCTATCCCTTATATGCAGTAATCTCAGAATAGAAAGTCAAAATACCTGGGAGGAATATAATTCCTAAAAACAATTTGAGATTTTGTTGAAGTTTTTCTTTTTCTCTGTTTGTGGCATACCATTTGAAGTATTATTATACTCAAAATTTGAAGTAAATTATACTAAAAAAAAAACCAAAAACTTATGTTTCAAAGTTACCCAAAATGGTTCTTCTTTGTATGGTTATGCCAGCAACTCGATAGGTTCATCTCATTCGTTTTTTAGATTTTTAGTGTTAGCTTTTCAAATTTATTTTTTATTAGTTTATGTAGATACTATACACAAATATATATTTTTTTAATAAATCAATTTTTTATTGGTGTTCAATTAACCAACATACAGAATAACACCCAGTGCTCATCCTGTCAAGTGTCCCCCTCAGTGCTCGTCAAATATATATTATTTAAAATATATAAAATATATGAATTATATAAAATCTTATAAAATATCTACATGGTTCAAAAATTAAATCTGTAAGACAAGACATTCAGAAGAGTCTGGCTCCTATCCTTCTTTTCTCTACCTTGTACAGTCTCTCTGTCTTTTTGATTTATTCTTACATTTAAAAGATGCAAAGAAATTATATATAATATCCATATCTATATAGTATATATGCAGAATTGCGTATATACTTATCTTGCTGCTTAGGTAATGGGGGTATATGTGTTTAGCTCATATTTCCTAGTGTGTATGCTTTACATACTTTTATTTTTCATTGGAACATAGTTGACATACAATATTATATTAGTTTCAGATGTATTTACATACTTAACCATGCTTCCTAGAGATTCTTTCATAGTGGTATATATAAGTATTTTTTACTCATTATTTTAGCTTTCTAGTACTCATGTATGGAGGAACCATTGTTTATTCAATCAGTTCTCTGTTGAAGGATTTTATTCTATTTTTTTTTCAGTTTTTTACAGATAATGCTGTAATAAAGAGGCTATGTATATGTCTGTCTTTTCATATTTCCACCAGTCTATCTTTGATATAGATTTCAAGGAGTAAAATTGCTGAGTTAAAGAATAAATGTGTATATGTATTTTTGCTAGATAGATATTGCCAAATTTCTTTCCATGGAGATTATACCAGCTTGCATTTGTGCCAGAAATATGTGAGAGTGCCTGTTTCTTCACAGCGTTGTAGACAGACTATGCTGGCAAACCTTTAGATTTTTCTAATTAGCTAGGTGGGCAATGTTAGATGTAGCTCTCCCTCCAAAACCTTTTGTTAAAAATATTTTATTTATTTATTCATGGGAGACACAGAGAGAAGCAGAGAGAGAAACAGAGACAGAAGCAGGCTCCATGCAAGGAGCCCAATGCAGAACTTGATCTCAGGGACCCCAGGATCACGCCCTGAGCCAAAGGCAGATGCTCAACCACGGAGTGACCCAGGCATCCTCTTTTTACCCCCCCTTTTTTTTAAGGAAATAAAACTTACAGAAAAGGTGCAAGAATAGTTCAAATAACTTTTTCCCCTGAGCCTTTTGAGAGCAAGTTGCCAACATATGGCTCCATGACTCCTACATATTTTCGAGTATATTTCTTAAAGACAAGGACATTTTCCTACATAAAAGACAGTGTAACCATGAATATCAGGAAGTTAATATTGACATATTAATAGCAAATGCTCAGACCCCATTCAAGTTTTGCCAGTGGTCTTAATAATAATGTTCTTTCTTTCCCTTCATTCTTTCTTTCCTTCAAAATTTTATTTATTCATGAAAGACAAAGAGAGAGGGGCAGAGGCACAGGCAAAGGGAGAAGCAGGCCCCCCACAGAAAGCCTGATGCAGGACTCGATCCCAGGACCCTGGGATCATGACCTGAAAGAAAGGCAGACACTCAGCTGCTGAGCTACCCAGGTGCCCCTTAATAATGTTCTTTATAAGAAAGGATTTGGGATCACACAATACTATTGTTTGACACGCCTCTTTAATCTTCAAACTTTCCTTGACTTCGTGACCTTGACTCCTTTGACTCTGGTTATTTTATGGAATGCCTCTCATTTTGGATTTGTGTGATGTTTCCTCATAGTTAAATTCAGGTTATGCACTTTGGGCTACAATATCATAAATGTGATGCCATGTCCTCATTGCTTCTTCTCAGGTGGTACATAATTTAAATTTGTCCTATTACTGGTAATGTTAACTTGGATCAATTAATTAAATATTATCTGCCAGGTTTCTCTATTGTAAATTTACTCTTTTCTCCTTTGTAATTAACAGTTATTTTGTTAAGAGACACTTTGAGACTATGTAAATAAGCCATCCTCATAAAAATTTACCCACTAGTTGTATCCATTTCTATTTCTTGGCTAAATTATTACTTTGATAGTTGCCAAATAATGATTTTTCTACTTGTGTCTTTTCTCCTACATTAATTGTAATTTTACTGTAAGAAAAAGCTATCTTTTCTCCCCATTTATTTACCCATTTATTTATGTCATATGGACTCATGAATTCCTATTTTATTTTATGGGTTATAGTTCATTTCTCATTATTTACTGTGATGCTCAAATCATTACAGATTTAGGCAATGAGAGCCCGTTAAGTTGGCTTTGATATTTTTTCTATCTGTCTCCATCTTTTCTCCAGCACTTTTATACTTAATGTTGCAACTAAATGTTCTAGCTTATATGATACTTTTCTTGGCCCAGCCTTGTAACCAGCCATTTCCTTAAGGAACCCTGATTGTTTTTTAGGGGGAGGAATAGAATTTAGAAAACAAAATGTGGGCAATAAATATGCACATTATTATTGGGGTTTCACTGCTCCCAGGCCCTCTTATAATTAGTGAATGTATGCACAAAAAAAGACAAGCAAACATATTATATATGTATGTATTCTCACATACATATTCATTTACATCTATATTATTTCTCTACTTATCTACTGAAAACCCATCAATTTACATTGTTGTCTCCAATTCTAATTCAATACCGCAGAGTTCAGTCTAGTTTTATTTCTGTCTATATTTGTAATTTGCTATCTTTGTGGGAAACCTGTCTCATTGGCCTCATTATATCTACTTATTCTATCAATCCCTGCTGAGTGTAGTCTGCCTCCCATAATTACTGATATTCCCTCCCACTTCCATGTAGACACCTTTTTCACTCTGCTTGGACTCCAACATCCCACACCAGGCTACTGTCACCATGGGGGCCCTTCTTTCCCTCTTTGGGGAAACACCCTGCACCAGGCCATGTAAACACCTGTCTATCCTTGTTAGGTTCTAAAAACTGCAGTTGGCTGCCATGCACATCCCCACCACCAACCTTCTGCAAGGATGCCTCACTTGTTCAACCCCTATAGCTTTGGGACTCAGTGAGGAAAGAAAAAAGTTTAGAAGAAAGTAGACAGGAAGGTAGGTAGGAAGGAAAGGATTTTAATTTTTTAATTATGGGTAAGAATGAGATCTTTTCAAATGTTTAACATGCCACTTGCATTGTGTGTGCGTGTGAGAACTGTTAACATCTCCAGCAATTTTACTATAGTCATTTGCTATACATCTCTTTTTTTAGGAGTTCTTTATGTATTAGGAATATTAATCTTTTGTCATATAATGTAAGTTTCAAATATGTTTTCTGAATTTGTCTTTAGTTTTTTCCCCCCTGCTTATTTATTTATTGTTTTGCCACACAAAGGTTTTTATTTTTTGCAGTTTATTACTTTTTTCTTATTGTTTCCAGATTTTGAATTGATGTTGAGGAACGGCTTGCATTTTGGAAATGCCCTGGTTGCTTTTTCATTGATTTCCAATTAAGGTAGATGTTGGGCTATGTGTTTATGGGGAAAATAATCTGACTTGACTCTGCCATCTCGCACTTTCAGCAGGAGTCCAAGAGCTGGAATCACGTTTCCTGGTACCTGGAGATTTATTAGTTTTGACGGGGAACAAACTACAAATGCCATGCGATGCCATCCTGATTGACGGCAGCTGTGTGGTAGATGAAGGCATGCTGACAGGTAGGGTCCTGTCTCACAACTTACAGCCTCTGTGAGCTCTCCCAGGTTCCTCTTCTATCTGATGACAATGGCAAAGCATGGCAAAGCACAGGGGTTTTGTGGGACCTTCCCACTCTCAACAGTTTTCCTTATCTGTCCTGCTCTGGATGGTTCTGAGAGTTCAAATTAAAACTGCTTTCCATGTGCTAGGTTGGATATAGTTATAACTTTCTGAGTGCTTAGCATTTTCTTTTTGAATCAAGAGTATTACAGCCCTGTCGTTTTACCTTAAAAGATTGTGGAGATCATTAGACATTTCAGAATCATCTGTGACTTTTATGTTTAGTGTTTTCACATAAAATATATCTTCAGATAAACTTGGAGGATTTGAAACCTGTTGATGACATCCTGAAATCTAGGTCAAGTCCAAGCTCTTCCTGGCTTGGCTTGAACATGTTGAAAAGTTCATGACACAGGATTTGGCACATCTATTACTTTGAAAATACACATTGGGAATTTTGGACTACCTATATTTCATTTTTAAAAAGCATGCTGAAGGGGCACCTGGGTAGCTCGGTCGGTTAAGCATCTGCCTTCAGCTCAGGTCATGATCTTGGGGTCCTGGGATGGAGCCCTGGGTCAGGATCCCTGCTCAGCAAGGATCTTGCTTCTCCTTCTCCTTCTGCCCCCCTGCTTGATTTGTTCAAGGTCACAGTGCTTTGAGTTATCATGTGTACATTTGGAGATGTGGTATCAGCATTTCTGTAAGATAAAGAAGAATCATAACATCTTTTTCACAGAGGGACTAGGGGGCGAGAAGACACAATGACATACAGTGGTTCCCACGAAAGCCCAAATTGAATCCATTTCTCCTGGACAGACCAGGAAGGCATGAAATAGAGACAAGATCACATCTTTCTTCTGTTAACTTTACCAAAAAAATTTTTAAATGTGTGGCAGGCCAGGTTTCTTCCTATAAGGAGTACATAGGTTTGTAAAAATCTCTTAGTGCTGGGACTTCTGCAATGCTAAATACCATTTTCCTGGCAAAAGTGGCCCTAGTGTGTGTGTAAATATTTATATATATTATATATATATTTAATTTATTATATATTTAAATATATATATATATTACATATATATATATATATATATATATAATATATATATATATAATCTCCCACTCTGTGAAGACCAGTGGAAGGCTTTACAAGGTTTGTTTCTCAAAACAGGCCCTAATTATTTCCATAACTTCATTCACCACCTTGATTAGCACTTCAACCTGCTGCAACCTGTCCCTTCCACCACACTGACAAAATTCACCTCTTTCTCAATAGCCAAATTCAAAGGATTCTTCATATTTCTCTTCTTATTGACTTCTCTGCTGCTTTTAAGTATTCTGACCATCTCTTCCTCTGGAAAACTCTCTTCTTAACCTTCCAAGACAGCACTGTTTCTCCAAGTTCCTCTACCACTGTTCATGCCATCCCATGTCCTGTGCTGCCCCTCTTCCCCCTTATCCTGGACTATTGGTGCTGCTCAGAGTTGGGTCCTAGTCCTATTCCCTTCAGTCCTCACACATGGTCCCTAAGTAATCTCATCTCTCCTTGGCTTTAATCATAGTCTGGTGAACTCTGACTAAATGCCTCTGGTCAAGGCCTCTCCCTTGAATGCCAGACCCAAATGAATAAACACAAGACATCTCAAAGAGCCATTCCACAAAGCATCTCCAACTTATGGTGACCATAAGACAATTCTTCCCTCCTCCCGTAATCCCTGTGTTGATGACTATTGCCACCCTCTGCTCATTTTCCCATGTCAGAAACCAGGACGCCATTTTGAATTTCTCTGTCCCTGTGACCTGCCAATAGAAAAATCTCCCCAAGTTTTGTAACTACTTTCCTCCTCATTTCTCAAATCCATTATTTCCTCTCTATTCCCACTGCCAACTGCCATAGCTCAGACCTCGTTCTCTCCAATGGAATGCCCAGCCTCCAGCCTCACCAAACTTCAATCCACTCCCTGTATTGCAGACCCCTTTATACACAAATATGATACTGCACTCCTGAATAAAGCAGTGAATTATTTCCCCACCCCTTTCTGCCACTAATGCTTATAAAACCCATTTAAACCCTTAAATATGTGCACTTAGGCCCTCCAGGCTTTGGCTCCTACACAGCTCTCATGGCCACTTACTCCTCATGCTCCACATTCTGGACTGTACAACTTGCTATTCCCTACATAGCTATTTCTAGCCTTTTAAAGCACCCACATTTGATGTTACAAAACTTACAGTATTCATAATACAACATGATGCTTATTTGTCTAGATTACAAATCTCCTAAAAACAAGAACCATATTTCTTTCTCCTTGTAGCCCTAAAACCTAGGGTTGTCCCTGCTACCATAGCAGGCTTAAAACAAATGTCTGTCACATGCTGAGTGAATGCATGCATGATTTAAATGAGTGAAGTTTCCTCACCTCACAAAATGAGATGTATATTTTCTATAGGAGAAAGTATTCCCGTGACTAAAACCCCATTACCCAAACTGGAGAGCTCTGAGCCCTGGAAAACACAGAGTGAAGCAGACTATAAACGACATGTCCTCTTCTGTGGGACAGAGGTTATCCAAGCCAAGGGAGGGTGCTCTGGGACCGTGAGAGCAGTGGTGCTGCAGACTGGTGAGTCAACATCTCTTCTTTTGTTTTGTTACTTTAAGGAAATATTTTTGTTCCATTTGTCTAGTGCCTTAAATTTATGAGGTAAGGAATAGTCTTTAGGTAATAAACCAACTGTATGTAAATTTATATATTTTAAGTGTGAATTGCACTATGGTGTATGCCTTTTAGTAAAACTAATACTGATGACAATTGTTTATGTGTTTAATAGTTTATGAACTATTGCCATATAGCAAACCAGCACAGCAAAGATGCTGGGTCTAGACCTTAGATCTTTTACCCCAAATCCCAAGTTCCCTCTTGTCAGGGTTAGAAACTGAAAACTTTACACTGAAAAGTATCAGAAATTAAGTCCATTGGTATTTACTGGGCCATATGGTTTCAATTCAATTAATGTGCACACGTGCTTGGATGTATATGTAAGAATGTTCATGAGTCGTTTCCTTATAATAAAGTTATACTTGGAAAAGCTGTATTCTGACCCTACTGTGGTGGTTTCCTTGCTCTGAGATGCATTGAAATTGAAAGTAGAGAGAACAAAGATCAGAGAGCAATAGGCTCTGAAATGGGTATGTTGAGATATTTCCGTTGCAGCACTCAGGTATTTTCCCAATTATCCTTTAGTTGTCTTTGGCTTAAGCACTGTTTAAATATCTCTAGAGAAAAACAAAGGCCATGTTGAGGCTTAGAAGAGCGCTAGCAGGAGGATTTGTCATCCTGAGAATGTGGACTGTGTGTTTGTTACTTTAGGATTCAACACTGCAAAAGGGGACCTCGTGAGATCCATTCTCTACCCAAAGCCAATGAATTTTAAGCTCTACAGGGATGCCATCAGGTTCCTCCTGTGCCTTGTGGGGACAGCAACCATTGGGATGATCTATACTTTGTGCGTCTATGTGCTCAGCGGGGTAAACTGTTTTTGTTCTTTTACTACATGTACACACACACTCATCTATGTATAATTTATATTCTGCATGTTAACCTTTATGTCAGGCATGGTTTACAATCTGGGAAACAAAGCCAAACACTGAAACCTGCACACATACTCGAAGTTCCCCCATATAAGTGATTGATTGCTAAGTAATATTCTAACAATCTGATCTAGAGAGACAAAACACTGTTCATTGAGCTATCAACATGCCTCTCGTCTTGAACACTCCCCCTTACAATAATTTTTCATTTTTAATCTGAGAATATTTTTATTCCAATAATGTAGTGTTTTTTTAGTTATTAAATAAGGAGTTTAAGATAAAACCCAGATACCCAGTGTTGGTGAGGTCATGGTTCCCTGGTGGTAGTAGTAGGAATCATTACAAACTTTCTCATTGCACTTTGGAAAATATATGAGAGCCGTACTCATACTTTTTGAACCACTTATATAATTTCTGGGAATTTGAACAAATAAGTAAAAAAAAAAAATGGAAAAAGGAAAAAGCCATATGCACAATGGTGTTCAGGATTGATTTACCTGTAATAGCTGCAGAGTGACGTTGTGTTCCAGGAACCTCCCGAGGAGATAGTGAAGAAAGCCCTCGATGTCATCACAATTGCAGTTCCTCCTGCCCTGCCTGCTGCTCTGACTACGGGCATTATCTATGCCCAGAGGAGGCTGAAGAAGAGAGGCATCTTTTGCATCAGCCCCCAGAGGATCAATGTATGTGGACAGTTAAACCTTGTCTGCTTTGACAAGGTATGTGTGTTTCATCCTCCTTCTCATCACCATTTTATCATCATTGTCATTGGGTGGAGGTGCTTCACACTCCCTTAGGGCAGGAAACAGGATGTGGCATCAGACTTCATTTTATGTCTGGTTAGGGTGTGTGACCTAGGGAAGGCATGTTTCTTGAGCTCTGAGATTCTGGAGTTTAGAGGAGGGAGAGTAGGTACTGAATAGGTGAATCTTTTACGATCTTTCCAGCTCCAATATTCTATCAAATACAACTAATTAAAATATCACTCTGTCCCTCCCCAGTCAAAACTCCATACAAAGAACAAAACTTAACCCTTTACTATGGTCACTGCTGTATCCCTAATATTAAGAATATTGCCAGGTATATAGTCAGTGCTCAATAAATATTGAATTAATGAATGAATAAAAAAAAAGAAAAGTTTATTTAACTTGTGTTTTACTTAGGTAAACGGACTTGGTTATAGGAAAGCCCCAGTCAAATCCTTACCATATTTTCCCATCTGTAGTATATTGCTTAAAGTTATCCTTGATTATATGCCAGTTATTCCAAACCAGCCTCTTATTCTACCTTCTCTGGAGTATATTGTTTCGGCCTACGTCTCTACTGGGGGGGAAGTAGAGCAATGAGAAGGGAAGATGGAGAAGATGGGCTGCTTTGTGCCCAAGTCTTCATTTATAAATATGACTGATGACTGCAGAGAGGTCAATGCCTTTGAAAGAAGTTTAACATTATTCACATTTCTGGTAAGGAGAGGCACTGCTCACCTTGTGGGGCCACAGGAGGAATGCCAGGCTTTGACGAGGAAACAAAGCAAGAGTGAGGGGAATGCTCAGGCGTGGTCTTTATTGGGGTCTCTCCAAGGAAGGCAAGTCAGACCATAGCTTATGATTGGCTTGCTTGAATGATGTGGGTGAGCTTGTGACTGTAGGATGGTCTCTGGCGCTTGGCCCTGGGATGAGGAAGGTGAACTATTGCCTCCTGAGGAGAAGGGGTCCAGTAGAGGATTGGTTAGTTTGCATGTCAAATGCATGCTGAGATCCTGGTTACCTGTGTAAGAACTGGCTAGCTCCAGAGATGCAGTCTTTCCTTAAAAAGTTTTTCTAAGCTGTCAAATCATCATAACATAAAGAAAATTAATTCAGTTCAAGGGTATTAGAGGCAGGTAAATATGGGTACACAAATGGATACAGGAAAGCAATAGTGTTTGTGGTTTTGACCAGAGCAAGACATTAGTAATAGGAGACACCTTTAATGTCTGTCTAAGAATTTTTTATGTACTCTTAAGCAGTGGGGAGCCTCTGAGGTGTTTTTGCTTTCTAAATTGTTCTCTTTTTTTCTTAATTTATTTTTTATTGTGGCAAAATATATATTAACCACTTTAACCATTTGTAAGCGGCTTTAAGTGCATTTGCATTGTTGTGCAATCATCACCACCATTCATCTTGAGAATTTTTCCATCTTCCCAACCTAAAACCTATGCCCATTGAATAGTGCATTGAGGTTTTTGATGACAGAATGAAGGAGATCAGAGAAGTGTTATATAAGTACTGGGAGATCAGAGAGATCTACCAAGGTCAGAAGGTTAACATGGCTCTTGCCAGCAATTCCGTATTATTTTGTCAGCAAACCAGCATAACAAAGAAGGATGTTCTATTTGTGGGGTCATCTCTTCCTTGGGCCTGGCAAAAGAAGCAGGTGTGAGAAAGACAATTATAACATGAATTTGAATAAAATAGGTAATAAATAATTATAAGCAATTATCATTACAAGTTAGTCATACTCTATATGTCAGACATTAAGTTAAGCGCTTTATTTGTATTACCTTATTTGATATTCACGACAACCTTATCTGATTATAAGCATGTTATAAGTAAGGGCTCTATGTTCAAAGGGATTAAATAATTTGCCCAGGTCATAGAGCTGGTGTTTTTGTTGTTGTTTTTGTTGTTGTTTTAAGATTTTATTTATTTATTTGACACAGAGAGAGAGTGTGAAAACAAGCAGGGGGAGTGGCAGGAAGAAGGAGAGGGAGAAGCAGGCTCCCCGCTGAGCAGGGGACCAGATGCAGAACTTGATCTCAGAACCCTGGGATCATGACCTGAGTCAAAGACAGACAACTGACTGAGCCACTGAAGTGCCCCAGTATAGCTGATGTTTTAAATGAGCCCAAGCTCCAGGAAAACTTACTTCATTATCCTGCACTGAGAGAAACAAGCAACTTTTTTAGGTGTCAAATAGCAAACCATCTGTTTAGAGCAGGGAAAAATTCACTCATTACTTACTTCTGATGACATGCTTTTATCTTCTGCATAAAAACTGGAGCTCACTCATTTTATAGCTCCTACAGATTTACTGAGGCTTTCCTGTCCATTCAGTCTACCATTAGATCCTTAAAACCAGGCTCTGGAGTATGCGAGGCAAATACTGTTTTCTTCTTTTTATTGCCAGCTTGGCCAGACAACTGGTATAAGCTCATCAGAGCTTCCATCCAGGACCCCAGATACCCACCTCATTGTGTTCTTCCTTGAAGTATTGATCTCAGTAACGTGTTCGTGACATATTTCCCTGTTAAAACATACCTTATGGGTTGTCATCACGGGGCTGCCCAATATTTGGAGTAAACCAAGTGCTTGTTTCTGTTTAGACAGGCACCTTAACAAGGGATGGTTTGGATCTCTGGGGAGTCCTGCCCTGTGATAGGAGTGGGTGAGTACCCTGAACTGAATGCTTTGGTGTTTCTATTTTCCCAGAAACAATACTCCACATTTTCCTCTGTAAATTAATAATGAAGACATTTTGGCTTTGGCCTTGGAGCAGTGGTTAACACAGTATCTTTATGTAATGTCTTTTTTTGAACACTTCCCAGTCTTACTAAAACATGCATTATCTCCCTTCACCCTAGCTCCCTGCCATGTGCTACTTAGGAGATGGAGGGGTTTCAAGTCCTTGCTAAAATGTAATTTGCAATAAATGAATGAATGAATGAATGAATGAATGAATGTAATTTTCTGTCAGCATATTAGTCAGGGGCTTGAAGTTGACCCAGTGCACCTAGTGTGGAGAATACTAGGACACTGTCCATCTGGGAGGTCACATTGTACAAACAGAAGCGTTGCAGCGCGCCAGGAGGAAGCACTACACGGACTTGTGTACACTGAATTCCAGGAAGACGAACACCTGTGGAACCGTAGCTAATGCACTTATTTTCCTTGGTATCCGAGTTCTGGAAACCCCACCTTTTGGTTGCCAGAAACTCTTTCTGTCTGGCCAGAAAAGATTCCTCTTTGGCAATTTTCAGCTCAGGGTGGTAGGATTTTTCAGGGCCCTCTTGTGGCCATGTCTGACTTTACAGCCCTGTCTGCTTCTGACCACTGTCTCCACTTGTGATCAGAACACAAAACACTTGACATTTACATTTTGAGTTATTCAGTGAAAATGTTTCCCTCTCCCACTTACAGATTCCACCACAAAAACATCTAATACATAAAAGGCACATGGTGGTTCTTCTGCGTTATGCAGATGACAATGAATTATCCATAAAAGATTTGTAATTATGGGTGTTTAATACACTTTCATATTAAAATATGATTCATAAACAAAAGTCTATTTCCTGGGTTAAAAAATAAATCTCAGTGATTCTTGCCACTTTAGTCCACAGAAGAAACCTCTTATAACTATTAAACGTTCTAAAGTTCTTTTCATTTTCTCTCAAAGATAGATTTAGATATATACCTGGTCTTCCTGTTCACTAGTATGTTTCTGCTTCAGCTTCTACAAAAAATGTATATATTTATTCAAATATGTGAGCATCCTGAGAACAGTCTGTTTCTTACTTAAATTTGTGTTCCTAGTGTGGTAGCATTATACCAGGCTCACATAGTACATGCACAGCAAATGTTTGTTTAATTAAAATGAACTTACTATGTTCCATCTTTTGAATGCTTTTCTACCTATTGAATTGCCATCATCTTTTTCACAAAACTTTCTAAGAGTAGTGTATCAAATTTAAATAAAAACAACCAATATGATGTTTAAGTTGTTGATTGATTAATTAAGACTGCCACTTTTTCTTCCTCCTTTCTTTTCTTCCCTCAAAAAGGTCAAAGTTGGCTTTAAATGACTAAAAAGGAAATTTAAAAATTGGAAAAAGATTGATAAATTTAATTAATAACATCAAACAAAACGTACTCAATACTAGATAAGAAGTAAGCATCTGACCTATTCACTATAAGTACCTTGTTGTAAAAGATAAGCTTATCTTTAATTATTCTTACCTTTTCCAAAAAGGCCAATGTGCCAGATACTTCAAGAACCATCAGAGGCTCTTTAGGTTACTTGAGAGGGATCAACCAGAAACATTCAAATGAAAATGCAAGGACAAGGATGAAAGCAACAGTTTTATTTATTTGTTGTGCAAGCCAGAGGTTGGTCCAATCCTCAGGAACTCAAGAATTACATAGTGATGGGAGTGTGTGTGCCACCTTAAAAATAAGATTTGTCCTCCTTGATCTGTGTTTACTTTTTATTTTTTTTTATTTTTATTTTTTTTTATTTTATTTTTGTGTGTGTGTGTGTGTGTTTACTTTTTAGTGTGAGCTCAAGCTTCTGTGTTAATCTCTCTGCTGGTGATTGCTTAATGTTTACTGAACTATTAGGGGGTATGCTGAAAACCACTAAGACAACTTGAACTTTTGATATATAAAAATAGATACGATCAACAGGATCAGTAATCAGCCAAGAGGTTTTTGAACTTCTAGGGAAGCTTGAATGAGGAAGCCAGGAAGAAATATGGCTGCATTATGAATTCACACTGTGATGTGGATGCTTTCAAGAATAAAAGGCTAGAGGACATAATTAAAGAATCGAAATGTCCATATCATGAGAAATAATCATCTGATCCCAGAGACCGCATATGAAGACAAACTATGACAAAAACTTTTCCAAAAAAGAGTTATTAGGATGGTGAGAAGTCTGGAAACTGCACGTTGTCAGCACAGCTAGTGGTTCCTGTGTAATCCCAGAGGAAGAAAAGATAATGGGGATGTGCTTCAAACTAAGGGTGATACTTCTAGTTTTTCCCACGCCTTTGGAATTAAATCACTTCCAGAAAGAGAGTAAGGAAGAGAGAGAGTTTGTAAGAACTTCAAAGACCTTTCTCATACTTGCTAAACTTCTAGAAGGATGATGGCTAAATGAAGCAATTTGGGAAGATTAGAGAATGGGTACTAATGTAACAAACCATGCTAAATTAATTTTTAAATAGATATTTACTTCCAGAAGCTCCATCTTGGCATGGAGGAAGAGCTCTGAAGCCTCTTTTCTTTTCTCCTTTAGCTTTCAGGAAGTCCACAGCTTTGCCTCGGGGAGGTCTGTGCCGTGGGGCCCTCTGTGTGCGGCCATGGCCAGCTGCCACTCTCTGATCCTTCTCGATGGGACCATCCAGGGAGATCCTCTGGATCTCAAGATGTTTGAAGCCACCACCTGGGTAATACCATGCTCTTCAAAGAACCTAAGGAACTTCTCCAATGCCAGAACAACCCAGATTTCATAGTTATTCAATGCTTACAAACGTGAGGTTTACAACATAGAGTTACATGTAGTAGAGACAGGGAAACTAATCTAAGTCTGTTTTCCTCATCTGAATGATGCAATTGGTAACAGTATCTCCACTGTAGGATTATTGTAAGCTTTAAATGGAATGATGCATTTAAAAAATCCCTGGTAATGTGCCTGGCATATTACAGGTTAGTAGCATTAATATAATTATGATTATTATATATTTTCCATCTCTTGAGACAATATAATTATTGTATAATTATTTTCCAACTCTTGAGCAATGTCTGGTTTTAAAGTTTTCTAGAACATGGGGATTTGGAAACAGCACTGGCTCCCATGTTTAGGATAACTCATTGTTACCAAAAGTTTTATTCCTATTCATTGAATATTGATTTTGTTTCTAAGGCTAGAAAACAATAGAAAGGGAAACCATGAAAGAACTTTTGTTGAGACTTTGAGGTAGGCTTTAAGAACAAATGGTATATGTTGTTTCTAATGGCTGAGTAATATTCCATTGTATACATAGACCACATCTTCTTTATCCATTCATCTTTCGATATTACTCAGCCATTAGAAACGACAAATACCCACCATTTGCTTCAACATGGATGGAACCGGAGGGTATTATGCTGAGTGAAATAAGTCAATCGGAGAAGGACAAACATTATATGGTCTCATTCATTTGAGGAATACAAAAAATAGTGAAAGGGAATAAAGAGGAAAGGAGAAAAAATGAGTGAGAAATATCAGAAAGGGAGACAGAACATGAGAGACTTCTAACTCTGGGAAACGAACTAGGGGTGGTAGAAAGGGAGGTGGGTGGGGGTTGGGGGTGACTGGGTGACGGGCACTGAGGGGAGCACTTGATGGGATGAGCATTGGGTGTTATTCTATATGTTGGCAAATTGAACACCAATAAAAAATAAATAAATAAATAAATAAATAAATAAATTATATATATATATATATATATATATATATATATATATATATATATATATATATATAAACAAATGGTATAGTTCAGGACCAGCAGGCTGGCTTCCTGGTTCTAGTTTTGGCTCTATTTTGACTGCTTGACCCTGTGAAGTCATCCCTCTTGTTGGCGCTTTGGCTTTTGTGACCTTAAAATGACAGGACTGAATTATATCAGTCAGCAGTGTTCCTATAAAACAAACAAAACAAAACAAAGTAACCAAACTGGAATCTTATCTTAAAAGCAGAACTTATTCAGAAGCATTCTATAACAAAACAACAGTTGGAGTTGCTGTGGCTGAGATAGAAGATGGGGAGCATCACATGAGGTGCAGGGAAGCACCCTCCACATACTTAGCCACAAGCCCACCTCCACGCCCTGCATCCTGGCACAGCTCTAGGCCGCTGTGATACATGTGTTCTCCCCACTGAAGGACACAATCTCTGGAGTCCCTTCCAGCTCTAGCAGGGCGTGCTTCTGTAACTATCTGATAGAACTTTGCTGGTCCCCCATTCTTTCTGGGTTACTGTTTCTGTATCTTTAAGTAGGAATGACAATTTCCTTTCTGAGATTTTTTTCAACTGTTGGATGATACAATTACAAAGCATTTTGACATCTTCGGGGAAAAGGTTCCTTTGACTATGATTTAGGGTTATTATTTCAGCAATTACTGAGTGTTTACTTAACACTAGCCATGCACATCACAGTCCCTGCCCTGCCTGGCCCTGAGGACTATGGATTCAAATTAGACAGAAAGGGCAGGGCAGGGCAGGAGCAGCATCAGACTCCAGGAAAACAAAGACAGTATGGTGCTTGCCTCACACGCAAGTCTGGCTCTTCATGCTCACTATTTTAAAGTTAAGCTCTTCAGAAGTGGAGAATGAACCTTTATGCAACACAGTCCAACGGAGAAAGCAGGATAAATTGCATGAATAATTCAGAAGTATCTGCCCTTCAAGTTCTGCTGCATTTCCAATGCACTTTTTTTCCCCCTGTGGTGAATTAACTCTGGTTCACCTCCATCTAGCTGAGGGAGGAGACACCAAGCATACATTGAGGTGGTCTGAGGATTTTCTCAAGGAGTGAGTTTGAACCTAGTATTAGTGGATGAACAAGAAATAAATCTCTACAATGAAATATCCCATTTGTGAAATAGGGGATGGCTATTTCTGAGGACGATTTCCACATCAAGGGAGTGCCAGCACATGCCATGGTAGTTAAGCCCTGCGAAACAGCCAGCCAGGTAAGCCTTGCCTGCTATCTGTCCCACAATGCCCAAACTCAAAGGGAAAATCTCATCAGGCCTAGAATTTTGAAAGAACACAGATGTGTGTTCTTTGAAATCTATATGTGAAAATTGCTAAGAGCTTGCTTCCTGTGTTTGTGAAAATAAGGACTGAAGGATGACTAGTTAATTCCTAATAGCTAGGAGCTATGTGGGTATGTCCTACTCCATTCCTCATCCCTCAACCAGGTCCCAGTTGAAGGAATAGCAATCCTGCATCAGTTCCCATTCTCATCAGCACTGCAGAGGATGACAGTCATTGCCCAAGAGATAGGGGGTGACCGGCTGGCATTCATGAAAGGTGCACCAGAAAGGGTGGCCAGCTTTTGCCAACCTGAGACAGGTAAGTGAACAGACTTATAGTACAACTGACAAATCTGTATTTCCAGCCCGAATATGTCCTGTCAGCACTAGATCTATGAATCTAATTGCCTACTGATCATTGCTAATGTGGTGACTCAACTGGCATCCCAAACTCAATACTTCTCTTTCTAACTTCCTGTATCTTCCATTTTGGAGAATAGTACTACCAAGTTACACTACTACCCCCAATTTAGGATTTGGGGTGAAACCCTGATTCCTCCCTCTCTTTCAGAGCCTTTGTTTTATCAATTGCTAACCCATGGCTCTGTCACTCCATCAACTCAGGCCCTATCATCCCTCCACCAGATCACTTTAATATTTGATAAACCCTGTCCCCAAAGTCCTTATTCTGATTCACCCTTCATACTGTGACCAGATTGGTTTTTCCACCACATAGTATAACCATATTGTCACTTTCTTGCTTTTATTTGTTCAGTTGCTTCCCACAGGTTTCAGGATAGTCTCAAACTCCTTTAGGATTATATATAGGTCCTTCATGACCTGACTCCTATCACACTTTCCAGATATGCCTTACCACTCCTATCATCACTTGTGCTTCCCCTGAGCTGAACTCACTACTGAAGTCTTCCTTGTCTTGTGTCTTTATGTCTGAGCATATGATGCTCCCTTGGCCAAAATACCTTTCCCCTTCCTTCATCTACCCACTTTCTACCAAAGGGCTTGGTATAAGCTCTTTGAAGTGTTTCCATAGCACAGTACAATTGTTTGGATCTCATTGCAATGGCAATCATCTCATTCTCCTGGCTGTTGCCCTACTAGACAGAGATTTCTAGATCAGGGCCTGTGGCTTAGTCTCTGCAGATACATCTGACACATACATGGTTAAGTACACTCTCAATAAATGTTTGTTGGTTAAGCTAGAGAAAAAAGAATTACATGCTTTCCCCATTTCTTTCTTTTTTCTTTTTTCTTTCTTTCTTTCTTTCTTTCTTTCTTTCTTTCTTTCTTTCTTTCTTTCTTTCTTTCTTTCCTTTATTCTCATTTTAACTTCATTGGATCCCAAGAGATCAGATCAACCCTGATGATATAATTATGTTTAGGGTTTCCACTGATTTATTCATGTATCTTTTTAGAAGTATGTTTTCTTGGAAAAGAGTTGGATCTATTTTTTTGTTGTGTTTTGTTTTTTGGTTTTTTTTAGTTGGATCTATTTGTAAAGAATTTCTCCACAGTACTGGCTGAGTTAATGTTGCATACTAATCTTGCATTATTTTCTGAACAGTACCAACTAGTTTTGCTAGCGAACTTCAGATTTACACAACACAGGGCTTCCGGGTCATAGCACTGGCATATAAGAAGCTGGAAATGGATCATCACACCACCTCCTTGACAAGGTAAGTGGGGAGAATTTAATAAGGCAAATTGATTTGCTGGACAGTGGACTGGGCAGTGAACTGAGCAACATAGCTTGCTGGAGCTGTGTGCATAAAGTGTTTCTGAACTTGATAAACAAGGATATGGTCATCCCTGTCCTGCCTCAATCACAAAGCTGATGTGAACACTGGGAGAATTTATGAGAAATAGCTGTATAAACTATAAAGTGCAATGTAATTATACAGCTTTGTGAAAATAGATATATGAATATAACCCATGTTTCAGAGAATTTGAAATTGTGAGTTATGCCCCCAGTTTGAACCAAATATAAGTAGCTAATTTTTTATTAGAGTTAGCAAACTGGTTAAGAGTTAGAAAACATTTATCTGAAAAAAGTTTTTGATAAGTACTCAATGAAACAAATAGAGCTTAGATTTAACACATAATCCAGATAATGTTTGTAGGAAAACAAGAAAAGCTTCAGAGGATCCATTCTAGAGAAAGTTTTTATATGTAAAAGGGGTGTTTGAAAGCTAAAATGGATTAGGGTATTTATTAGTTCAAATTTGTTGTTTTATTTTCCACAGTTTAGAGATTACTGTATTTCTTTTGCCTTCACTGCCATGTCCAATAATCTGTGTCAGCTTCTATGGGTAACACTGCTATGGAGATAATCAAGCCTTATTTTGTTATATTGGATTTTAAATTTGATGTAAATTTAGGTTTAATATAGTTGTGTTCAACCCTGTCAGATTCAACGTTCTCTTACTATAATTACATTTTGTACTGCTTCCTTTAAGATAAAACTCATAGGTCATATGATCTGCATATATTCTATGTAAAAAAATAAATATAATGCCCTCTAATATAGTAAAAATAGAAACAAACATACAATTCATGTCAAAAAGTAATAATTCAATGTTTACTTAGCTGATTCCACTAAATCAAACTGAAGCAATATGTTGCTTGCACCTGTGTGTAGAATCACAGAGGGGTGGGGGGTAGGCTGCAACAGCTAGGAATGTAGACTGATACAGGTGTGTTTACATATTGAAGTCTCAAGTACCCCCAGCAGTCATGCTGTCAGTGAGATGACTCTGAAATGGTTATAAACTCTTGGTAAAACTGAATAAAACAGCACAATCTCTTTTGAATTTACATGGTAGTTAAGTTCCTGAAAAATTCAACAGAATATCAAGGACATGCGAAAATACTTTGTGTTTGTATATAAAACACAGCAGAGGGAAATATAAAAGTTTATATTTGCTTAACATAGTATTAGATATATTATAGTACAGTATCCTATACAGTATATAATAGTACAGTATAAGCCTATACTGGCTTAGGAAAGTACAAATGATTTTTTTAATGTCCATGAATAATCTGTAAAATATTCAAAAGGCATGTAGGGTGCAGGGGAATTCTTCATTGTGCATTGGTTCATTGCAGAAAACCTCACATAGATACCTAGAAAGTTTCCAAATATCCTAGAGGCGGTACCATTCCTGCTGGGTGAGAACCACCAATATGCCCTAACTCTGTCACTTTGTGAAGGGCCAGTGGGGCCCAAAGAGGGAAGTGGCTCATCAAAAATCACTGAGTATTGGATTCCTATGGCCAGCTTAGACTGACCCTCAAATCTTTGGCTATTACAACTCTGGGTATTTGTTGTAATTTAATCAGTGCATGCCATTCAAGCTGCTCAAGTCAGAAGGCTAAAAGTGACCTTTGAGACTGGATCTTATATTTTCAAGAAAAAAAAAAAACGTGGGTCTAGGATATGGACGAACTGGGAATGGAATTTTATTTCCTGAGAACTCATTGACAGATATATATCTAGACTCTGGCTACTGTGCTGCTGCTTCTGATTATTATAATAATATATTTGCCTATCTACAAGTCTCAAAATCATGGCTTTGGTGCTGGTGCAGATAACAAAGCACTAATGGGGAAGGCACGTAAGGAATGGCACAATAGGGGATGGCAAGGGCTGTGGCATGTAGGAGGGTACATGCCCTGGGTAATAGCATTGAAATTCCAACTTCTCAAAGTCTGGTAAGATCTAAACACTTGTAGGATCTAATAGGATCTAATCTTAGGTTGTCAGTTTGTGCTAAAGCCACATCACCACTACATCTACTCCTAACTAAGCTAATTTACCTGAACTTTGCTAATCTCTAATCAGAGCAGAACATTCTTTCTTTCTAGGGGGTATGTGTGTGCATGCTTGTGCATATGTGTGTGTTTACCCAGAGTGCTTCCAACACTGATATCATTTCTCTGAGTGTTTTTGGCCCACCTTTTGCATATTTCATCCTTTAAAGATTACATGGATTTTAGGAACATGAGGGGTTATCTCGTGGTTGACAATGCTCCCTTTGTATTACATTCCCATTCTTTATTATTTTTGGATGTTTCAGAAGCAGGTATAATGTTTGTGTTAGATGCAGGAAAAGATAGCTCACTATTCCAAGTTGCAGAGCTTGAGATCCCTCAAGAGACCATTTCTCTTTACTTCTTGGTTCCCACTGAAACTCATGAAAAGAAGAATCATGTAGTGCTAGAGCTAGACGAGATCCATTAGTTTTACGACCTTCTTTTACAAAAGAAGAAATAGATTACCAGACAGAGAAAGTGATTTGCCCATGGTCACAAAGCAAGGTAGTGGAAGGTCTTGGATTAGAAGTATAGTCTCTGGATTATTGTGTATTGAACCCTATGAACACTATGTGCCAGAGGAACCAGAAATATGAGTGCCAAGGTAGACTGAGGACTGTCAGATGGTAGACCATGTGGCCATTTTCTTGACCCAGTCTGGTAGCCTTATGATTGGCTTATGTCATATCATCTCTGAAAATATCTAAAGCCTCAATCAGGAATCACCTAAATTATCCTTCAAAGAATAGCTCAAATATCCCCTGTTCCAGGAAAGTTTCTCCAATCAGTCCACGCAAAAAAAGATTACATCTTCCTCTCTGATTCTCAGGGCTCTGATTCCATAGGACCATTATTTGTGCATGATGATGCTTTTCCCAGCCTTCTTTACTAAGGTGGTCAAGTCTAATGTCTTCCTGGTTAAACATGAAATCTCTAGAGTTAGGGGCCACTGTCATTTCTGCATATTCTCTCCCTTTAGTCTTATTCCTTGCCCTTATTTAGGTATTTGTACTGGCTTTGCTTTCCATGAGAACTCTCTGGCAGTAGAATTTCGGAGAGAAGAAATAAATTTTCCTAGGCTGCCTGTTAAAAAAAAATGATCACACCAGACACCAGAGCATTTCAATTAAGGGTACCCTAGCCACTTCCTCTGTGTTGGGCACCACATGCATGTTGAGACTGTTGCTGACCCATGTAGGCTTGCCCTCAAGTTGTTGAGAGTGATCAGATAGCAAAGAATGGTGAGTGATAAAGGAACAAATAAAATGCATGCTACACTAAGGTACAGGTAAGATGCTAAGGGAGCAATTATTTCTACCTGGAGAGGTTTTGATGGGGAGGTACATGTGAACTGGCACTCAAAATATAAATGGGAAAGATTTCAATGGCAGATCTTGGGGAACTTACAACATTTTCCACGAAATAAGAAAGAATGTCTTATGGCAATCCAGGGCAAATGTTTCGAGATGGTTGAATAGAGAGCATAGCCATGGTGTCTGGTTCACCTTGTCTGGAGGTTAGTGTGGGTGAAGAATTTAGTGATAGGGAAAGCCTGGAAGATATTCTGGAACCAGGTTATGCAGAGACTTACTGCCAGTTTCAAAATAATGGGAAATGCCTGGGGTGAGTAGTGCAAACTATGCCCACTTCCTTCTGGCCACTCTGGTGGAGGTGGTAGCAGTGTCCTAGCAGCATGACTAACTGTAGTCCATGCCCCTGGTTAACATGAGGCTCAGCATTATGATGTCCATGACAAGCAAGGCAAGGTGTTTTTCTACGTGTTGCTTTCATCCATATTTCAGTCAGAATTAGGCAATGCTGATGTTTTGCTCTTGTGTCTGCTAGAGGAGTCTGGGTTTCAGATAAATGAATCATGGAAGAATTTTTGCCCCAGCCCCACCCCAAATATACTCCCCTGCACTTAATTCTGTGGAATGTCTTGGAAATGTTCTTGTAGTGGTGATAATAATCATGTAGTGGATGGAAACCTCAGAGGCTCCACTTCCTTGCAGAGATATTCACACTTTATGCAGAAGAACAATGCTGCCTGTAGAGGGAGGAAGTGAAAGGAAGAGCTTGGCTTTAAAAGAGGGGCTGTTTTTTGAGCAGCATACCTCTTAGGACTAAAATAGTATTGCTGATAGGCTTGGATTATGGAGAAACTGGCATTTTGTTTTATTGTTCTTGAGCCTCACTTACTTTTCATGATGTTTTGTATCAGAGCTAGAACTCCTCTCTGGTAGTTGCTAACAGGTGAAGAGCTAGAAATCAGACCAACTACAGTAGAAAAACTTTGGGTCATTTAACTCATTCTCCATGGAAATTAAGGCAAATCTTTTGCTTAATAAATACTGTCTCTCTCAATTGATTAAGTCAGGATAAATGTCTCAGTATCCTTCATGTCCACTCCTGTTTTCTTTCTGGATATTTCCCAGCATGTATTCAATGGTTAAGGAATGATACTTAAGTGGATGGGTGAGAACCACTTTGATAGGAACATATTTGCCTTTGTTTTTGTTTTGCTTTCCCTAAGAAAGGCCATAATGTGCTATTTATGTTCAATTATATACCTGTACATTTCCAGGGACAAAGTAGAATCAGATCTGATATTTCTGGGATTGCTAATCTTGGAGAATCGGTTGAAGGACGAGACAAAACCTGTTCTGGAAGAGCTCATCTCAGCCCGGATAAGGACTGTAATGGTCACAGGTATAGACCAAAGTGTACGTGAAAACAAAGAATTTGATGTGGGAATAATCAAGATTCACTCATTTCCCAAAGATTGTTGACTACCTACTGTGGGTTGGATGCCATTGGAGATTGGCAACAGAAAAAGCAAAGTTACTGCTCTTGGCCAAGTTTCTATTCAGGTGGATGAGATAGAAAAATCAATCAATCAATCAATCAATCAATCAAATAACAGCTAGTAACAAGAATTATGAGGTACATGAAACAAAACAGGATAATGTTGTTAAAGCATGTCTGGCTGGCTAATTTATATGTGGTGTCCTCTCTCAGAGGGGCCATTGAGATAAAATCTGCATTATAAGAAGATATGAGCCACCCAGAGATGATGATTTTTGCTGTTGAATGTTAGAGGAAGAGAAATATTTAGCCGGTGTGGTCTGCGAACTACACTGAAGGCCCATCAATAATGAGACCTCTTAGCTCTCAAGGCTCTAACCTCAGGGTAGGGAAGCCCCTGCCCACCAGTTAGTTCTTCTGGGGATTCTCCTAAGTACTTTGGTAGAAACCTGAAGAAAGCCATGTTAGGGATAGTGAGCCGGTGTTATTTATTGTTTAGTGGTCACTCTAGAATCACAACATCTGTACATATCATTTCAAGAAGCCTTATGACCATAAACATCCTCTGCATTTTCTCCTTTATATTATAGTTGTCACAAATATGACAAGAAAAACCCCACAAAACCATGTTAAAGTTTTTACTTTCAATAAGCAAGAGTTACACACAAATGAAGAAAAATAGACTTTTATATTTACCTAGATCTTTATTATTTTTGTTGCTATGTTTTTATTTCTCATGTTACAAGTTTCCCTCTGGTGTCATTTCCTTTCAGCCTAAAGAACCTGTAGGATTCCTTTTGAGTATATCTGCTAGTAACAAATTATCTTAGTTTCTCTTCCTCTAAGAATGTATTTATTTATTTCCTTCATTTCTGAAAGATACTTTCACTAGCTATAGGAGTGTGAGTTGATAGTTCTTTCTTCAGCACTTCAAGGATATTCCACTGTCATCTTGCCTGCACGGTTTTTGATGAGAAATCTGTGATAATGTGAATAATCATTCCTTAATATATAATGTATTTTTTCTCTAGCTGCTTTTAAGATATTTTCTTTATCTTTGTTCTTAGAAATTTGATTATAATAGTTCTCAGTATGGTCTCACTGAGTTTATCTTGTCTGGGATTCACTGAACTTCTTAAATCTATAAATTTAAATCTTTTACCATATTTGGAGACTTTTCTTGTTTCTTCAAAATATTTTTTTCTGTTCTCATTCCTGTCTCCTCTCCTTCCTGGATTCTAATGACATGAATGTTGTTATTCTTTCATCTCTGTTCTTTTGTTTTTAAATTATTCTCTCTATTGTTCAGATTGTATAAATTCTATTGATCTATTTTCAAATTCACTGACTTTTTCTCCTGTCATCTCCATTCTGCTTTTTGAGAGCATCCAGTGAATTTTTTATTTCAGTTATGTTATACTGTTCAATTCTGAAGTAGTAGTTTTGTTCTTATTTATAAAGTATATTTTTTTCTCTTGAGAACTTCTATCTTGTCATTTATTTTAAGAGTGTTAACCTTCATCTCATGGAGGAGGCTTATAAGAATTGCTTTAAAAACATTGCCTGGTAAGCCCAACATCTGAATCATACTTGGACTAGCAACTGTTGATTGTTGTTGTTGTTGTTGTTGTTTTCCTTGAGAATTGACCACATTTTCCAGGGGTTTTTTTTTGTATGTTTAATAGCCTGAACATTTAAAATATTATATTGCAAGACTTTGAATCTTGTTATAATCATGTGGAGAATGTTGAGGTTTTATTATTTTAATAAGCAAAACCCTAAGACATGAGAGGCAATTAATATTCTAGTTCAGTTCTTGAGGTTTCTACTCTTCTTCTCTGGGTTTATTCTGCATGTACACAACTCTAAGTTGAGTTCATATACTATTAGTTTTGTTATATTGTTCTCTCCTTTCCAGGGTCTGTCCCATAATTCTTCAGGCCTTTTTTTTCTGGTTTCTCTGGCCAGAAAGACTAATTTTCTCTTGGAGTTTTTGCTTCCTTCACATCTCTGGGACTGGGGTTCACACTCAGGTCAAACATGTGAGAGGAAAGAGGAAAGAAAAGCCAAGAATATCATCATATTGTAGATTGTTTCTCCAGATTTGACTCCCTTCCACATTCTGCCTGCTTCTGTTTACTTTTCAAAATCCTTGGAGAGTTGCTTTTTTATTTTTCCCATAGTTTTACATTGTAATCAGTAGGAGATAGATTTTAGTGGTCTTATTCCAGTTTGGCTGAAAGTGGAACCACCTGATACTATATTAAATCAGTGGGGTTTTGCTAAATGTTTACCAAGCTAACAAATGGTGGAAATAGATTTGAATTTTGCCTTTTTATTTTTTCCTCTCACTCTCTGGAAAAAAAAAAAAAATATATATATATATATATATATATATATATATATATATATATATATATATATACTGGTAGGTTTTGAAGTAACCAGATGAAGAACAACAAGAATCACAAAAGGGATCATGAATCCATGGAGAATCAGAGTGAGAGAGACTTAGAAATTATTTCATTTCACACCTAAAATTAGTTCTGAACTCCTTAACCTAGTGCTCTAGGCCCTACATGAATTGGTTCTATTTCTTCAACCTCATCTTGCTATCTTCCTCCTTTCTTATAGGTGACAATCTTCAAACTGCAATAACAGTGGCCAGAAAGTCTGGAATGGTTTCTGAAAGCCAAAAAGTCATTCTCATTGAAGCGAATGAAACCACTGGATCCTCATCAGCATCTATATCTTGGAAATTAGTAGAAAATAAGAAACACATTTCATACAGCAATCAGGTATACCTAACAATAGATGTTCTGCCGTAGTATCTTACTCGCAGTGTTGGCTACTCAGTGTTGGCTACTGAGCAGCTTTGACTGGCTGAGATGTGCAAGTGACTTAAGATCAACATATTTCTCACACATATGCAGTTTGAAGAACTCCTATAAGTTTCTCATACTGTTCCTATCAAGCTTTAATGTATAGTGCTTTCCTGGGCACCAAGAAGAATTCATTCTTTTAGGTGTAATAAAGTTGTTGGCTCTATGTGAGGACTGTGAATCTAATTTCTCATCTTCCTCTTGCTTGCTAGCCATTCCATTGGATCCAAAGGAGATTTAGTCCCTGGGAGAGAAACTGCTCTGTGCATTGGAAAATTAGATTATGTTTTCAGGGTGGGAAAAGAGTTTTATTCATTTAATCTTGTCAGTATTTTATCTCTATTGTGTCCTTGTGGAACAATATTAATTCTATAAGAAAAAAAAAACTGTAGGTTCTCACTTTAGGGAGAGATTTGTTAAGCTGCACTGCTTTGTATTTTACACTTGAAATGTGTGAAATGTGCTCTTCTCTGGGATTCACCAAGATCAAATCAGGATGAGAACAGGACATGAGTAAGTGTTATTCTCCTATTCACTAGAGGCTGTGATGTGCAAAGATTGATCGAGCAAAGAGAAAGTGTTTCTTTGAGGAATCAGGGGTAGAATGTGACTCTTAAAGAGAGACCCCAGACTCTCATCAGGCCTTCTCTCTGATATATTTGTGCCCCTTTACCACTATATCAACTGTCTAAAGTAACCGGGTCTTGCTTTGCAGGATAATTACATTAATATCAGGGAAGAAGTCTCTGATAATGGCAAAGAAGGAAGTTACCATTTTGCCTTAAGTGGAAAATCCTTTCAGGTTATAAGTCAACATTTCAGCAGCCTACTGCCAAAGGTAAGTTCTAAGAGGGTATCAATCCCCCAGTAAAGATGCTGATGATGTCACTTACAGAGCATGTTCTTAAGTAATTTCAAGATATATCTATTGAATATATCATAAAAGAGGCAAATATTCTTGTCTCATTTCCTACTAGATTTAAAATTAGTAAATTTGATTAGCCAGTTTCTCATCATCTATAGGAATAAAGTATTAGGGACTCTCAAGTCATAAGGATTGCTTTTGGATGGCTATCTTTATATTGTTATGGTGAGGGGTCTCCTATCATATTGGAAATCCAGTATTTATATAGGAAGGCAGGCCAAAAATAGAGGAATTCCATTAGGTTTTTCGGTAGAGAAACTCTATACAAAAGAGGGTCAAACTTAACACTTTTCTGATGCAGAATGAACCCATAAGGGGGCAGGTAAGTTTTATGTATAACACATAGATAAACTAGAAAAAGATTGTGTCCAGTGTAATCCAAAAAAATAAATTGCTTGTATTCAATTTATTATCCTCTTAGGAACTATTTAAGAAAGAAAGAAAAAAAAAGAATAAAGGCTTTGAGGCTGATGGAACATTAAGCCGAGTTAGTGCCCAGAAGAGCAGGGTACATGGAGATATAAGACAGAAGCATTTAGATCCTGTAGAATAAAGCTCAAGTGGATGGAAGTAGTATGTGTTTAATATCTCCAAACCATCGATGTTCCATAACCCAAATTAGGCTTGGGATATCAGCTGAGCTTCACAATTGGTCAAGTCTAGTTGGTATGGTTAAATTAAAGACTACAAATTGTCACTATTTCATCATCAGGCTGTTTTTCTACTTGTTCTGAACAATTTTCTGAGAAGCAGTTCTGTCCTTTCCTTTTCTTGGGTCACTAACTTCTGAGTATCTTGCAATTTCTCATACTCTACTGGTTCAAGATTCCATGAAGCTCAGGATTTTTTGACCACATTCTCTATGGCAGTTCCACTAGATTCTTGAAGATCATCATTTTAATCAAATATTTTTATTAAGTCTTTACTGATTTTTGGTCTCCTTGGTCATTTATTTAGTGACCAGGTCTCAATGTCTTAAAATCCAAAAATGGACTTCTTGTAAACAAACTATTTTTGTCATTCATGGATTTTATTACCCAGTGTTCTGAGTATTATCAATTATCTCATGTATGCCCAACTGACATGATAAAAAATTTCTCTTGGGTTCCTTACAGATACTGATCAATGGGACCATCTTTGCAAGAATGTCTCCTGGGCAGAAATCCAGTCTGGTGGAAGAATTTCAGAAACTGGAGTAGGTTTTTTGCCAACTCAGGTGGTATGAAGTGCCTAGAGGCGTGACAGTCAGGGAGAGTTGTGTGAGGTACAGAAGTCACCTAGTTTGGCTAAGGCAGTGGTTCTTTTTTTTTTTTTTTTTTTTTTAAATTAATTTTTATTGGTGTTCAATTTACCAACATACATAAAAACACCCAGTGCTCATCCCATTAAGTGTCCACCTCAGTGCCCGTAACCCATTCCCCTCCAACACCCGCCCTCCTCCCCTTCCACCACCCCTAGTTCATTTCCCCGAGTTAGGAGTCTTTATCTTCTGTCTCCCTTCCTGATATTTCCCAACATTTCTTTTCCCTTCCTTTATATTCCCTTTCACTATTATTCATATTCCCCAAATGAATGATCTTAACCTAACTGCATATGGCAGTTACCTCAGGAGCTTTGAAAAAGTAGCAATACAGGGACCCCACTGTCCAGAGATTTTGATTCAGTTGCTCATGTGAGGCTTAGACATCAGTGTTTTTTCGAAGCTCCTCAAATTAAGTCAGTGTTGCATCCGGAGTTGAGAACTACTGGATCAGAATATATGGGGCATGAAAGTGTATGGTGAGAAAGGAACCTGAAAGGGTAGTCTGAGTTCAGCTCCTAAAGGTTCCATGAGAATTTAAACTTTATTTTTACAAGTTATCATCACAGTTATGACATAAGGAGATTCATATGACAAAAGATTCATATAACCTTAAAAATATTAAAACATTCATATGACAGAGCATTCTCTCTATCCTAAATCAGAAAAAATAGTTCGAACGCATGGGTCTTCATGACAGAGTAGACATTCAAGTAATGTAAGCATCATTTCGAACCCTTTATTTCTTGTTAATAGAACCCAGCGAGTCCTGGCAGCTTTCTTTACTTCTGGTGCTGGACCACATAGACATGACTCCTACTCCTACCCACTCCTACTTCATGTAGTCACTTGGCAAACTTCTCGATTCACAAAGCCCTGTCTTCTCCACATGGTTGCAAACCCAGACAGTAAATGAGTCGCCTTCGTATGACAGTGTGGAAGCCAATTCTGTAAATGCGGTCAGAGCACTCCTACCTGAGAAGCAGACTATCCTTAATCTTTGTCAACAAATAAAGCCAGCAGTCTGCACTCAGCCCTGAAGAGCGATCCTGAAGCAGGGTTGTGTTTTCTTTCTCCAAAGTCTGAGCCTGGTGCTGCCTTTTTCAGTTGAGTGACTGCTGAGATGGCAGATATTCTCTCCTGTTGAGAATTTTCTTTCCTATTAAGAGCACCAACAAGTAATTTTTGTTTCTCGTTTTAGAGATTATAAGATGCTTTTCCATACAGCGCATCACTGAATACTCATAAGCCTTTGTAGAAGAAAAAATGATGGCCAAAAATGGCAAAATGATCAGGTCAAAGGTCTCAATCTAGATTCAAATCTGATGCCCTCTCCACCTTGCCACTGTGCCATGGTGTCACACCATATAACTGCGAGCCTCCCCTTTACAGCCAACAAAGCAGCTTCCTAAACAGTGACGTGCAGGGTCTCCCTGAAATGCTTGGAGTCAGGAATGGTGCACTGGACTTCTCGTTCTATTGTGGAAACTGCTGAGTCACACTTTACTTGT
Organism: Vulpes lagopus; assembly: GCF_018345385.1. Taxonomy (NCBI): domain Eukaryota; kingdom Metazoa; phylum Chordata; class Mammalia; order Carnivora; family Canidae; genus Vulpes; species Vulpes lagopus. Next base: position 17,173,953 of record NC_054840.1, read on the forward strand.
GTCAAACTAGACTCTTAGGAAAACTCCCTTAAAATAAATAATCACTTTGAACCTTCAGTAATGAAGTTCACCTTATCTTTTTAATTAGAGAAATTAGCAGGTCAAATTGCTTTGATACCCTTTACAATTGACATGGTTCCCTTTTAGTTACTTCGTAGGTATGTGCGGTGACGGGGCCAATGACTGTGGGGTAAGTAGCTGCCAGTGAGTGGCACACTAAGACACTGAGTCACACTAAGACATACCAGGACTTACACCTGACTGTGCCTCCCCAGGGGGCTGGGGAGGTGGAATTGGCTGCTATAGGTGAGGGGTATGTGAAAGCATTTCTGAGTAGGTGAGAGATGAAGAGGAACTACATTCTGGTAGAGCAACTGATGGCAGCAGAGCACCCAAACAGGAAAAAGCCTATCTTGAAATCAGGTTTTGGAACCCCAGGAAAACATTATGACCAGAAGGAAATTTAAACTCTATTTTCTTTCCAAGGAAAGACATAAAAGTGACAGTTCATAAGTAATCTACTTTATGCTTTCAATATATACTATTTACTATCTATCTATCTCCTTTAGAGACAATATCCCGGGGATGTATACCTCCTCCATTGGTTTTGGTGGAGAAGTTGATGTGGAGAGTTTGGGAGGGTTTGGACCAAAGCCATAGAATGGCTCGGTGGTCAGTATAGACCAAATGGCTAAGTGTCCCAGTGCCATCTCTTTCTTACACAGTAGGCAGACCAAAAGCTGGTCAGCTCCTGGCTAGTTCTTGGGTCCACAAGCCACTCTGTGGCTAGTTTGATGGACTTCTCTCATGTGGCTTCAGGAGAGATGTACGAGACTGTGTTTGGAGAGTAAGCTGACCCTTTGCTTTCAGGCTTTGAAAATGGCTCACGTGGGCATCTCGTTATCAGAGCAGGAGGCATCTGTGGCCTCACCGTTCACTTCAAAAACTCCAAACATTGAGTGTGTACCTCACCTTATCAAGTAAGTAGACACTTTGCACCAGCACTGTTTTAATCTTTCTTGACTTTCAGGTGCAGATCCCATTGTGCTGCCAGGAAAAGAGCAGGAAAACTTTCTGTTCCTGGGTGGGGAAGGTGCCTTGCAGGACAATGCAATCCACCAATCTACTCCCAAGTGGATTTACCAGGAGTTAAAAATAACTATGGGAGAATAGTGACATTTCTAATGAAAATCACTCAACAGGTTATTTTTAGAAAATTGGAATCTGGAACTTGTTACTTGCTTTGAAAATGTAGTTCCTATTCTTATTATTGTTATTTTTACACTGATTAGATGCTTTATAATGGGTGATGTACAGAAGCTTTCTCTTGCCCACTTTCTCTCTTTTCCTCTTGACTCTTTATGCTTCTTTGGAATATCCTTCCCATCCCCAAATATTTTCAAAATATTTATTCATTTTTGCTGCTTCTACTAAAATTTCCCCTGGTGCTTTATCTCTGCCTCCCAGAATATGTACTTCTGCTATATTTTATTTGAATGATAGAGGTGGTTAGCATTGTGGTCGCTTTGGGCTATTATAACTAGCATGTATCTACAGTTTGTGAAGTGCTTTAATACCTACTATCTTATGCTTCAAAATAGCCTGGAGATGTAAGAATGGTCACTATTTTCTTTTGCAAATAACAAAATTGAGGTTCCATTGATGTGCCCAAGCTCAAACATCCATATAGGATTAGAAATTATTAAAACATTAAATTTTACTTAAATGTCTTTTACCTACAGATATCATACTATTCCCACCACATTAAAATAATGATTTGGCTAGCTCCTCCCAATCTTTAAAAAAATTATGCATGTATTTGACAAATATTTATAGAGTAAGCACTTAGTGCCAGGGACCAGTAGAGACGCTGGAGACCCAGAAGAAAGTAAATCACACATCCCTTGATCTCATAAAGCTTTCTTCTGGTGAAGAAGTCAGGCAATAAACACATGCATGGATAAATCAGGGTAATGAGAAAAGTAGGAAGGGGGCTGGGGAGGTGGAATTGGCTGCTGTAGGTGAGGGGTATGTGAAAGCATTTCTGAGTAGGTGAGAGATGAAGAGGAACTACGTTCTGGTAGAGCAACTGATGGCAGCAGAGCACCCAAACAGGAAAAAGCCTATCTTGAAATCAGGTTTTGGAATCCCAGGAAAACATTATGACCAGAAGGAAATTTAAACTCTATTTTCTTTCCAAGGAAAGACATAAAAGTGACAGTTCATAAGTAATCTACTTTATGCTTTCAATATATACTATTTACTCAAAGTCAATCAACAGTAACAGAAACAAGGATGCTCATTGTTTCCAGTCTATTTAAATTCCATATATGACTAATTTGACTGTAGGTATTGTTCTAGTCCAGTTTCAGAAAAAGTTGGCACTACCAAATGAGATTTTTTTTTTAAGATTTTATTTATTTATTCATGAGAGACACAGAAAGAGAGGCAGAATCAGAGGGAGGAGAAGCAGGCTCCATGCAAGGAGCCCAATGCAGGACTCGATCCTGGGAATCCGGGATCCCGCCCTGAGCCAAAGGCAGATGCTCAAGCACTGAGCCACCCAGGCGTCCTACCAAATGAGATTTGAATGAAATGAAACACCTGCATGAAAATAGCCCCCAAGTCAGCAATCTTATTTAAATCCCTTAATTCACACAGATGAAGAAACTGTGTTAGAAGGAAACTGACCTTCCAAATGACATCAGTGCGTAGGTATGAGATCTGGGACCAGTTCCCAGTCCCTCTTACTCTGGGTTCACATAAGGCCCCACACAAAGGAAGAGGCTAACACTCAACCTGGGCTCTATAGCTGAACCAAGCCTGTGGATTTTGGCCTGGAATCGCTGTTTCCTGAAAATTTAGTCATTTTAGCATCCTGACAGCCAGCTCCCACTGGCTCAAGCCAGCTCCCAGTCTGTCAGACAAACAGTCAAATAATCAGGCTTTTGAGGTTTTTTTCCTGCACTTAGCTGAACAGCACAGAGTAACTGACCTCATTTCCTTCTATTCCTTTCATTTCCTTATTTTTCATTTCTTTTCTCACACAGGGAAGGACGTGCAGCTCTCGTCACCTCATTCTGCATGTTTAAGTACATGGCTCTGTACAGCATGATTCAGTATGTTGGTGTTCTGCTGCTCTACTGGGTATGACTTGGGACCTGAGCTCTTGGTTAGTGAGAACTGAAATGAGTGGTGGTGCCCTCCCAGTCTGCAGTGCCTCTAAGGAAGAGTGCATGTGGGGAGATGCGAGCACCAACAGCCCTTCTAAAGTTACCTTTATTTTGAAAGTAAATCAGAAATAGATGAATATACGCAGGAAAAGTTGATGGTATTAATTCTCTGACTCTCTGACAGACATTTTTTATGTAGTAGTGGTAGCTGAGGATCAGAACACAGCAGACGCTCCCTCTTTTTCGCTGTTGCTTCTGCCTGCTTGGACCAGGTCTCTATCTTCCCAAGTCCAGTGTGACTCTACTCCAGTGTACTGTTCATTAAAGAACCGATCCTCTGATTGGGGTGCTGGTAAATGTTTCATAGCCGGCTCTCCCTGGAAAAACAAGCCCTGGTTATTAGTGTTTGCCAACTTTCATGGTGTAAATACTCCCACCATGGCTGGTTTCGAGCTGTCTTAACGGCTGTCACTGAGCATCGAGTTGGGAAGAGATATGCAATAGCATGCCACTACGTAGTACTTGCACTTCAGAGACACAAGAGTTGCAACTATCTTAAAGAGCGTAGATAACAGTATAATGTAGGATAATGATTAGGAAGCGTTGGTTTGGGGTCATTTACTAGCTTTGTTTTTAGCATAACGTATTTAATGGTAGATTTGTATGACTTAAGTTTTTATAGTGGCTGTGTTTAACAAACAGCTCAAAAAGATCCCTGAAAACTTGGCAGTTGACTCTCATGAGCTCATACAAGCAGTATATTGCTGATTCCTTAGATTCATCTCTATGTACTGCCCTCTTGCTTCTGGACTGAAAGTTTTGGTTGTTATTTTCAAATTATCTATGACTTTTCCCACTCACTAATGAATGGGTTGGAGAAGGAGAAGTTATGTATGTAAATTTGGCCCTATTTTGGAATCCCAATAATGCATGCTATAGAATTAAACATGGGTCATCATTATTCCTTTCCACTTAAAGGAAAGGGGGGCAAGGAAGCAAGTTTCTTGAAATCAGTAAGACTTTAACACTTTTTTCTCAAGAATATCAAGGTGCTTTATCAGGACTTTCCAATAATGCCCAAGAATGCAAATAGTGAGTTCAGTTATTCTCTTTTTCCATCAGTAAAATTTTGGTAAGATCACCATGTATTTATCACTTGCTACTCCTGGGAACCCACTGTCCTATTATGGCAGACCAAACCCTGACTTCTCTGCTAGCAGGAAGAAAAGAGATCAGAGATGAATCTACTAGAGTAAGATGTCCCCCTCAACAAGGGGATACCGATGCACAAAGGACTCAGCCCAGAAAGCACACAAAGGTAGCCTCCTGGCTAGAGAGGGTTTTACAGCCTTGTCTTTGATACTCTCACCTACATGGACAGGACCCTGGCCACACCATCTCCTTGTAAAATCCTATGTTGCAGTGACAAAATGAATGCAGTTAACATCAGACTTCATCCAGAGGGTCACAACTTTTTTTGAGTCATTTTCCTTTTTATTTTTAGGAGACAAACAGCCTTTCAAATTACCAGTTTCTGTTCCAGGATCTGGCCATCACAACTCTTATTGGCATAACAAGTAAGACATTTTTAAAACTTTCTTTGCTCCCCTCAGTATATTTCCCTCTGCCCCAGAAGGCCCATCAGGAGGGATACTAGCTATAGCCTCAGGATTGCGGGACTCATTCCCGAGGATACATACAGAGAGGGAAAGAGGAAATAGGATCCCTCCTTTTGAGTGTTAGGTTAAAAGAAAAGTGTTAACAAAGGAAAATATGGTTAGTCATCTTGCTGTTTTGCACAAAATATGGGGCTTCCATAATGGTCACTAAACATTTAAAAGGAAAAGTGCACCTTGAACATCAAGAATGCTGACTTCAGTATGCACCCCGTTTATAGAAGCTGAATGGAGGTTATGTTTTCCATCTTTAAATCCTAGCCTTTTGGGGTTTTGAATGGAGATTAAAGGTTATCTTGCCATTAGGCCACTCTCACTCCCACCTCTTAATTGACATGAATTGTGCCCCCAATTTCCCTTCCGTAGGATTCCCCCACTTACCCACTCCCCATCATCTTTACCATATTCTCTGCTTTCCTGTTACAATAAATGCCAACAATTCCACTTGTACTTTTAATACTACCTCCTCCTACCTTCCAAGGATTTTGTTTCTGTAATCATGTCTTTCTCCACCATCATCAACTTTTCTCTGGTCTGCTGGATCATTCCCATCTGCATATAAATATATTTTCTTATCCTGTACCAGATCTGATATTCAGCAAAGTCATTGACTATTGACTGAGTGCCTAGTTTGTGTTACTTACTGGAATAGGCACTTGGAATACATCAGTGAAGGAAAGAAGCAAATAAAAATTCCTTTCCTTACATCCTAGTAAAATAGCACCACTAAGACCTGGAGTCATCCTTAGTTTCTCTTTTCATTACTCTTCACAGCCTTGGCTGTACCTGCAGAAGCCATCCTGCATCCCTCCTCTCAATACGCAGCTCTGTAGTCATTGTCATAGAGCAATGTCACCTCCCTTGTGGATTCCTGCAACAACCTCACAACTGATCTGGCTTCCCCTTACCCCTATGCACCTTTCCAAGGGTAGCAAGAGTGTTATTTTTAAAAAGTAAATTTTATTGTCATCCACATGCTTAAAATGCTTTCTTTGGCCCCTGCCTGCTTCTCTGCCTTTACTTCCAACCACATTGCTACTCCCTTGTTCCCAGCACCCTGGTCTCTCACTCTCTTGAGCACTGCCAAGCTCATGGTGACCACAGTACCTTTGTTTTTATTATTTTCTTTGCCTAAAACACTCTTCCCTTCAATCTTTATATGGCTTTGACTTTTTCTTATTATTCAGACCATAGCTCAAATGTCACCACCTCAGGAAGGTCACTTTAAGTAGTCACCAAGCCAATTATTCTCTATCACATAATTGTGCTCTATTTTTATTTTATTTGTTCCCAAGTTTTATTCAAGAACACATACAAATATTCCAGATAAATGAATTTTAATCTTCACCTTCCTCCTCTTCCTTGTCCTGGTTAACCTGGAAGTAATGCAATCTGTGATTCTCTTTGCTGTTAGCAACTACGCTCAACCAGTCACATGGATTATTCTTCTTCAAATATTCTTTTTCTTTTTCTTTTTTTTCAATTATTTTTTGATGAGATACTCCATTGCTGTAATTTTGCTCTTGCTTCTTTCAGTAGTTAAAACCCCTCCACTGAGATTCCTAGCTTTTCTCTTCATTTTGATTCTCTCTGGAAGAAACTGCTCAAAACTGGCAGTGCCCATGAGTCCCTCTTCTACAGGGTGGGTGCAATCAAGGGCAAAGTTCAAAACTTGCTTCTTTTTTTTCTGCTCCCCTTTGCCACAAGCTTTTTCAAAGGCGAATGGTGGTAGCAGACGCAGAAAGCACAACTGTGCTCTATTTTTCTTGTATGGCTCTTTTCACAATCTGAAATTATATTTATCAATATTTTACTTGCATTTTCCTGCCTTCCCTCTTCCAGTGTGCATGAATGATGAGAACAGCACCCTGTCTGTCTTGACTACTGCTATATTCCCAACGCTATTGATACTATTGACAGTGCCTAACATATCCAAGGGGCTCATTAAATACTTGCCAAATCTCTGGAAAGAACACCTTTGGACAGTCCATACTGTTAAGCGAGTTCTTCATTTCAAGTCAAACCTATCTCTGTGTAGCTTCCATTCACCTTTGTTCTGCCATTGCAGTGGCATAGGGTAATCTGAGTTTTCTCCCCGGGACAGTCTTTCTTCCAGATTTTTGAAAACAGCCCTCTTTTCTTTCATGTTGTTCCCTGTTCAATAACAGGCATCTCCAGGTTTTTCTTTATTTTTTAATAAATAACTTGATTATTTTTGTTCTTATGATTACTAATACATATTCATTGTAAAATGAAGATAGAAAACATCACAAGGTATGACAAAGGAAAAAAAAACCACCTTTGTTCTACCATTCAGACCTAACCAACTAAAGCATTTTAATGTATACGTATAAATGAAGAAATCTGAATTATGTTCTCTAGATAGTTGTGAATACATTTTTTTTCATTTAACTTTATAAGTATTTTTAGGTTTTATTTAAATTAAAGTTAACAGATAGTATATTATTAGTTTCAGGGGTCAAATTTAGTGATTCACCAGTTGCATATAACACCCAGTGCTCATTCCATCATGTGCCCTCCTCAATGCCCATCACCCAGTAATCCCATCTCCCCACCACCTCCCGTGCCGCAACCCTCAGCTTGTTTCCTATAGTTAAGAAGAGTTTCTTATGGTTTGCCTCCCTCTCTGTTTTTATCTTATTTTCCTTCCCTTCCCCTAAAATCTTTTAATGTCATTAAATATTTTAATTCTTTTTTATTGTGGTAAGATGTATATAACATAAAATTTGCCATTTTAGAAATTTTTAACTGTCTAGTTCAGGAGCATGCATGACATTCACAGTGTTGTGCAAACATTACCACTGTCTACTTCCAAAACTTTTTAATCACCCCAAACAGAAACTCTGTACCCATTAAATAACAGCTCCCCATTGTTCTTCCCAGCCTCTGTTAGGTAATCTGTAATCTACTTTTAGTTTCTATAAAGTTGCTTATTCAGATATTTCATATAACCAAACCATGCAATATTTGTTCTTTTTGTATGGCTTATTTCAATTAGCATAGTGTTTTCAAGGTTTACCTTTGTTGTGGCATGTCTCAGAACTTCATTTGTTTTTTATGGCTGAGTAATATTCCATTCTATGTATATACCACATTTTGTTTATCCATTTATCTGTTGATGGAGTTGAGCTGCTTTCACCTTTTGGCTCTTATAAAGTGTTACAATGACTATTTGCATAAAGTATTTGTTTGAGTCCCTATTGTTAATTATTTTGGGCATAGGAATTAATTTCTGGGTCCTATGGTCATCATATATTCGGCTCTTTGAGAAATGTCCAAACTATTTTCCAGAGTGAGTATATATCATTTTCCACTCTCACCAGCAATGTATGAGGATCTCAATTTCTCCACAGTCTCGTCCACGCTTGTTATTTTACTTTAAAAAAATTATTTTCACATCCTAGTCAGTACAGAATGGTATCTTATTATGGCTTTGAATTTGTTTCCCTAATCATTAATCATGTTGAGCATATTTCCACATACTTATTGGTCACTTGTATGTCTTTTTTTGGAGAAATGTTTGTTCAAGTCTTTTGCTCATTTCTTAACTGGATTTTTGTCTTTTGTTGTTGAGCTCTAGAGTTCTTCAAATGTTGTGGATGTTAAAACCTTCTCAGACATTATTGCAGACATTTTCTCCCATTGTAGGTTGTTTTTTTCCCTTTCATGATAATGTCCTTTGATGTACAAAAGTTTCTGATTGTAATTAAGTCCAGTGTATCTATTTATTTTTTTTATAGTTCATGCTTTTGGAATCACATCTAAGAATTCAGTGTCAAATCTAAGGTGTTATAGATTTACTCTATGCTTTCTAATAAGATTTTGTGGTTCTTAGGCACCTTTTCATATTTTCTCTTTATTGATATTTTCATTTAGTTCATACATTGCTTTCTGATTTGAAACAGTTGTTTTAAAGTCTTTGTCCAATATGTCCAATGCCCATGCTTCCTCAGAGATGATTTCTGTCAGTTTATTTTGTTCCATTAAATATTATCATGTCATAACTCTGGAAAACAGATTGACCCCCTTCCCTAGGGCTTGTGGTTTTTGTTTTGCTATTTCTTGAATGCTGTCACAGTCCATTTGTTTAGTGACTTCCCTGAACTATTTATGCAAAGACTGTATCAGTTGTCATGTATGGTCAATGAAATCTCTGTTGCTTTAGCTTTTGTTCAGCTAGTGTTTTGCCAAAGATTTTCTCGACCTCTACGAATTTAAAATTATGAGCAAAGAAAAAGCTCTCCCAGTCTTTGCAGATTTGTTCTTCACTGGGACACTTCAACACCTAGCAGGCTTACGCTGAGTGCAGAGATCATCCAGAGCTGGAAATTGGGGGGCTATTCTGGTCTTTTCTGAGCATGTATCTATCTTGCCTTAGGTGTGTGCATGGCTTTCTATAATCCCCAATATACACAGGTGCTTTTGAATGCCATAATTTCCCAAGGAAACTTTCTTTAGCCTTTATTTATAATAGCTGTTTTTTTATGTCTCAACTCTTTTGCCCTGGGTGATTATAGGTAGTTGGTTAGCCTTATGATATTTTTAAGCAGTATATGCTGCTGCCCTGAGTTAAGTTTTGGATTAGGTGAGATAGAGATGAGTGCCTTGCACCAGTGCTTCAGGTAACCCCCAGACAGGTTAAAATAGATCTATACAATAATTTGTGATGAAGTCTGCTCTTCCCCTTCTGTGACCAGACACCAGAGTCCTTCCCACATTAGGAGTGTGAATGATCAACTTTGAGATTGTCACTGAGCTGAGAAGGGGGTAGGGCAAGGGCAATTAAAAATGACACAAAGCTTTCCTACCATTTTTAAGTTGCCTTTTTCTTGATTCAATGTTTGTTTGATTGCTGTAAACCTTTGTTTTTCAGGATTCTGACAAAGTTAGTTTTGACAGTTTCTGCTTGTTTGTCAATGTTTCTGTGGAAGGATGGGAACTTAGAGTTGCCTGCTCTGCCACTTTTTTGATGTCATTCCTCATTTTGTCATTGAATATTTTAAAGCATTACTTCTTGGTGACTGCACGTTGTTTCATTATGTAGATGTGCCATAGTTTACCGTTAATGATGCAGTAATGAACATCTTTCTACATCTCTGATTTTTTTTGGCTTAGGATAAATTTCCAGGAATGACTGTGTCAAGTGCTATGAATATCTTTCAGTCTTTTCATATTTATTATCAAATTGCCCTGCAGAAGGTTTGTGTCAATGCACATTCCCCCAAGCAGTCTATGAGAGTATGCATTTCATCATGCCTCACCTATAATTTGATAGCCTTTGCTCATTCCATAGACAAAAATAAAAATGCCTTATGATTGTCCTATCCACTCTCTTAGGAATTCCTCATATGATTTGAGTTGGGATCCATTCATTGTTTTGTTCCCTCAAAACAATGATGTACTTCAGTTTGTCAATTTGCTTGGATGTATGGGCCCAAGAAGTTATACTGTTCTTCTGATTAAGAATACAACATTTTTCTGCTCTCACAAATATGAAACTTGAATTTATTTTGTAGTGAATTTGAATGGTGCCTACCCCAAGCTGGTGCCTTTCAGGCCTGCAGGACGGCTGATCTCTCCACCTCTGCTGCTTTCTGTGATTTTCAACATTCTTCTCAGCCTGGCTATGCACATTGTGGGCTTCATTCTGGTTCAGAGGCAGCCTTGGTATTCCATGGAGATGCACAGGTACTATCACAGCCTCAATTCCAGCATCTCACATTCTAATTTCTATCAAATGTCATCTGGCCCCTATGACAGGAGGCAAATCATTCTTCATTCTTCTAGGAGCATTGACTTCTTGAAGTCCCTTGGGAAAATTTCTGGTGATCTCTTCTCCATAACACAGTTTGAGGATATTATTCATTGGCACTTACCTCTGCCTGTCTTGTGTCATAATGATCTACGACCATCTTTATATCTAGGGTGACCATGTTTATACTTTGCCTGGGCAGCCTCACTTTAAGCCTGATATCACAATGAAATTATTTGTAATTAATTAATTAATTACTGAAGTATAATTGGCATACAGTGTTATGTTAGTTTCAGGTGTACAAGCTATCGATTTGACAATTCTATACATAATTCAGTGCTTACCACGGTAAGTGGAGACAATCTGTCACCATGCATTATTATGATATTATTGATTATATTCCCTATGCTGTACTTTGCATCCTCATGACTTATTCATTTTGTAACTGGAAGTTTGTATATCTTAATCCTCTTTATCTATTTTCCCAATTCTCCTACCCATGTCTCCTCTGGCACCTACCAGTTCTTCTGATGATATTTGTCTTTTCCTTTAACACTCAAATCTGTTCTTGTTGGATGACAAATTATATGGTCACCCTATTTATAAATGTTTAGAGATCTTAAGCCATGAGAGGGAAGAATCATGGCTTACTCACATCTTTCCCACACAGCCAAAATACACATGATGGGTATCCAATTTATTGAATAAATAACTTGCTTATCTATCTATCATCTATCTATTTATCATCTATCTATTTTTTATTTTTTTATCTATCCAAAATATAGATCTACCTGTGCTGGTTTCCTTCTTTTTACTTTCCAGTATATGCTTTCCCAAAATATAAGTAATTACACTAAGGACATGGAGTCCTGTAGATATAAGTGTTCCATAAAGACCTACCATCTTACTTCATTACTTTTTTTTTTTTTAGTGCCTGCATACTGCAAAATGAAAGTATCTCAAAGTTAACTATTTCTCCAACTGCTCCAGGAAAAATTGGAAATAACGGTGCCTTCACAAGCTATGAGAACACTACCATATGGTTCTTGGGAACAATCAACTGTATCATTGTGGCTCTTATTTTCTCTAAAGGAAAACCATTTAGGCAGCCCATCTATACAAACTGTGAGTAGCACTGTATTAAATCAAGGTGAGAGATCACCAGAGGGAACAGACATTCCAGGGTCACTCAGGGAGCAGCTGCAGAGTTGATGCTTATCTTGTGTCTCCTGACTTCTACTCTAGGGCTCTGTAAAACACATTGTGCAGCCTCATCCTTTGCTCCTTCCCTCAAAGGTGCATTAAATTCTAGGGTTTCCTTCTCTACCTCTTTCCTTCACCAGAAGTTTGTCTCTAGGTGTCTTTTCATGGCACCACTCCAAACTGGGATGGCTCATTTATTTCCTTACTTGTCATTACTTGTCAGAATTCATCTGAGAGGAGGTGGAGAGGAAATGTCACAGCACTCAGTTAGAACATGAGTCCTGTCATGAAGACAATGGTTAAGATGGCATTGTGTCATTGGCAGGGTGGGAGTGGGTCCAGTCTGTAGGAATCTGGCCACAGTGATTGTGAAAGCGTTGAGCCAAAGTACCTGCCTCTTCTTACATTCTGGGTGGGCATGGGGAGTATGTTAGGAGAAGAGGGTGACCTGGTTAGCACTTGGGACATTTATTTGTATGTTACCCCCATCTCTCTAATTGGAAAAATTTAGAAGCACAAATTGAAGAACCAATATCCTCATAAAAATTTGTTTGTTCAGAGAAAACTATGTTGCCATTCTCCTTCTTGGGATGAAAAAGCAGTCAAATGCTGACCTGTACATGACTGCAATTTAAACTTTTTGATTATTTACAACCCTCTTTTTTTCCAGAAAAAAGATTTGAGGCAGGTGTTTTGCACCTGCAGTCTCTTTAGAGACTCAGATACTTAAATGTCTTCAAGGCATTTTCTGAAAATGTATTATGTCAGTGTTGCTCTCTCTATATTTCCCACTTTTACTAATTGAAACTTACAACATGTATGTGAAAATTTCCACTTGCCCCAAGGACATGCATAGACATTGTGGAGGTGAGACCCATTGCATTGAAATGAGCACTTTCCATTTATTATGCTGTGTTTGGATGTAGAAATCAAGTAAATTTAATCAGTGCTAATATAAAATATGTCTATCAATAGATGCGACACTCTATACTCTGATTTCTCTAAATGATAGCTTGTGTTCTTATTTCCTCAGATATATTTGTCCTTGTGCTGGTCATACAGCTGAGTGTGTGTCTATTCATTCTATTTGCTGATATTCCAGAATTATATAGGCGTTTGGATGTAAGTCTCATCTCTGGGATGTAATGATGGTTTACAGTTGTATAACACCCTGACTTCAAGAAGCAGGTCACGATTGCAACTGACATAGATTCTTGACACTGATTTTTTTTTTTTTTTGGAATAGTGAAGTTAAAAACAATACTGAATTTATTCATATTTTCTATTTAAACAGGCCAGGAAGTCAGATTATGTCTAGTCTTGATTTCAAATATTCCAGAAACATTGAACATTTTTCTTTTAAAAGATTCCTGTAAGAATGGAAAAATCTATTTATATATATTCTCTTTTAAGTGTGTGAGAGAAATTTTTTCTAAATGCTTCTGTTGTGAAGTTGTTGAAAACAGTTTGCCTACAACACTTTTCCCGTTAATCCTCAAATCTGTATTTATATCTTTTTTTAAAAATCTCTTTAAAAACATGTTTGTCTATATGTTCATATTTAATGTCTGCAAAACTTTCTTGCAGAGACCCATACCTTACCTCATGAACTCTCTTAAATTGTGTCACTTTGAGACAAATTTCAAATTCCTTAAGAGACAAATTTTTGAGCATGGAAAAATATATATTTCTATTCCTTTAACCTATACTTTTGAATTAGAAGTTCATTAGTTCATTATTACCAAATATCCTTTAGACCAATAAATAGAATAGAGAAGAGATGGTGAAAGGAAATGAGCTTTTATTACTTAGTGCTACGTGAACCTACCTGCCCACCTCTCCATCTCAAAGACATGTTTCATGAAGGTCAAGATCCTATCCTATTTATCTTATTCATCTCTTATTACTAGAGCTTGACATAGCCTATGGCACATAATGGCAATAAATGACTCACTGATTGTTGTAGATTAGGTTCCTATGTGGAGATGAGCACAGGGAGCTCTCATGCTGTCTAGTTATTGCAAACCAGTAAAACCTTCACAAACTCTTCTTGACATGTGACATACAAACTAATGTCTACATTTGGTTTTCATTTTGATGATTGTGTCACTGTGTTAAACCTGTAATTGCCAGAAGATACTGCCACTATTGTTAAATATGTCCATGAATTAGAGTAAATATTCATGGAGGTAGTCTTTGCCCACTAGTCTTCTAAGTAACTTAAAACTTCTAAATCCTGTAGAAGTTAGGGTTAAGACATATTGGGTTTGGTCACATTCTTTATGAGTTAAGACTCTTATAGAGAGTGTGATTCCTCCAGTACAAGAAAATAGGGAGTCTGTTTAGCTTGGGGAGAACCTGTGTGGGGTCATTGCCAACATGACTGCAAAGGAGTCTGCAGAGAATTATTGCTCACCTTAAAAATAATTATCTTTTCTTATTATTGCACAAAATTGGGGGTATATTTTAGAAATTGAATATGCAGGCAAAGAAAATTGTGACCATTATTCATTATATCCTTCTATCTTTGAAACCATATATTATAATGTGCATTGACTGATTTATGAAGTGTATTTTAAATGGAGTCATGCTGTCTAGTTATTGCTCATTTTTTTAAGAAATTGCGTGATTTTTTTAATAGAAAACACATTCACACAGTTTAAAATTCAAGTTAGAAACTCTATATCAAAAAAAAAGAAAAAGAAAAAAAGAAACTCTATATCCTCCCATCTTTTTTCCCCAGCTATCAGGTCTCCTCTCTGGAGGCAACTGATGACACTACTTTATTTTATGTACTTTCAGGCATATTTTATACAAAGGCATACACACATATATATTTCTGACATGTATATCCTCCCATATTTTTACACAAATAGTAGCAGACTATTACATTCGTCCAGGTCTTCTGAGCTGGAAATGGCAAGGTGAGATGAGATGTGTAAGCAAGTTGTGGAGGGAATGCCTGTAAGGAAAAGAACATTAGGAAGCCAGAAGAAGAGAGGGAGGGTCCCACACTATGATGTGGGCCTGACCCCTATGAAGGAGGCAAGGAGGGAAGAAGGACCAGATGAGTAGGGATTCAGACTGCTGTGCAGCTCTAAGAAAGCCTAGCCACAGTTGCCCATCACAGGTGTCTAGTGTCTCACAAGAATGAGTGCAATAAGAAGATGTGCCATCCTCAGTTATTAGCTTTGAGTAACCCCTGGGAAGTGTGGCCTTAAGGTGAGCATGGTGGGGATTTCGAGGGTAGCACTGGAGCACCTGCCACTTATTCCCCCAGTAGGAAACCTGCATGGAGTGCGTTCATGGCAGCCACAACCACATACATGGTTCCTCACCTTGTTCTTTCATGAGACGGTGTATTTTGGTAATTGTCCCGTAACAGTTCATAAAGCTTCCTCATTCTTTTTTTTTTTTTTTGCTAATATATACCATAATTTATATGTAGTTCCCTATTGATAGACATTTAGGTTGCTTCCAATGTTTTGCTATTATAAAAAAAGCTGTAATGAAATAACAGTATATATATATATATCATTGCAGGCATGTACAAATATATCTCTAGGATAAATTCCAAGAAATGGTTTTGAACTCTTAATTTTACTAGCACTGCCCTCCATGGAGTTGTACCAATTTTAATCTCCTCTCCCCCCCACCTAAAAAGCAGTGTATGAAGCAGTGCTGAGTATAGCAGTATGCGTTTGGTTTCATTTCATTCATCCATCCATTCATTCCTTAATTTATCCATCCATTATATACATAATGTGCATGGGAGGAATTGGGAAAGATGCAGAGAAACTGGGAAAAAAGGCATGAAGTGACAGCTTGATTTCAGCCCCGCTTCCTCCATTGGTGACTATCCTCATCATGGTACCATCCATGCAGCTGTACACACAGTCCTAAGGGTGAGCCCTGACTCAAGGCCCAAAAAGCAGGGTTCAGCTGAGGGGTGATGTGGAACCAGAGAGAAGAGGACAACAGTGCCCTTTGTGGAGGTTTGACATGTGTATCCTCAGAGCCTCTGAGAAATAGAACCACATTCCTGTATTCCCTCATAAAAGCAAATGACTGTAAGCAAACAAAAACTACTTTATTAAATTTATCACATTTTAATCACATTTATCTTAGGAAATTCAGAAATTATGGGGAACCAAAAAATCAGAAGAAGAAAGAAAGAAAAAATAGAGTAACAATCCTAGTTTACAAATCATTGGAATTTTGGAGTATAATCCTTCCGTATTGTTTGATACATGCATAAAAATATACGCCTTATTATATGTGTTATACATACGTATGTGTATCTAAGATGTATGTATGTAACATACACCTACACACATGTCTATATCACATACATGATTTATAACCCATGAAAATGTACACGGTGAATATGTGAACATTTTTCTAGTGTTTGTCTTCAAACTAACAGTGATTCTCCATCTCTCACCAGCTGCTCTGCACTCCTGTTGTGTGGAGGCTCTACATCATCATTATGCTCAGCTCCAATTTCATTGTGTCCCTTGTTGTGGAGGTAAGTGCCCTGGGGCTGCCGATCATTTGGAGCAGGGAGGGACAGGGCATTCTTTGGGAGTCTGAAAAAAGAAACAGCTTTAGTTGATCAGACTCAGCAGTGTAAGGGGCTCCCTTCCTTGGCCACATGAGCAATGGTGCTTTCCCCTGGTGAGTTCCAAACAAGGTGTTAGTTTTCCCATCTATAGAGTGGACCTGGAGAGAATGGGATTATGATATCCAAGGTCCTGTTCGTTTCTAAAATCCACAAATAGAGACCAATTCAATTAATTTTTCTGAAATTAAATATGATTCACATACTATAAAATTCTCCTTCTTGAAGTGTACACTTCAGTGGTTGTTAGTATATTCGCTGAGTTGTGCAACCATCACCTCTAACTCTAGAACATTCTCATCACCCCAAAAGAAACCCTGTACCTGTTAGCAGTCGCTCCTTATTTCCCCTTTCCCCTCCTTCACCCTTTGGCAGCCCCTAATTTATTTTCTGTCTCTAGGGGTTTGCTTATTCTGGACATTTCACATAAAGGGAATCACATAATATATGGCCTTTTGTGTCTGGCTTCTTGCACTTAACAACTTCTATTACTTTTACTTTACAGATGGGAAATAAGATTCATAGTGAGCTTTTCCTGGCTTTTATTCTTCATCTCCCATTTGCTCCATTTCCTCAGTAAAATGAGTTTGTGCTTCCTATTTCTTTGGCTACATGGTTCAGTCTCTCCTCCTTCAGTTCTCTTAGACAAGCTCTCCATTCTTCAAAGCCTACTGGAGAACAGGGGGCATCCCAAGAAAAGGCATCCGTGTCAAAGGGGAGGTGAGCATCAGGATTCTATCCATCCCCACCCCTACTTCTGGTTGCAAATCCGGCTTTGTTCCAGCGATTCACAGCAGGCAGAGAGTACCTGGAACCTGATTTCCCTGCAGAACCTTCCATACTGGGCAAAGTAAAAAATGCACAGGAGCTGGTGGCAGATCAGGGCATAGAATTAAGGTACTGGAGCCTCTCTCTGTATGCAAAATCAGGGCCTCTCAAACTTGAGTGGGTGTCAGAGTCACCTGGAGGACTTGTTAAAACACAGGTTGCCCAGCCCGTCCCCCAGCACTTCTGATTCAGTAGGCCTGGAATAGGCACACATTTTTGTTTCTAACAGGTTGTCAGGTGATTCTAACACTGCTGGTCAAGGAACCACGCTGAGAAGTACCACGCTAGCCCATAAGGCCTCCAAAGCCACCAAGTTAATAAAGGATACATGTGTGTCCTCATAACCTAGTTGCGGAAGGGTGAATCTTGCCCTTTAAGGGATAACTTTATGCATGTATCTTGTCTCTGGCACGACCACATTATTTCCTCTCTCTAGTACATCTGCCTTCATGTCTGCATATTGAAATGCTATTTCATCCTCCATGGCACGGCCGTAGTACTATCCTCTTCACGAATCTTTCCCAAAGCATAGATGGGTTAGGCAAATAACAGTGGCTTAAACAATAAAGATATTTACTGGCTCACTTAAGAAGATTGGAGGTAAGTGGTTTCAGGGCTGGTTTAGTAACTCAATGGTGTTGTTGTGAATCATCTTTCACTTTTCTGTCTCCCCATCTTTAGATATTGACCTTTCATGTTGGTGTGTATTGCTTATGGTGTCCAGATAGTTTCTATGTAGCTGGGCAGCATCTCCGTTTTAATGCAGAAAAAAAAAAATGAAAGGAGAGGCACCAGCAAGCTTTTCCCCCTCAGATATGAACCTCTTACGAGGAAACAAAATAATTCCCCATAGCCACCCAGTCTCTTAAGCTTCATTGGTTGGAACTGTATCTTATTGTTGTCCTGAGTAGAAAAGGATTCTGGGAGAGTGGATCTATGCCAAAAAAATTAGAAAGATTGGCTTAGATTATTTGTGAGTTATTTCCTTTTAGGTGGACAGGAAAAAGTTGGGAGGAAGGCACAATACGGTAACTGAACAACAAAGTCTGCCAGGAAGGAAGCCGTTCAACTGCTACAATATTTGCAGTTAAGAGCATAAGCCAGAAGTAGTCAACCTGGGTTTAAATCCTGGCTCCACCCTTTCTTGCTGCCTGACTCTGGGTAGCACCTGCTATTCCACTTCTCTGTGCTTCTGTTTCTTCATCTGAAAAACAGTGATAATAAGGGTATCTTACCTCATAGGGTTACTGTAGCATGAAACCTGAACACAGAAAAAGCACATGGTAAATGTTTAATAAATATCAACCATTATTATCATATTATCTCTTGTGGTACTTAGTATTTCTTTCTTTGAATCTATCAATCATTTAGGCTTTCTTCTGCTCACTCACTCTTCCCACAGACAGTTGTTGACCATGTGTCATGTGCTAGGGCACAATGTGAGGTGGATTCTGATGATCTTGTCGATTGCTCACACTTTATGGTGAGCAAGAGGATAAACACCACAGTTATTTGTGTATCGATATAAGTTATGCTGGCAGGAACTCATCTCAGTACCTTCAGTATCTAAACTGCTTTATTCTCATCGAAGCTGGGTAAAGTTTGGTTCAGTGATGAAACGTAAGAAGTGACACTGCTCACCTGCAGCAGATGGAGAGGGTAATTTGATACTCATGAAAGATTAAGTTTCTCCTTTGTTTCTTCTGTCCAGTGAGAAATGGAGACAGGTATGGATGTTTAGAGTGGGTTCCCAGGAACTTTCACACTGAGAAATAACACTGTGGGATCCCAGCTCCCATCCCCTACTGGCTCTTTCACGGCAGACTCCAGTTGTTTGAAGTTACCCTTCTGCTGTCAGTAGGCACACAGGAACAAACCAAAGCCATTTCAGTCTATGGTGAAGGCCGTAGCAATGGAGAATTAGGGACACTGAGATTTCTTGTCTTAGTGGTGAGCCTAGCAGAGTAGGTGAAGACCCTAGACTGTCATGGATGCAACGAGATATTTTCCTCAGGTAGCTGTAGGTATGTGTGACAGCAGATGCTAGAGATTCCTAGGATGGGCTTGCTCACTCCATGTTACCTGGCCGGCCTGTGACAGAAATGGTCCAGAGAGCTTTTGGGGAAGAGGCATGAGGGATGGCTGGCCTCCTTTTGTACAATCCTGAATATTGCCTGGTCCACTAAGATGTGTGACTCTACCCCTAATCTTAGAGCAGCCCAGCAAACAGCTTTGAATGGAACCTTATCCTTACTTTGCCTTCTCATGATGTGACCTCCAAATAAAAGGCAGAGGAGCTTTAATTCTCCTCGCTTTTTTATTACTTATGTGTATTTTGTATATGTATGTATGAATTACTTTAGTAGCCAATCTGAAGTTTTGTTTTCTGTTATTTTAAGAAATGGTAATTCTTAAAGGGTTTCCTTTTGTTTCTAGTTCTACATTTAATATAGAGGGGCAGGACAGATCACTTCTCAGTGCTTTGGTTTCCCTTTCCAGAGCAGCAAAGTGACACAGGTCATCATAATTGTATGTAATTCTAGAATTCTGTAAACACTTAATGCATGGTATACAGCGCTAAAGTCAGTCTGTGAGGGTGTGTGTGTGTATGTGTGTGTTGTGTGTGTTTTGCTTTGTTTCATTTGTTTTGTTTCAAACCTGCTAAATTAAAGACCATTAACAGGATGCCTAGGATCCTGCCTTATTCTAGCTCTAAGGAGAACTACTGTTCTCTTGTTAATTAGGAAGGACAAAAAAATCTTGGTGTGGGAAAGTAGAATCACAAGTTTGACTAGGTGAGCCCTGAGGTTTGCAAGATGCTCTTTAAATGGCTGTGTGGGTCTTCAGCAGCCTAGTAGCAGATGATCCATTTTTAGAGAAAGACTAAGACTAGCTACTCCCATTATTTCTATGGACAAAGGGACTCAAATGTCAAAGATGGGTGGATTTTAGGAAAATTACTACTCTGGCAAAGTTCCTTGTAGAATTCCATAGAATTGACTCTTTCATTTAGCAAAGATACCACTGGCAGACACCAAAATGAGTTCTAATTTTGTGGGACAGCAGGCTTCTCATATTTTTCTTTTTGTTTCTCTCATGATAGCTTCTAAGATGATTAGCTTTTATGGCTACATATGATACAAATGAAAAATGAACAAAATAACCTCTCCTGCACTCTGTGTTGTAAGTTATAACTTGGGCTCTATTTGAAGCTTAGTATAACTCATGAAATAAAAAGTCAGTCTAAAATGTTTCCAAAGAGACAAATCCTTTGTATTCTTAAAAAATGCATTGCAATGAAATATTTGTAGGTGAAGGTCAGAGGCCGCAGTCAACATAGTGCATTAGCCACTTGTTAAATAAATAGTTCAGAAGGCGGGGAAAGAGAGGCACCTATGCCGTGCCATGCCCTGCATTTTGAGGATAGCTATGTAAACTTTATGACAAACATGAAAGGAAGGAATTCCTTTTTCTACTCACTGAGGCTCAGAGAAGGTAATTAATTTGCCCATACTAAGTGTCAGAGCTGGAACTTGAATCCAGATCTGTCCAGCCAAGGCTGTGGTGCGTATTCCAATTTTACTGACCTATGTTCACAACTATGCACTTACATGCTAGGGCACACCAAGGCCACATCTTTCTATAGGGTAATTTCTATAGGATAATTCCATTTAGGGGTAATTCTAAATATAAAATTTTATATTTTATAGTGAATTTATAGTAAACCAAATACAGATGTGGTATGGAGTGGACTGCAGAATTTGAATGATTTTAAATTTAATTTCCATATGAGAGTCAGAAGAAATTTCATCCTTGAGCAGACTACTTCAAGCTATTTCCAGATTCTTGAAACTATGTACCTCTCTCTTCTCCCAGAAGATTTCCTTAAGTGGAAAAGTTTGAGAGGCTGAGACCTAACCCATGAAACCACACTGAAATTGTCTGTTCAGGCCTCAAGTGTTTTGTCAGGCTGGATCTTAGCAACCAATGTGGTGGTTCCTTCTTAGGGTCTATGGAGGGCCATCACCTGGAAATATTTGACCTCTGGTTGTAAAGAGTAACTCTTTTGTTTTGCAGGAGGCCATCATTGAAAACCGAGCCCTGTGGATGTCATTCAAAAGGTGTTTCGGTTATCAATCCAAAAGCCAGTATCGGATATTGCAGAGGACCTTGGCAAATGACCCTAGTTGGCCGCTGCTAAACCAAATGTCCTACTCTGACACGCCAGGGTGTGAAAGTGGAGTGTCTTACAGCAATCCAGTATTTGAGAGCAATGAGGAACAACTCTGAAGCCAGCATGATATTGAAGTTGACAAACAAACAATGACATAAGGAATGAATTTCAATGATTTTCAAGCAAATAGACTCTTCTAAAATCAACGGAGTTTTTGGGATCAAAAACTCTATCCAATCGTGGTGGCAAATTAGAGTCTACTTGATACAATACTTTCTACAGAGCAGAACACTGCCCCAGAAGAGTGCTTTCCTCTTGGCTTCTGAAAATACTGATGGTGTTAGTGAAATAAGAATGGGCCAAGGATGGCAATTGACCAAGAGCCTGAGAGGCTAAAGGACAAGAAGAATATATAATCTTTCTTCTTAGATAACATATTTTTCAAATGAATCGTGAGAAAATAGCACTATGTGTAGTCATGGTGAAAGATCATTTTTGAATTTGTATTTTATTGGTGGAAAAACAAATGCATGGGAACCATCACACCAATCTTCACTGTTTGGTTTCCTTTCCTTTATAGTACATTCAGGGTTGAGACATTTCCTTCTGCTTCTGGCTTTCCCCTATGTACTAGTAAAGATGGGCAAAGCTGATGCTGCAATAACAAACCACTCCCTTGTCTCAGTGGCTTACCACACAAGAGTTTCTTTTGTGGTCCAGGTGATTCTATCGACTAGCTCTCCTCCGAGTGGTGACTGCTTCAATCTGTCAGTCCCACCGCCTGAAAACAAGGATTCCATGTTTACTGTGATGGGGAAGGAAGAGTCTGGAGATCACACAAGGGCTTTCCACTGCCTCATCCCAAAAGAGCCATGCATCTCTTCCACTACTCACATCTTATTCCTCAGTAACTTGGCAAAGTAGTTGAACAGTACAGTCTGAGTTTAGAGCTGGTTTCATGGGCATATGACCTGTGCCATCACCTAAGGGGCCATGCTTAGAGGAGACCCACACTCATTTTAATGCTTTGCTGTTGCCATCTTGAAATTCTTAATTTTTGAACAGAGGTCCCCACATTTTCATTTTGCACTCAGCCCCCCAAATTATGTAGTTTATCCAACTTGTGTTCCAGAAATACTGACACTGTTCTCTGAGCTCTGCATCTCTTGCTCCTGTGAGCCTCTCCTGTTTTAGGAACTCCACATCTCACTTGTCCAACTTGAGGTATTTCCACTCCTCTGCTCTATTATTTTGGAGAAAAGATCGTCTTGTGCTACAACATTGTATGTTATCATTGATGTTAAGTTCCTACATAATTTACACATTCCTTAAATCTGAGGCTTCAGTTTTCAGAAAATAAAAATTGCCCTTATTTTATCACTATTATAATTTTATTATATTAGATTAATTTGGCATAGAAAACACCCAGGTTTCTGTTAGCTCAGCAGACAACTCTGAATTCTAGGATAAAATACACAAATAATATTTTAAAGCAAAAGCAAAATTTTCACTACAAAAATCAAATCCTAAGTGAATGTTCTAGGTAGTGGGTGGGTCTCAGGCTAGCTTTGTTACTTATCAATAGCATCTACAAGTATTCTCTCCCCTGGCTGAATTCCTGAGCATGGTTGGAGGCTCTGTGGCTATAGATAATTCTGAGAACATGATGTTTCTCAGCCATGAAAGTACCTTGTTGCTTCTGGTTTTAAAATAGGGTGTGAAGAATCACTTAAATAGAATGATTGTCTTCCTTGGTCCAGAAAGAAATGTTTCCTTTTACAAAGTTAGCCTCAGCAGTGATATGGTTGCCCTGAATGTCTTTTTCTAGGACTTATAGCTTACTCATTTTTTAAGAGTGGAGGGTTGTGGATAGGGCAAGCTGGAGATGGTCTACAACCTAGTGATGGGCAAGAGCAACATGTGCAGTCACATCTAGAAGAACTTACCAGGTCCTGTTACCTCCGTTAGCTCATTTAAATTGCATGATTCTCAGGACTTAGGCAAGGAAGGACTTATCATCTACTTTTACAGGTGAGAAAACTGAGATTCAGAGTAAGGCAAGCTGACCCAGGCCTCAGACACAGATCTTCTGAGCAAACCTTCTGTTGTTTCCAAATACCTCCTAATTACAAAGCTACAGCAGGGCAGGGTGTTAAGGGTGATCTCACAGTCAAACAAAGAATGAGTTTCTTATTTGCCAGGTGGAATGAGGCAACCGGTTGCTAATACCAGGGCCTAATGTTCAAATAAATGCCAGGAATCCTGCCAGGCTTGGGATGCAGGTATATTCCAAACAAAACAAAACTAAAACCTATGAGTGTCTATTGAGACTCTGAGTTGCTCTTGCCTTGGTCCTAAGTGATTCAATCACTGGGGATTGAATCTAAAATCTTTGTCAAAAGGGATTTATTCTGAAGACTGTACTTGAAATAAACTATATCTTAGAGGTAGTGAGAAAATGCTTAACTTGGAAAAGCAAGGCTGACAGGGTGTAGTCAAGGGATGTAAAAGTTGTTTTCAAATACTTGAAGGGTTTCTGTGGGAGAGAAGGCTCCCACCTGTGCCAGGTGGCATGATCACTGGGTAAAGGGCATGGTGAGAATGGCTTTAGTCTAACACAAAGACCACTGTCCCAACAGAAATGGAACCTGGTGACCTCATGAGGTGTGTGCTCCATGGCATTGGAGGTACAAGTGGATATCCAAAGACAAATTAAAGATGGAAGTCAAGTATCAGATGGAATTTAATTACCTGCAAGCTACCTTCCAGGCTTAATGTGCACATGTCTCAGTTTTATACTATGATATGAACTATTCATCATCACTGCCCACATAGAATATCAGACTTCCTATTGTGAGGAGATGGGCTGGGGAGAACAGGCTCTCAGCCTTTTGGGGTCCTACAGTGTAGACAAATGGGCTTGACTGCTCTGTGCCTTGGAAGGGGGCTTTTGATGAAGATAAGATTCTAGAAAACAGGTGTCCACTGATGGGTCCTGATTGCCAAACTGACAGCTGGGGAATACTTCTGATGTGTGTATTTTCATAGAAAAAGAAGTTTGAACATTTCAGTGAAGGACTTGGGAGAGTACCCCAAACTGAGGGCAGAGCTACCTGCACCAACTACACTTGTCTGACCAGGACTCAAAGGAGAAAAGGAGACTCATCTGATCCTAATAATTTAAGAGTTTCACCATGTGTTTACTCCAAGGTACACAGCTCTGGCCCACAGAAAGGAACCCTTGCCCTGGGCTTTTCTCACTAAACATGTAATGATCTGAGAATGGAAATATGTCTGTGCCATCTGTGTCCTTATGAGCTCACAGAAGTGTGTATGTACACACTTGCAGATGTGATGAATGAGAAAGTGATTATTCAGAGCCTTGTATTTAGTTTATGCTGTAATAAATTATTCTGTACAAAAGAGGCAAGTATAATCTATAATTCTAGTGTTTTAAAATCAATCTTTCTCCTTTTCTGCAGTGAAGCCTTTCACTCTGGCTAACAAAATGGTGCGGTCTATTCCAGTAATGTTGAATCAAAGAAACATCTTTATAAAGTTCTAGGCATTTCCTAACACTATAGATACAATTATTCCCTGCTTTATTTTTTTTTTTATTTTTTTTTATATTTTTTTTTATTATTATTCCCTGCTTTATAACTGGGCGCTGCAGTCTACAAAATACATTCATATTCATTCTCTTAGTTAAACCTCATAACTATCATAGGAGGAAGATAGGGCAAGGATTACTATCCTCCAGACCCTCCAAAAATCACAGTAACTTGTCAAGGGCATAGGGGAGCTAGAGCTACATTCAGACACAGAACTTCTGCCAAAGACTTCCCTGTTCCGTCACTCTCCCATGTTGTTTCTCCTGGATGAAATGTTTGTAGCACTGAGAAACAAGAGGGCAAGCAAGGAAAAGCAACTATCCAATGGATTGCTGTCACAAGTGTAATTGCTTCCAGAAAGGGTTTTTAGTTCTCATAGAAGTTCTCTTGAATTTGATCATCAATCACAGAAAAGGTCAACTCCCATAGCTGAGGAGTAAAATCCTATAACCAGAGCCCTGTGAGTCTACTTCATGTGAGCAGACACAGCTCTGGTTTCTGACCTCAGCCTCCAGAAGCATTGTATCTCTGCTTGAACTTTGCTCAGCCTCTGCTTTGTACAGCATTTTAGGGTCATATGGATTCTCTCTTGGCTGTGTGCTAAACTCACTTCCTTATGCAGTCAGTAGCTCACTCATTCTTGACAGCACTCAGAAACTCATTCATTCCAGGCACACAAGAACTTACTTCCTTAACTCAATATTGTTGTTCATACTGCTTTCTGTTTGGAGGCACCAATAATTATTACTCTTATCTCCACACCCAAATCCCATCCATTTCTCAAGACCCAGTTAGAATGCCACCTTGTCTGCCATGCCAGAAGGCAGATCTCTTTTGTCTACATGCTGCTCACACGCCACATATGTGTCTTTTGTGTGGCAGACAGCTCTTTTTATTTTTTAAGATTTCATTTATTTATTCATGAGAGACACACACAGAGAGGCAGAGACATAGGCAGAGGGAGAAGCACGATCTTCAAGGGGAGCCTGACATGGGACTCGATCCCGGGACTCCAGGACCACACCCTGAGCCACAGGTAGACTCTCAACTGCTAAGCCACCCAGGTGTCCCAACAGCTCCTTTTACCATATATTATGGTCCTGTAGTGTTTTGACTTCCTCCAACTCCCCCTCAACCCCACTTTAACTAGAGGGAACATTCTCTGAGGGTAGGGACCAGGACTGATTCATCTCATCTACCCACATTGAACCTAGCACAGGGCAATGGTTGGAGCTCAGCAAGCAGCTGTGTGGCATGATTGAATAAAAAATATAATCACTGGGATATTTTGTTGATTTATTTTTCCTCCTTCATCCATGAACATCTGTTTTCTATTCAGTACAAAGAAACTTAACTAAAACAATAGGACTATGAATAAAAACAACAAAAAGTGCAAAGTATAGTGATTTCAACATTGAGCTTACTCAGTTTGGCTCTGCAAACCTGGCGGGGTGCAGAGGTGTGCTGTGGAGTTAGAGTTAGGAATATGGTGCAAAGACTTTCTCATATGTAGGGGACCTTAGAGGCGAATTTGTGTGCAGGCTCTCCCAGGAATATACCCAATCCAAGGGGAAGGAAAATTGAGGCAAGCAAACTTGATTAAAAACCAACATTGGGTATTAGAGAACAAGGGAAAAGTCTGAGTACAACTGGGTATGTATTTTTCTACCTGTTCCCTGGTTTCACTCTAACTTTAGGAGCTTTTGCAAGGACTTGAAGAAGAGAAAGCTATGATAGAGAGAGGAAGAGGCAGAGAAAGAGACTCGTCCTGTGATCTCTGTGTCAGAGTGTAATGAAAGGAGGGCAGAGGGAATCCACCTGAGGCCTCTGTCACCTGGCAGTGATGTGACTGTGGGAGCACAGACAGGAAATGATTTGCTAGTGGCTGATGGTATCATGCAGAGACACATAGGTGACATGGACAGTCTAAGCATATCTCCAAATGGCTAAAGGAGATAGAAAGTGGCTGAAGAAGATGGAGTATGGCCAGGTGACACAGTGATCACGTAGTCAGAGAAGTCCCTGGCAACCAAGCTCAGGGTCAGACAAGGCCCACAGAAGCCTCAGGCTGTAGTAGAGTTCATCTCAAAGAGGTAGCCTGTACATACAGCCAATCCAGGTTGCAGGAGGAGAGACATGGTGTAACCAGGAGCCCTGCATGCAGCATCACATGTAGACGGCTTCTGTGGAACTTCTCAATGACTCAGGAAGGACTTCAGAGTGGTGGGCCTTCTATGATCCTGTTTTGGACTATTTATTGTTCCAGGTTTATGTGACCTGGGAAATATAGGTTCTAAAGATAGGCAAGATTCCTCCCCATTAGGTGAATGCCTATTGGGTGAAAGTGCATACGGACATTTAGGGGGAAAACACTCTGAGAAAGCTCCGCAGAGCCCTAAAGCCACTCTGTCCCTGGCCTCTTAGTGACAGAGCAAAGCCCAAGAGGAAGTGGCTGCACAGCTGGCTGGATGCCCTTTCCTAAAAGCTAAGCCAGTTCTCTCTTCACCCAACACAAAACTAGCCTCGAGAATTTGGTGAACTTGATAGTCGTAAGAATCTAGCCACAATTTCATAGGTTTGGATCCTCCCTAAATGAATCTTGGACACTGATTTGGTCTGGATGCCAAGATTTGTAGTTGGGAAAGACCAAATCTTTGTATCTGCCCACACCTCGCCCCAGCACAGTCGGGAAAGTGCACAGATGTCCAGAGAAGAGTAGGTGGCTCAGCAGGAGTCCGGGCCTGCACCTGGGGCCTATGTGAGGGCAGAGCCGGATTTTGTTAGCATAGCAGTCATGCTAGCTGAAGTCACTGGCTCTCAGCCAATGCATGTCTGACACATGCGTGGCCCTGATAACACTTGGATAGATAAAGGCAATCTCTAATGCCCTTTTGGGCAGGGGTATATGTGTCAGTTAAGAGTACAAGCTCAGGGGTCAGAGCTCTAACCCAGATTTCCTGATTTGTGATTTGAGCGAATTAGCCACTGCATCTAAATCTTGGTTACCTTGACTATTGGCATGGGAATATTATTTATTACCTTGTTCATAACTGCAAAAATCAAGAAAATTAAATGTGGCAATAACTTCTTTTCCTTCATCTCTAAAACTTTAAGGAGGATCCTTAAGTGTTAGTCTTGCACAGAGTATAGCTGTTTAATGTGTTCTATGAATCAGTAAAGGAGTAGATAAAACAATGCATAAATGAAGAGCAAATGAACTAACAAACACATATAAACTTTTAGGATTGAATGACTGTAATTCTATTTTAATTAAAATGTAATTATCCACAATTTGCTAATTATTTAAAATTATTCTTTTTTATGTAGTCTGTTGATTCTTATTTATCTAAAATACGGTGTAGAATGACCTACTTCCAGCCTTTGTTTACAGAATCAATTATTTGGAATTCTAAAGAGTTAACTTTTTTTTAGACTTCATTTTGCAGCCTTGTCATCCCATTATCTGATCTTCCTGAAGGCTTGCTTTTTAAAATTGGTCCTTGTTGGATGACGTCCAAGTCTACCAAAACTCTCATGAAATGCAAAGATCTGCACAAAGTAGTCCAGATTCAGACCGTATTTGTAGGTAGTGTTTACTTGGTCTCTTTGCTGCCACGTTGTTAGTTCGCCGTCTCCAGGAAATAGTCCATGGAAATTCGTAGGCTTCTTTTGGAACCTGGTTCTCAAACGACCCACCATGAAAATCCCCAAGGGGTTTATTAGGAATAAAGTTCTGGTCCCAACCTCAGACATAGTCAGAGAATCTCTAGGATGGGTCCTGGGGAGTTGTAGCCTTATCAAACTCTCCAGGTGATTCTGATGATGAATCAGATGCAATCCTAGGAGAGTAATTTAGATTAGATTTCCCTAAATGTGATATATTGCACTTGTCCCCATCTATAATTTTTCTTGCCAACTCCTGTAGTGCTGAGAGAACTTTCTGTGATGTATTTCCTTTGGAAAGACTGTATTTGTCACCACGTATTCTCTACTCCATTTTATTTTTATGACTCTGGTGAGAAGAAATCCCACTGTCAGACATCTTTCCTTTGAGTAGACCTCAGTTATCCCTGTTCTTTGTTAAAACTCTAAGTACTCCATTCTTGACAAAACAATTACCTACCAGCTAAGTTCAATGAGGAAAGCATTGCCACTAGCCAGAGGCAAAAGTATAGAATGATGTGTAATGTCTTGTATTCTTGGAGCTGGTTGAAAATTTATGCAAAAACTCTGCCTCTTAAATTATCCATCTGATTCACTCTTCAGATAAGGGGGAAAAAGAATAAGTGATCTTGAACCATGCCCAGGTCTGGATAACTCAAAGGAATTCTCATCTCCCTAACCTGGTTAGATCATCTAGAATTGATTAGTAAGAAATTAATTTGTTTCAAAACATCACTTTAGATGTCTATATTCTCCTTAGAATAGACCACGGGATCCAGCTCACTTTGGAATACATAAATTCATACCTTGGCTTTGTAACCATCTCAACTCATCAAGGCTGTTTTCTTCCCAGGGAAGCCTCTTAGATTGACAGATATAATTGAACCCCTGTTCTTGGAGCAGAAACAACACCGATTTCAGAAATGCTATCACCTTTCTGTTCAGCATCCTTCAGTGATCTCAGTACTTATCAGCATTTTCAGTAGTAGTGAGGGAGGCAGAGAGGAGGGTTTAGTGTTCACCATGGTATTGATCTGACAGCATTGGGGCACTTTTGGCCACTAGTCAGACCCTGGTTGGTGACTTACCTGACAAATACAGTTAACACGTGACAGTCATTCTCACTGGCATTTACTGTGTTCGGTAGACAAGCCATGCAACTGGCAGTCTGTGTAGATTTGTTCTTGCAGTCAGTCATACAGAAAGCCCTCCCAAAAATTAAATTTTTTTTCCAAATATTAAATTAAACAAACATTCTGTTTCTATGCAGCTACTAAATGCACAGAGTACTCGGGCAATGTGGCATAAGCTTGGCAAGCTTAAAGTCCTTGACAATAGTCAATATGTTTCCAGCAGCATAAAATGAGCTATTGAATTCTCCTGGAACATTTTAATACTTTAGGCAGAAAAAATGGTTAGCCTAAAGTCAGGTGGTTTCATGGAAAATTTTCATGGTTTCAGGGACAGAAGAAATTAGAGGCTTTGAGGTGAGGTTACTGGGTGAGAGCAAGTTGAGGGCATGGGAAGGTGAAATTTCATATAGTAGGTGGTTTCCCTTTCCCCAAAAGAAATGAGTAGATGGTGTCTACATAGATTCAGGGGGTGCAAATATCAGGAACCCTTGGTTTTTTTCTGAAGTTGGATTTCCACAGACACTGAGACATGGGTTTGTGTGTAATTATTTTATTAAGGAACTGTTCTTAGAGAAACTGGTGAGGGAGTGGAAGAAGAAACAAATAAGAATGTGAATTCGGGGAAAGTTTAAACCTCAACCGGATGCTGCCAAGGAACTTTGGGGTGTAAACTTCACCCCAGTGTCCCAATTCTTGGCAAGGGAGAAGAGCCTCAGACTCCAGCCTTAGTCATTGACTCAGGACTGCTTGGGCCAGGTGGGGGTGGCTCCAGGCACTTCTGAGTCTTTGCCAGGACAGGCAAAGGGGCTCAAGAGTAATCCTCTGCAGAGAGTGGCAGGTGCAGGTCATTGGAAGAAACATGCAAACGCCAGTTGAGGCATGGGATGCACTACACAAGGATCCAAACAGACCACAGACAGTATTTGCTCTAGTTCTATTTTCCACTCTGCTGCTATTTTATTTTTTTTAAAGATTTATTTATTTATGATAGACATAGAGACAGAGAGGCAGAGACACGGGAGGAGGAAGAAGCAGTCCCATGCCAGGAGCCTGACGTGGGCCTTGATCCCAGGACTCCAGGATCGCTCCCTGGGCCAAAGGCAGACTCTAAACCGCTGAGCCACCCAGGGATCCCCTCTGCTGCTATATTAAAGGAAAAACTCTGTAAGCATCTGCCCAATTTGAAAAAAATGGAATACCATAAAACAGATTGCCTAGGCAGGGACAGTGTGATTTATTCATTTATGTATTATTTATTGAGCACCTACCCTATCTGCCACTCCCTGAACTAAGTGCTTGGATTTGAAGAATGGTCTTTTCCCTTGGATGTGATAAGAACCATTACTGATTAATGTGTAAAATGCTATGGGAATGGACCCCAAAGCAAAGTTTTTGGACCCATGAGCAGCAAGGGCTACCAAGCCCGGACACATAAACCATTCAGAAAATATAATTGACTCCATAACAGATGAAATCACTTAATACTTATTTAATGACTGAAAAGGTGATGTTTTTAAAACCCCAACGTAAGCAATTAAATGAATAAGAATATTTGCTTCAATGGTCCATACCAAATTATATTACCTGCAGTGCATCGGAAGCCAATTTTATAATGAAGATCAAGTAGAGCCTAGGATTTGATCCAAGTTCCGGTATTTGCCTCCTATGAGGGCCATGGAAGAGCTAGCTCAGGTACCTAATTTATGTCTCCGCCCGACAGAGGGCAGTTGGATTAGCAGCCAGACCTAGAATAAGAGCAGAAATGAGAGCCTCAGGGAAAATCCTTTAGCAGAAGAAGGGGAGACTTTTCCTCATGGATCAGGAATCAGTTGTCAGTGGGTGAGGCGGAATATTTTTTCCTTTTGCTTCACATGTTTTCATCAGAAATCCTTGGGCTGCCTTATTCTCTATTATAAATTTCAGATATTCTAACAATCAATCATTTTCAAACAGTATAACTTCTGTCAACAGATTCTGAATCATCCACTTTCTACAGGAAGAAGATGCCCCAAAGGACAGAGCTGAGCAGTGAATGGTTGAGTTTGTCAAAACACCTTCTGTGATGTGGGTCACAAGAGCAGCTGGAGGAAAAGTAGAAAGTACAGAAGATTTAGATTCTAGAGCATGACTCTAGTAGACTGAGCTCAAGGGTCGGGTTCAAGCCTCAATCATCTCTGGATTCCCAATTTAGGGTCTACAACAGTGAGTGCACTGCACATGGCAGCTTTTCATATGTGCAAGCAAAATGGAATGGAGGAGAGCCGGACACATCTGTGAGTTACTACGCATGTCCAAGAGATGCCTTTTTGCCAACTATATAAAATCTTTTTCTTTTCAGATCTCTTTTATATTTATTAAGAATCCATTTTCTCTGATTGCACAAATACAGTAGCTCTTAGAATCCCAACTATATAAAATCTAATTCCTTGGTTAGATAGTTCAGATTTTCAACCCTTTGGCTCCAATTTGGTTATCTAGTTTTTTTTTTTCTTCCAAGGTTTTTTCTCAAAAATAATAAAGCAAGGTACACATTGTGAGTTGAAATATTTCTGTATACTAAGTGAAAATTTTAGTTCACACTTGAAATATATCACTGATTTTGAGTAATATCTTTAAAATTAAAATTTATTTTTCTTTTCAAATTTTTAATTGTTTTAAAATTAAAGAATGGGTCAAGAAAAGAAAATGTTACATCAGTAAAACAATTTGATAATTGTCCAAACTTTACCTTTTTCAGGTGTTTTGATTTTATTAAATTTCATTTATTAGTTACTGCAACATTACTATTAATTGCAATGTATATTTCTTTTGTAAAAATATACTAATATAATTAGAAAGTATTAATCCATTATTTCTTTATGTAGAAAAATATTTTTTTTATTTTTCAAAATTCTTTTTGTTGGCCTAATTATAAACATAAAATCCAATAAAAGACCATTGTAGTGCCTATGTTTATTTTTTAGCCAACACTGTTGTTTTTTCTGATACATAATATTTTATTTTATATAAAAATTAAAAATAATAAAAATATAAAAACTGAATAAAAGAGAATACATATGATATTAATGAATAAAAACTTAATATCTTAATTTGTTCAACGAATTAATCTCCATTATTATAATTGGAAGTCTTAGATTCTGACAAAAATTATTTTAAGTCAATCTTTTAATGTGGGAAAACAAACAGGAAGGACTCGATTCACCCCTATCATATTTTGAAGCCATAATATTAAATAATATATATTTACTTATTTTTTATTTTTCAAATGTTTATCAAGAATGGATGCTGTAGTTTGTCAAATGCTTCTTCTGTATCTATTTACAGAGTCATACAGTTCTTATCCTTTCTTTCATGAATGTGGTGTATCATATTGATTGATTTGAATATTGAACCACCCCTGCAGCCCCGGAATAAATCACAGTTGATTGTGGTGAATAATTCTTTTAATATACTATTGGATTGGATTTGCTAGTATCTTTTTTTTTTAAGATTTTATTGATTTATTTGAGAGAGAAAGAGAGAGCACGAGCATGAGTGTATGAGTGGGGAGAGGGGCAAAGAGAGAGAGACAAGCAGATTCCCTGCTGACCAGGGAGCCTGATTCAAGACTGAATCCCAGGACCCTGAGATCATGAGCTGAGCCAAAGGCAGATTCTACACCGACTGAGGCACCCAGACAGCCTGGATTTGCTAGTAGCTTGTTGAGAATTTTTGCATCCATGTTCATCAGGGATATTGGCCTGTAATTCTCCTTTTTAGTGGGGTCTTTGTCTGATTTTGGAATCCAAGTAATGCTGGCCTCATAGAATGAGTTTGGAAGTTTCCTTCCCCTTCTATTTTTTGGAACAGTTTGAGAAAATAGGTATTAATTCTTCTTTAAATGTATGGTAAATTTCCCCTGGGAAGCCATCTGGCCCTGGGTTTTTGTTTGTTGGGAGATTTTTTATTACTGACTCAATTTTTTTTTTTCTGGTTATGGGTCTGTTCAAATTTTCTGTTTCTTCCTGTTTCAGTTTTGGTAGTTTGTATGTTTCTAGGAATTTGTCCATTTTTTCCAGATTGTCCAGTTTGTTGGCATATAATTTTTTATAATAATCTCTTATAATTGTTTTTATTTCTGTGGTGTTTTTTTTTTTTTATTTCTGTGGTGTTGGTTGTGATCTCTTCTCTCGCATTTGTGATTTTATTTGTTTGGGTCCTTTCTCATTTCTTTTTGATAAGTCTGGCTAGGGGTTTATCAATTTTATTAATTCTTTTGAAGAACCAGCTCCTAGTTTTGTTGATCTGTTCTACTGGGGATTTGTTTCTATATCATTTATTTATTATTTACCTCTTCTGCTGGCTTTAGGCTTTATTTGCTATTCCTTTTCTAGCTCCTTATGATATAAGCTTAGGTTGTATGTTTTCTTGCTTCTGGAGGTGGACCTGTTTTGCAATATACTACCCTATTAGGACCACCTTCACTGTATCCCAAAGGTTTTTTTTTTTAATAATAAATTTATTTTTTATTGGTGTTCAATTTGCCAACATACAGAATAACACCCAGTGCTCACCCGTCAAGTGCCCACCTCAGTGCCCGCCACCCAGTCACTCCCACCCCCCACCCTCCTCCCCTTCCACCACCCCTAGTTTGTTTCCCAGAGTTAGGAGTCTTCCATGTTCTGTCTCCCTTTCTGATATTTCCCACTTATTTTTTCTCCTTAAGGTTTTGGACTGTCATGTTTCATTTTTCATTTGCTTCCACATATTTTTTAATTTTCTTCTTTAATTTCCATTCTTTAGTAGGATGTTCTTTCATGGCCATGTATTTGTGGTCTTCCCAAATGTTTTTCTTGTGATTGAGTCTAAGTTTCATAGCATTGTGGTCTGAAAATAGGCATGGTATTATCTCCATCTTTTTGTACTTCTTGAGAGCTGATTTGTGACCTAGTATGTAATCTATCCTGGAGAATGTGCCATGTGCACTCGAAAAGAATGTTGCTTGAGATGAAATGTTCTGAACATATCTGTAAATCCATCTGGTCCAGTGCATCATTCAAAGCCATTGTTTCCTTGTTGGTTTTCTGCTAGATGATCTGTCCATTACTATAAGTGAGGTGTTAAAATCCCCTACTATTATTGTATTATTATCTATGAATTTCTTTTTGTTTGTTATTAATTGATTTATATATTTGCCCCCAAGTTAGGGACATAAATATTTACAATTGTTAGATCTTCTTGATGGATAGACCCCTTGATTATGAAATAACGACCTTCTCCATCTCTTATTACAGTCTTTGGTTTAAAATCTAGTTCATCTGGTATAATAACAGCTAATCCAGGTTTCTTTCTTTCTCTCCATTTTTTTTAAAAATTTTCCCCTTAGAAAGGGGGACAGAGAGAGAGAGAATGTGAGCAGGAGTGTGAGGGGGTGGCAGGGGAGGGTAGAGGCAGAGGGTGAAGGAAGAGAAAGAAAATCAAGCCCATGTGGGGCTTGATTTCTCGACCCTGAGGCTATGACCTGAGACAAAGTCAAGAGTAGGATGCTTAACTGATTGAGCAACCCAGGCACCCAACTACAGCTTTCTTTTGATGGATGATTTTCTATCCCCTCACTTTCAATCTGCAGATGTCTTTACTCTAAAATGAGTCTCCTGTAGGCAGCATATAGATGAGTTTTGTTTTTATACATTCTGCTACTCTGTCTTCTGATTGGAGCATTTAGGCCATTTACATTCAGAGAGATTATTAAAATATATGGATTTAGGACCATTGTATTGCTTATAAAGTTGGTGTTTCTGGTGATGTTCTCTGTTCCTCTCCAGTCTTTGTTGCTTTTGGTCTCCCCCCCCCCCCCCCATTGAAGAGTCCCCTTTAATATTTCTTGCAGGGCTGGTTTAGTGGTCGTGAACTGTTTTAGTTTTTGTTTGTCTGGGAAACTATTTCTCATTCTACTCTGAATGACAATCCTGCTGGATAAAGTAGTCTTGGCTGTGTTTTTTTTTTTTTTTTCCCATTCAGCCCTTTGAATATATTGTCCCCATTTCTTCTGGCCTGCCAAGTTTCTGTAGACAGAACTGCGGCAAACCTAATCTGTATTCCCTTGTGGGTTAAGAACTTTTTCCTCTTGCTGCTTTCAGTTATTTCCTTGTCTGTGTATTTTGTTAATTTGACTATGATATGTCCTGGCAATGGCCGGCTTTTGCTGAATTTGATGGGTGTTCTCTACAGTTCTTGGATTTCAATGTCTGTTTCCATCCCGAGATTAGGGAAGTTTTCAACTATAATTTGCTCAAATAAACCTTCTTCTCCTTTTTCTTTCTCTTCTTTTTCTGGGATGCCTATGATATGAATGTTATTATGCCTTAAGGAGTCTCCAAGTTCCCTAAGTCTGCATTCGTGATCCAATACCTTTCTTTCCTTCTTCTTTTCAACTTCATTATTTTCCATAATTTTATCTTCTATATCACCAATTTGTTCCTCTGCCTCCATCTATCCTCACTGTTATTCCATCCATTCAGTTTTGCATCTCGGTTATAGCAATTTTTAAAATTTTGCCTCGTCTAGTTTTTAGTTCTCTCCATTTCTAGAGTAAGGGATTTTCTAGTAGCTTCAGTGCTTTTCTCAATCCCAGCTAGTACCCTTATGACTATTGTTTTAAATAACTTGTATTTGTATTGATCAAATCATTGGCTGTGAATTCCTCCTGTTGTTTCTTTTGAGGCAAATCCCTCCATCTTTTCACTATATCTAGGTCACCGTGTGTGTGTGTGTGTGTGTGTGTGTGCGTAATTGTTAGTAAAGCCTATGGTATTCCTCCTCCTGAGAGTAATGACTGTATTAAGAAGAGGTCCAACCAACCAACCAACCAACCAACCAAAGCCAAACAAGCAAATAAACAAACACCCACAAAAACCCAAAAAACAAAACAAAACAGAAAACAAAAGAAAGGAAACTAGATCCTAGGTGTGTTTTGGTCTGTTCACTAAAAGAAGCTAGATCCAAATAATAACAATAATGGTAATGATAATAAATAAATAAATAAATACATAAATAAATACATAAAATTAATTAAAAAAAATTTAAACTAAAAATATAAAAAAGAAGCTAAATCCTATTTCCTCTAGAGTTGAGGCTTTGCAGCACTTGCTAATCAGTAGATTTGGTGTGGCCCAGCGGCTTGTGCTCGTCTTCTGGCAGGAGTGGCCTGCTGCTCTAATTCTCAGGCTGACTTGACCCAGTGCAGGTACACCTGGGGGGCACAAGGGGATGCGACTTGGTGTAAGCAGCTCCGGCCTCCACTGGGTGGCACTGTTTTGCTCCCTGAAGTCAGGGCTGATGGCTGGGTTAGCAGGGGAAGCCTGACCCTGCTCTCCCCTCCCCAGAGCAGGAAGCTCAGGCCTGCTTCTCTTCAAGGAGCCCTCAAAGAAGAGCAAACAATCACTTCTCTTGTGTCCCAGTGAGTAAGGGACAGGCAGGGTTGGGTAGTAGAGATAGATAGGGGGTCACAGAATCGGGTTCACAAAAATCCCAACAATGCGGAGATAAAAGGAAACCAGAGAAATGAACCAGACCTTCCTGTCCTAGGTGTCAGAGGTGGGGTCCTGTGACCAATAGAGAATTACTGGACCCTAAAAGGGAAACGGGCCGTTAAAGATGTTATCACTAGTCCTTTCAGCAAGGCTGCTATCAATGAAGATGTTAAAAGAATTTAGGTTCTCTGGTTGGCTTTCAATAAAAGAGCTGCCCTACAGTGGGCACTGTTGGGACCCCTCTCACTCCTGAGAGCTCCTTCTGTATCCTTGCTTAATAAACTTCTATGGCTTTACTTACTCTCCTTTGTCTGCGAGATTCATTCTTCGATTCTGTGAGACAAGAACCTAACTCTCCACTTCATTTTGATACCAAAATCTGGGAACACTCCCACCAAAGGGTGAGTAAAAGTGAACTCTTTTCTTTTCTTTCTGGGGAGATGTCTTCCCTTGGATAACCTCTTCTTTTAACAAACAGCAAAACTGGGCCAGTTAATGGCCACTAGAGGGGCCTCTGGTCTTAAGACTCCAGTAACAGGCTTCTGGAGAAAGGTTTGGCCAATCCTCCCTTCCTCAGAGAAAGGGAATATTGGCCCCAACCTACTCAGTTCTCCTTTCTGTTCAATGGCTTTTTCTTAAATGACTTTCTCCCACCTCAGTGGCTTTGCCTTTAGGGCTCTTCCAACCCCCACGATCAGTATGCCCTTTTAATTAGGGATTCATTCCAGGAAGAATGTTCCCTCTGTAGATAAAAGACTTTTTCAAAAGTGTATTTCATGAGAACTTAGTTTAGGAGGAACAACCTTTTCCTCATGTTTGCCGCCTGGTAAGACATGTTTTTCTATTAGGTATAATTTAGGTTTAATCACAACCAGGAATTAAAATCCAAGTTATCAGCAAGCAGGATCAAAACTGTCTCTTTATGATAAGTTGGGGCAGCCTGATGTTTCCTGGGCATTTACTCCCTTTGGAATATTTTGGACATTAAGGAGGGAATTAATTACAAAGCCCCAGCCTTGATTGGTTGCATTAGTGGCTGGGACTTTAAGGGGTCATATTGTTGATGCTTTCTTGCTCCAACAACAAAAATATGGAATTATAATGATGCTAAATCTCAGGGTCTGCATCCCTCAACAGGGCCATGCTTGCAAATGGGACTTCAGGTATACGGACAGAAAAATCTCCCAGGGATAAGACCAGGAAACATAATCGAAATTGGCTTATAATTGGCCTGACTAATCAGGCGTCTTGGAGCTAGGGAATGCGGGCAAATTTACATGACCAAACAATGAGAGCTCAAGCAAGAGAGCTCAGAAGAAGGAGGCCATTAAAAGGATCCCCTGTTTTGTTTAAGGTTCATAGGGGGAGGGGGGAGCTCATAGGTGGACTGGCAATCCAGAGCTCTGAACCTGCCCTTCTGGTACCTTTGGTGACCTTGGGGTCTCTGAGACATGTGAAAGGATAGAGACTGGCCTGAGGGTCAAACCCTGTGGGAGCCTCATCCATTAGCAGCACTGAGAGGCCCTAGCTATTTTGGTCACAGTCATAGCCTTCTAAAAAGAATTTCAAAGTTTAAACTGTTAACCTCGCTAAACCCTATGATTAGGCCAGACTTTTTGGGGGGAAATCCGGAGAAGACAAGGAGGATCAGGTAATGGATAGGTAAGAGTGGCTACGTCCACCAGCCTGATCCCTCTTCAACCCAAGATGTTAGGACATTCTTTAGCCTTGAGTACTCAAACCAGGAGATGTATTGGTGAGCTGATATGTAGGGACACCTACATAGTCACCTCTCTGTAATAGATACAGGGTAACTGACTCCTACTGGGATTGTGAGATGAGAACCAAACCATTCTTTGACGGTTCTCCTCTGGGTCGGGTACTGCAAAATTGAGTAGTTTCCCCTTGCAAAATTTTACTAGTGTTTTCCATGGGTTAGATATGATGGTTCTTCAAGGCAAGGTAAAATAAAGGGTGCCCTTCATAGCAAGGCATGGTCTCTTCTTCAGTTCCCAAGGACTCTCCCTTGGGGTACCTTTTAACCCACTGGAAACCATTTGGATTGCAAAATTTAGGAAAGGACTGATCTCCTGTAACACTATGTGGTCTCCATGGGATCCATCAGTTGCAGAGAACATGGCTCTACATCAGGACCCCCACCTAAGGGCCTCTTGCAGACTGTGTTTGCCTGAACACGTTGGCTGGTAAACTCCCTCCTGACATATTGGATAATTACCTAAATAGGCCTCTGAATAACTCCAGGAGGAAACACAGGCCTTCCCTAGCAAAGGAGACTCTGACTCTCACTGTTCCTCTTCCTAATAGATGTGGGGGCTTGTCCCTCATTCATTTTTCCCAGATTAATGGTTATAATTGGAGCCAACTGTGTGTGGTTAATCTGCCTCAGGACAGGGCTTTAAGGAATCTTCCCAAGCAGCTTCTCTTTGTTTTGGGGAAATTCCTTGTCTTCTCTGGCCTGATATGGTCTATCTAATTCCATTTGTTGGTGGAAAATATGGCCCCTGTTCTCCTGTCCAATCGGATGAGCTTTAGAACTGGGAACCAGTTCTCTCTGCCTTCTGGCTGTTCTTTGCCTCTTCAGTTTCCCCCTCCCCTCCTCCTGTTTCTGCATCACCTTGAGCGCAACCTATAGATACTGTTCACTTCAGATTTCCCCACCAGTGCCTCAGGTAAAAATTGGCAATAGGGAACACACTGATTTTTAAAAGTGGACCCAGGTGAAACATAGTCAGCATTTAAACTAATTTAAGTTTGTTGCTTTAATTAAGACAGACACGTCTTTAATGTTACTAGCATTAAATATAGAACTTTTATTCTATTGAGGTTTGCTAAAGGTCAAATAAGCTCATGTTATCTCTGTTGCAATTTGTTAGCAAAAAAGGATTTAAAATGATGGTTAATTGTCTCAAAGTTTTCATGGGTAATTGTTAAGATAGCTTTCAAAATCTTTAGTAACCTGTAACTTTAAAGTTTTACTTGGATGATAATTGGGATTAAATTCATTGGACTTCTAGGTTTTCTCCAAATAGGAAAAATGCTAAAGCATTGATTACTGGATATATATTTGTGCTTTGACTTCTTATTGCAGAGAAACTAAGGATATTTGAGTCTGTTGGTAAACATGCTTTGTGCTTAATTCATAAATTTGTCATAAAAAGAGTTTTGGTATTAACAGTTCACAATTGGTTACTACTTAGTTTTCACTGGAGACTAAGATTCCTAAGAGTGAAAAATTCTGCTAAATGTAACTAAGACTGATGGGGCTAAGAGAAGCAACTCTGTATGAAAAAAATAGAAGATACGTTAAAAAAGATATAAGAAATGGGAATGCATTTTTGTTAAAGGTAAAAGAAGGTAATTTTGTCCTGAGACTGGTTCGAAAAGAAATGGCTTGGGACAAAATCTAAATGCCAAAAAAGTGGTGAAAGCTTCATAAAGGGAAATCTTTGGAAAGGAATTTTAGGTGCGGGCAGGACAGACTGAGATTAAAATGAAGGGATTTTACTTATTTTTATTTTTTTTAAATAACCAAATATCAGGAGTTTATTTCTTATTCTTAAAATACAAAGTTGATTTTTTGTGTATATTTTTTTATTGGAATTTGATTTGCCAACATATAGCCTAACACCCAGTGCTCATCCCGTCAAGTGGCCCCCTCAGTGCCCATCTTTTAAACGTACACAACTATAAGATTAAAAGTCTTTCTCTTATTCAAAGGCTTTCTTGAATTGTTGGTATGCTCTTGAAAAGAAAATGTAATAGTTGTTTTCTCTTTGCTGTCCGAGAAAAACCAGTTTCTATGTTTTGCCTTTATTAGGTCTTTAACATCCCTATTCCTATTTAGGCATGCAATTAAAAACTTTCTAGGGTTTAAAATACTTCCCAATATTTAAAGTGTGAATGAAGTCTCTTTGATTCACTAGGCCTTTTTATTTGGTATGTTAAGTTACTTTGGAAGCACTGTTAAACAAATGATAAGCCTTAGGTTACATTTCGGTAGATGCTATAACTATTCCAGAGATGAAATGCAATTCCTAAAATTTTAATATTTTTAAGATTTTTTAAAAAATTATTTATTCATGAGAGACAGAGAGAGAGAGAGAGAGAGAGAGAGAGAGGCAGAGACACAGACACAGACAGAGGGAGAAGCAGACTCAATCCCGGGACTCCAGGATCAGGCCTGGACTGAAGGCAGGCGCTGAACTGCTGAGCCATCCAGGGATCCCCTTAATGTTTTAATATAAGGTCATCACTTGATATTTTGATAACTGAAGTATTATGTGTCACGAAATAACCAGATTTCCTTGCCAGCTATATTATAGCCTCATCAGATGTTTAACCATGTCCATTTTTGAGTCTTTTGTCATTTATAGTTTTTGTTCTTATTCTTTTGCAAGACACGTTTCATCTTTAAGGAGATCCATATAAAGGATTTTTAGGACAAATACAGGTTTTAATTTCTTTAAGATCAAAACTAAAATGGGTAAGAATTTCCAAAACTAATTAAAGCTGCTTTCAAACTGAACAAGAATTAGTAATATGGGACTAAGTGAATTGGGGAAAGTGATTATAGTTTTTTATGACTCTTGTTTAAAACCTGCTGACTCATGTTTGTTCTCGTAGGTTAAGAAAATGTTCTCTTAAGATATCTATGACTTACTGAAATGTGATAAAGTATTCATTTGTAAACAAATTAAAACATTAACGTGTATCTCTAACCTGAACCCTCTGAAATTCAAAAGGTCTCAGTATATATTCTTTCTTCCATGGCGATCATAGTCATTTGCATAAATTCAATAAGAATCGGTTCTCCTTGTCAATAGGACACCATTGGAAAAATTATTTTACCAGGGCTTTGCTAGAATGTCATATTTGAGAGAAAGCATAGGCGCAGATATGACCAAACAGCTTTAAGGAACTAAGGTTGACTTACGAAACATAGAGCCATAAAGCCACAGAGAGAGGCACTT
The DNA here is from genome assembly GCF_018345385.1 of Vulpes lagopus. NCBI lineage: Eukaryota > Metazoa > Chordata > Mammalia > Carnivora > Canidae > Vulpes > Vulpes lagopus. Next base: position 17,216,310 of record NC_054840.1, read on the forward strand.
GATGGGATAAGCACTGGGTGTCATACTGTATGTTGGCAAACCGAACACCAATTAAAAAAAATACAAAAAAAAAAAGAAAAAAAGAAAAAAAAGAAAAGAAAATATTGGCCTGATACTCTACTTGCATTACAGAGTTCCCAGCAGCCTCACCAGGTGAGTTAAGAATGTCACTGCCTGGCAGGTGCAGGAACCTCATGATACTTTAGGGACTACATAAAGAGGAACCAGCCCCCATTTACAGGTATTGCAGGCATGTCTGATGGTAGGTACTTGCTTGGCTTGGCTTCTGGCCTGGAGAGGTTACTAAAAGTTCAACCTAGAGATTCCTTATAAAAAGTTCCAGCAAAGCAGATTCTAAAAGATCTATAAGATCTAAAAGATCAATATTCCTGCTGAGCTTACGTAAATAATTAGGCCAACGTGTTAAAACTGAACTTGTTTTGCAGACAGGTCAGTCCTGATTTGGCTACCTCTGATTTTAAAAAATGACGGTTGTTATAGAGAGAAACTATATTTCAATAACACATCTTTGCAGATGTTAAATTATAGCTCAGTCTATAAATGAATGTTGTTTGCCTAAGCTAGACTACTTGAGGTAAACTTCAGAGAAACAGCTTTTCTACTTCTACACAATAGCTCATGTATAGATAATCTTTATGCTTTTTATTCTATGGAGAAAATAACAGGACCCTATAGGTATATGATTATTTAAACAATTCCCCAGCAATTTAATAAATCAACTAGCCCTTTGACCAATTCTGTATGGCTTGGATGACAAAATCACCCCTTTAAAGCCAGAACGTATCCCACTGTATGGAGTTAATTATAGACTTGTGAAGATAATGGATGACCCCATTTTCTTTATAATTTGATTGGATGATATACTTGGGGATGTTCTTATCTCTAGATAAGTTTTTCCCCCCTTGCCAGTGATTCCTTATAATACTGGTCAGGCTAGACTTCAAACAAAGAGGGCTTCTTTATGGTTTTAGCCCTTAGTCATATTTATCCTAGAAGCCACTTCTACTGAAGTACAATCACTTCTCTTGTGCCCCAGTGTCCCAGTCTCTTGTGTTCCCATGAGTAAGTCTCCTGTGTCTCTTGTGTCCCAGTGATTAAGGGACAGGCTGGACTAGGTAGTGGAAGATAGGTAGGGAGCCATGGAATCAGGTTCACAAAAATCCCAATGATGTGGAGATAAAAGGAAACCAGAGATAAATGAACCAGACCGCCCTATCCTAGGTATCAGAGGTGGGGTCCTATTCCAGAGAATTACTGGACCCTAAAAGGGAAATGGACCATTAAAGATGTTATCACTAGTCCTTTCAGCAAGGCTACTATCAATGAAGATGTTAAAAGAATTTAGGTTCTCTGGTTGGCTTTCAGTAGAAGAGCAGCCCTACAAGCATCCAGCGGCAGCCCTGTTGGGACCCCTCTACTCCTGAGAGCCTCTTCCATATGCTTGTTTAATAAATTTCTATGGCTTTACTTACTCTCCTTTGCGAGATTCATTCATTCTTCGACTCTGTGAGACAGGAATGTAGCTCTCCTGCCACATTCCAGGTTTCCAGGTTTCCAGATGGTCTCTGCCTTCACCCTGCCTGCGTCCAAGCTGTCCGTCTGCCAGGCAGCACAGCACTCCTGTGTTTTATCTTAGGTGTGTGCCTGGATTTCAAAACTCCAAATTGTAGAGATCCCCAGGCAGAGACTCGCAATGATCCTCTGGTGGAGGGTCTTGCTGCACTGTGGCTGGGGCCCGCTTGTCCCCCAAATTGGTTGCCCAACTACACAGTGGTTTGGAGTTCATGATAAAGTGTAGCTAAAGCCAGAACCAAGGGTTGTTGCCTTCAGCCAATGTCTTTGTTCCTGTGCTAGGGAAAGGGGAAGCTCAATGGTGCCCACAGGCCTGTGTCACCTTTGTCCCTGTGTTGCCACTCCCAGATGCACTCCAAGCAGGAGAACCACTTCTCCCCCTGAGACCCAGGGGATCCTCAGACTGTGCTGCCCAGTCTTGGAACTCTGCCTTCCTTCATCACCGCCACTGGAGCATAGCTAAGCCTGTTGGGCACAACCCTGACGATGGCTCAGACCTCTGAACTTCAGACACTGTGGTCCACTGTTTATTAAATTTGCGGTATTCACCCTCTCTCTCTCCCTTTCCCAGTCAATGGTTTTGGGGAAAGAGTTTTTCTTGTACAGTGCCCTGTGCAAGCTTTCACTCTTTCTCTCTCTTCATCTCTCATTCTTTCTCCATGATCAGGGCTCCTTCACCTCCGCAGCACCCGCAGCTCTTCTCTCTCCCCTAAATCAGCTCTCTGCAGCTCCTACCTTCCACAGTGTGGCTTTTTTTTTTTTTCAGTCTCTAGTTGTGCAGTTTGCTCTCTCAGTCCTCAGATCATTTTCTTGGATGTTCAAAATGATTGGATATTTATAAAGCTGTGTTCAAGGGATGAGGCAAGACTAGAGTCCCTTTACTCTTCCTCCCAATGTTGTTTTGATTCACTTCATTTCATAAATTGAAAGTCATTTGTCATCTAGAGAAGGAGGTAGAAGGAATTATTTGCTCTGGGTGCCAAATAATACTAATACCAATGCCTCTCTACCTCAATTCCATCCTATGACTTTGCCCCTGGCATATATCACTGTAGGCACACTGGCTTCCCTCCTGGCCTCCAGTGCCAGAGTTTTGACACTGACATTCCCTTCTCCTGGAACCTTCTGTGCCCAGGTAACCACATATCTGAGCTTTAATATCTCCTTGTCAATGGTGTCTTCCCTGACCGCTTCATTTTAAATGCAACTCCATATCTTTTTCTGCCCCTCCTCACTCTTGACCCCACTTACCTGTCCACATTCCTAACCTTATTTTCTCTCCAGAGCAATATCACTATCTTCCAACTGTGGATTTCACTTGTTTATTCGTGCAGTCACTCTTTCCCTGCTGAAATGTCAGCTTCATGGGATGGCACCTTCTGTCTGCTTTGACCCCTACTGTCATCCCAATTCTTGGGCAATGCCTTATAGAAAGTAAGCTCTCAAGAAGTATTTGTTCAACAAATTAATGGAGAACTATAAAATGAAGGGATTGGGCCAGATAAGTGGTAGGTAGGTAGGTAAAATCTGACTTAAGTAAAATTTTATGCACATGTACATTTGTGTATTATTCTTGGAAGGAGAAAATTTACAAAATTCATCAGCTACTCAAAATTCTCTCTGAAAAAAAAATTCTCTCTGATCCCACAAAGCTGAATAAGCCACTAGACACAACATCTTTGTAAAAAGGAGCCTCTGGAGTCCGAGCTCCCTCCCTCTTCCAGCCCTCTCTCCATCTGGCTTATTCCATTTCATCGCCCCATAGCGGGATCATATTTTTGTCTTGCTTTCTTATTAAACTGTCAACTCACTAAGGGCAAGGTTAGCATCTGATTCATATCTGCAACCCCATTCAGTTCTAACCCTGGTCTGAGAGCTTGGAAGCTGTTTGCTAAATGAACTAGCAGGACAGCAAGAAGCTAAAGAGTTATCAGAGAAGGCCCCCTTTCACAGTTTGGGCTCTTTTTTCTCCCCAGATAAGATAGAATTTTACTACTACTAAGTTCTGATATATTCACCACATTTTCAATTTGTAGATCCCCTAAACAGAAAATTAAAGTAGGGAATGGGAAAGACCAACCATGCTTTCACCTTAAACAGCCCATATTTGTGTTTCCTACAGGGAGCTCCCTCTGCTCTGTTCTAACCTGTTGAGGGTTTTGGTGCAGTGGTCCTTAGGGGTGCAGGGGCAAGGCTTGGGTGGCAGATTGAGCAGACGGACGTTTGCTCATATGTGTGAGTCCATATTTCAGATGGAGGATTAGTCATGTATTGAAATGTGAGTAGCTTCCTAACCTCGTGGTTGTTGCAAAGAGCTCACAAGGTCACTGAATCAGATGCATAGGCCACTGCACATCCTGTTATCCTGTTATTGATATTAGGGCCCCTCAGGGATGTTCTTTCTCAGTTTTCAATAACCCAGGCCTTCCTCTTTGCCTTGTATAACGGTCACCTCTACGGTTTTGCCTCTTTCATCAGACCCTGAGTCACCTGAGGAAAAGGATCCAGCCTAATCTACTCCTTTACTCTTCACAGGGTCTGTGTGGGAGAGACTGCTAGCGACCACCAGTTTTATTTCCTCTTCCTCCTGGCACACAGGTGGGCCACATTTCCTGGTCAACTGTGCGGTTAGTCAGATACAGTCATCTGGCTGAGTTCTAGCAAAAGTACAAAGCACCTCTTTCAGGACTGGTCCGTAGAGACCTTCAATGATTATCCTCCATGCATCCCCCCTTTTGCATAATCACAGCAGCCTCAGAAGCTACTTGCTGAAGATGATGAAGACATAAGAGGGAACGACCCTAGGACTCAGGGTCACTGCTCAGAGGAGACCTCCTCTTCCCTCCACTGCTCCACCAATGCCCTCCCACCACCACAATCTTAGACCCACTTTTCCACTATGTTAAACCATTGACAGGTGTTATCATCTGTTGCTGTTCAAGCAGTCAGCTTGACAGTCTTGCCATTGTGGACATTCAACAATGTTCATGAAGTGGGATGCTCTAGTAAGGCTCCAGCTGTTAGTAGAGAGAACAGCAAGGGAGCTTTGAAATCTAGATAAGACATCCAAATCCAGACTAGTTTCTCTTTAGGTCATGGGGAAGTGGAGATGGGGAATCTTGTCCATGACAAGTAGGAGGGTGAGGCGTGGTTCTAACATGCTCCACTATGCCCACTACTTCTTCATTTCATAAGCCTCATGGACTAGAGGAGGAGATATCCCCTTTCTCCTCCTAATCCATATAGTTCCCCCACGTCCTTCACCTCTCCAGAATCGGAAAAGAGTTCTAGAGAAAATACAACAGGAGGCAGTATTTCCTAGTAGAAATAAGCTGGAACGCAGACCAGAGACCTGGCTCTGAGTTCTGGGTCTGCCTTTATCTTGCTGTGTAGCTCTGAAAACCTCTCTCCATCTCCATGTTTCTTCCCTGTTTTCTGGAAATTGTGTCCTGAGACAGGGACTGTGGGAGGAGATGAGATACTCTCTTAGTCCTTTACTTCCTTTGGCTTCCCTCTGAACAGTAAAGTCCTATAAGGTCTAAACTACGGTTCTGCGGGAATCAGTTCTTCAGGCCCCTGTGTGAGGTGAGCATTTCACTCCTTTTCCTTTGCATTTCTTCATTCTGCTCCTTCCTCCCCTTCTGTCTCTGGAGACCCTACGTTATGGCATATGGTGCTGGCAATTTCTTTTTTTTTTTTAATTTTTTTAATTATTTATTCATGAGAGAGAGAGAGAGAGAGAGAGAGAGAGAGAGAGGCAGAGACACAGGCAGAGGGAGAAGCAGGCTCCATGCACCGGGAGCCCGACGTGGGACTTGATCCCGGGTCTCCAGGATCGCGCCCTGGGCCAAAGGCAGGCGCCAAACTGCTGCGCCACCCAGGGATCCCCTGGTGCTGGCAATTTCTTCTCATTAGTAAGGAGTTTGCCTTCGGGGTTCACCAGGATGCACTGTGTTTTGCTTCCAGTCACAGGAGATCAAGAATCTGGTCTCTTCGGATGGAAGTTACATCCTCCTGAGTGCTGTGGCTGAGCAGCCTAGAGGACACCATTTCCACCAATGCCAAGGCTGTTCCCCCTACAAGAGACCCTTTTCTCCTCTCCCCATCCCCTCACTCTTACATCCTCACCCACTTGCTACAAATATAAACACAATTGGTGATTCTTCCACCTGTGGCCTTCAAAGGGCTGACTAAGCTATGTTGAATGCTGACTGGCATTCACTTATTTATGGACATCTGAAAGTAGATCCTTTGACCTTTAATATCTGTTGCAGATCCTCCAGGAGGTAGGGTTTAAAGCAGATGTGGCTATTTTCTCTGCAGAGCAAATCTTCTGGCAGCTAAAGCAAGTGCTCAGTACTTCCAGAACCTCAAGATTTTCTGATACAAACTTTGACCAATGACTTAATTATCTCTATGGTGAATAGTCCAGATGATACCATGCACATCTCTGGGGTTGGGAAGTTCATTACCTGTGAGGCATTTGTGAACAGTTGTGATTATTAGAAGAGTTTATGTTTAACTGAATAAGAGTTGAACAAAGTTTTGATGAGTGTTATATTTTGTGTCTTTTGGCTATAAGAAATAGAAACCACAAACAGCAACAGTTTTATTAAGAACATCTCATTATACATTGGAAAATCTCTAGTGTTAGTAGTCTCAGGCTTTGTGCCATGGCTCAGTGGTATCATAAGGATCTAAGCTCATTTGTCCTTTGCTCCACCTTCATTGGCATGAGTAGAAAATATTCCCTTTCTTTCATCAATAGGATAATTTAAAAAAATAGGATAATCTTTCCCAGAAGACCTCTGCCCCTCATTGTCTTTCCTTTGCATCTTACTGTTGAAAATGGGTCATATGCCCACTCTTAGGTAAATCATGACTCATCCTGGTGCTTTAGCTGAAGTCAGGCCACCCAGACAAAGGACATGTCCTTTTAGCCAGAAATATGAGTGAATAGCTGATGGGTAGGAAGTGAATGAGCACTGCTCCTTGAGTCCTTAATTAGGTTTTATGAACACTCAGGACTCCTTTCTCCAAATCTGAGTCTACCTTAGATTGGTGATGCTTAGAATGTAACATTTGTGATTACATAGTATTCTTCAGTGAAGATACCTCAGTAGCCTCTTTGGCATGAAAAATTGTCTGTTTACTTTCACTGACTACTTCCTCCTGGGCCAGAGAGCACATTGAACTATCCTAAACTTCAAGGTGGCACTGGTTCCCCCTCAAGACAATGGATAACTCCCTCTCTCAGTGGAAAGAGCCAAGTGTCATTCTCTGTAGTCTTTATTCCCAGTAAATTTTCTTCCATGGTCAAAGTTGCAAAGATTTTGCTCAGTGGATTAGATGCAATAAAAAGAAAATTAAAAAAAAAAGAAAAAGGAGAAATCTTTATAGTGAACAAATAAACCAAGCCTTGAATGGATCCCAGTGTACTTTTTAAAAATAAAAGTATAAAATTCACTGGTGGTTATACAATCATGGAAATATACATGATATCCCTAATAATAAGACTTTTTCCTTCCTCCCACATTATATACTAATTTGAAAACTTTTTGCAAACTGAAAAGAGAAAGTGAAAGGAATCAAATTATTATTATATTTACTTCTTAAAAACTCTCTTCTCAATTAGTGTTACAATGATGGTGATGATGATTATCTTTTATTGAGTGTAACAAGTGCTTTAGTTGATTTTTTTAAAATATTATCTTAGATCCTCATATCAACTCTGTAATTATTATTGATATTTTACATATTAGAAACCTAAAATTCAGATTTTAAGTGATATGTCCAGGGTCATCACTAGAGCAGGGATTATAATTCAGGTTTTTCTGATTCCAAGATGCTTGCTACATTTCCCATCATAAGCCAACCCCTCTTCCTTACATTCCCATTGTCACCCCAACATGTCCATTACTTTTCTAAAGTCCACAGGGTTCTTATTCATCTCTCACTGTGATAATCTTTTTATCTTTTTGTCATAATCTTTTTGTCTTTTTTTTAAAAAAGATTTTATTAATTTATTTGAGAGGGAGAGACAGAGAGAAAGTGAGGAGCAGAGGAAGAATGACAAGCAGACTCTAAACTGAGCATAGAGCCTCACGTGGGGCTTGAACTCATGACCCTGAGACCATGACCTTAGCTGAAATCAAGATTTGGTCACTTAACTGACCAAACTACCCAGGTGCCTCTGTCTTGGATTTTTAGAAAGGTGGCTCATTAGCTGAGACATTTATGGACAGCCTAGGAGAGTATTCGTCTTTCTGGTTCAACAACTTAAGTCTAGAGGCGTACGCATTTAGCTCAGCAAATAAACACCAGGGAGGGAAAAAAAAAAAAGAAAAAAGAAACAAAACAAGCAGATAGATTAATGGACAAATCCTGTGGCTTAGGAGAGTATTTCCTTTCTTTTCTTTGTTAGCCTAATAGGTGAGGTATGTGCTACGGGATTTTAAAAGCACCGAAGAACAGCGGTGACAAGTAGTGACTGTTCTGAGTTCACATAAGCCCCAGCTGGTTTTGACTTTCCCCAAAGAGTTAACCTGGAGGGACACACTAAGAGTTCTGGTTTAAATGGAAGAGAAAAGTAAGGACCACTGGGCTTTGCTCAACCCAGGAGAGGAGAATGAACTGGTGAGTCTTCCCTTTTGTGATTAGTCTTCTCAGAGTCCCTAAGGCTGTGGGCAGGTGCTAGTGTATTGGACTGGCTTTAGGAACTGCAGAGGTTTAAGTATGGTGAGGCTCCTTGAAATCTGAGGGCATGATTTTATAGTTGAGGAAATGGTAAGGGCTAAGAAAATTGTCTTCTAGATGAGTTTTTGCTGCCCTCATATGCATCAGACTGCATTTCTTCTTTCTTAAGACATTTTGTAGACTATTCAGTGTGTACCCCACATGGTGCTCATTGAGGTGTCTCCCTCTTATCATCTGGGTTTCCATGTAATTGGGCAAACTCAGGCAAAAACTGAAACTTTTTTTTATTCTTATATTTTTGGTATATCTGTAAAACTTAGGCTTAGTATGCTTTGAGCTGAAGTTATGCTAAGAACATATGGTGGTTTTAAGCACCAAGTACTGATAAAACTGTAGTGTGGCATGGGATTTAGTGCATATTTTTTTCAAAAGTTTTCTCTTCTCTTTTTCTCTGTTACCTTTTCTACCAAACATATATGCATCTTGAAAAACTATCATTGGTGCCCCTGGATGGCTCAGTTGGCTAAGCATCTGCCTTTGGCTCAGGTCATGATCCCAGGGTCCTGGAATCGAGCCCCACGTTGGGCTCCCTGCTCTGTGGGGAGTCTGCTTCTCCCTCTCCTTCTGCCCCCTCTTCATCGTCTACCCTCTGTTAGTTCTCTCTCTCTCTCTCTCTCATGCATGTTCTCTTTCAAATAAATAAAGAAGATCTTTAAAAAAAAAAGAAAATCATTAAAAGCTTGAAAACTATAGTGTCTATTTGGGACTGACAAGTTTACATTTGTTATTTTATTTGATCCTCAGAACACAGTGATGAAAGAATTAATCCTATTCCATAGAAAGAAAACAGATAGGTAAACCATAGAAAGTTACCAGGTAGGTAAAGTAACGTGCATAAGGTCTTCAGTCTGCAAGGGACAGGCAGGAAATCCAGGCCACTTCCTCCTTCACGCTCCATGATGTTTACCCTCCAATCATGTCTAGAGGTAGGCAGTGAGAAAGAGAGAGATGGAGTGTGAGAGCCAGGACAGGGAGGGCACACAGCACAGGGAAAGGGCCCAAGGGGTATGGTTCACATGGCAGAAGGCTATCAGTTTCCTGCTTGGCCTCCCAGTTCCCCATGAGGTCTGTGGGAAATCCACACCTACCCACAGATCCTTTTTTGTTAACCTAAAGAAAATAAGTGATTTCATTTACACTTGCACTGTCCAAGAAGGCAGTCACTGGCCACATGCGGTTTTTGAGCACTAGTAAAGTAACTGGACCAAACTGAAATGTGCTGTACGTATAAAATACATAGCATATTTTGAAGACATCAAAAGAAAAAAAAGAGTAAAATATATCATTAGTAACTTTTATATTGGTTATACACCGAAATGACAACATTTGGATATATTGGATTAAATGAAATATATTATGAAAATTGATTTCACTTGCTTCTTTCTACCTCTTTAATATGGCCATGAGGAAATTTAAATTACGAGCATGGTTCACTTCAGTGGCTTCTATTATCACACCACACTGATCTTGACAATGGCATAGCACTTACAATCTTCGGACTAAAAGGATTTAAAGAACTAAAACCTACTTACCTGTGTTCACTGATCAACAATTCTGTGCTGCTCCTGAAGTCTTTTTTAATGTGTGATTGAGTGTTCATGAAAATCTTTGGTTGCTCTTTATTTTTCCCTGTGTGCCATGTTTGTAAAGTTTATAACCTAGTATTTTAATTCTCTTGATTGCGGAGGGAACATAAATATCTCTCCTCAGCCAGGCATGTCTGGAGGCACACTGTGTGCAACGTTAGCCTTTGTTTCACAATCCTCTTTGGCCATTCTTGCTACATTTACTTTCTGGAGATAATCTTGATTCTGCCCTGAGACACAAGAGATGCTTTGTTTACCTAAATTGCAAAGCTCACCATTCTGTTGGTTCTCTCCCTCTGTATAGGTACCTACTGACTAAGTGTCAATATTACAACTGGGAGTAGCTCTAAAGGGCAGAATGGCTACTTGGTGTGGAGGACACAGATAGGGCAGGAGAGAACTTCACTTCATGCAAACTTTTTCCTGGGAAACAGTGGAGGACTCCTAGACTCTAAGACAGCCGATGTGGGCTTTAGTTAAGGACCCACTGCTGACCCCATGGTGTGGCTACATTTTGGGACCCTATTGGTTGCCCAAGGACAACATTACTTACCCCTCCTGAACTTAAAAGGTTTGCAAGGGTCACATACGAAGAGTGGGAAGTGCTATGAAAATATAAAGAGTTCATTTACAACCGAGGAGTCAGGACTTACGATGTGCAACTTGAGAAATGCGTAACTGCATATGGTAAGTGAAATTGAGGTTGGGACTATTTCCCCTTTCTCTGATTACACTTGGGGAGCGATAATTTTTTGAGGTCTACAATTACAAAGACAAATGGTATGTGAAGAGTTAGTAAGAAAAATCAGGAATTTGGAATGCTTAAATTATTTTAAACAACGTGATATACTCTTCATCTTCCATTAAAAGACACACACACACACACACACACACACACACAAACCCTACTCAAAGGGTTAAAAGTGAAAATAAAAAATCACGCCCTATTGGCTCTTTCGTGTCTTTTTCAACATTTATATTAACAACTCGGATGAAGACAAGCTTATGTAATCTGCATCTGACAGATGCAACTGACTCTGAGGGAGAGATAACAATCTAGGCAACAGAATCAAGGGTCAAATTTCTAGAATTGAATGTAGGAGGAGATAAATGCAGTGTAACAGGCCTCCATGTTGAGTTGGTGTTTAAAGTTATCCTCAAACTACAAGGTGAGGATCTCCATGACTGGGGCTCAGAAGCTGTACATGAGAAAGTAATTAAAGAGCTTCATTTGGTTGTGGTTGCATTTTAGTTGCCAGGATGATAATGCTACACAAAAATTAGGCCTTGGATGTCTCAATCGAAGTCTAATAGAAGAAGTAATAATTCTGCTATAATCTGTACTACTTAGGAAACCTTTAGGGAGTTATATTTAATTTTAAGATTCACACAAGAAGTATAGTGTATTTAGAGGGAGAGCTAGATGTCACAAATAAGAATCATTTAAAAGACATTGGGAATAATAGCTCCCCAAAGAACAGTCAAGGCACTTGTCTTCCAATAGAGAGGCTGATGTGCGGAACAGCGTAGAAGTTGGTAGAACCCAGACCGATTTATTTCCTTTTTTTTTAAATAATAAATTTATTTTTTATTGGTGTTCAATTTGCCAACATACAGAATAACACCCAGCGCTCATCCTGTCAAGTGCCCCGCTCGGTGCCCGTCACGCATTCACCCCCCACCACCACCCCGCCCTCCTCCCCTTCCACCACCCCTAGTTCATTTCCCAGAGTTAGGAGTCTTTATGTTCTGTCTCCCTTTCTGATATTTCCTACCCATTTCTTCTCCCTTCCCTTCTATTCCCTTTCACTATTATTTATATTCCCCAAATGAATGAGACAATATAATGTTTGTCCTTCTCCGATTGACTCATTTCACTCAGCATAATACCCTCCAGTTCCATCCACATTGAAGCAAATGGTGGGTATTTGTCATTTCTAATGGCTGAGTAATATTCCATTGTATACATAGACCACATCTTCTTTATCCATTCATCTTTGATGGACACTGAGGCTCCTTCCACAGTTTGGCTATTGTGGACATTGCTGCTATAAACATTGGGGTGCAGGTGTCCCGGCATTTCATTGCATCTGTATCTTTGGGGTAAATCCCCAGCAGTGCAATTGCTGGGTCATAGGGCAGGTCTATTTTTAACTCTTTGAGGAACCTCCATATAGTTTTCCAGAGTGGCTGCACCAGTTCACATTCCCACCAACAGTGTAAGAGGGTTCCCTTTTCTCCGCATCCTCTCCAACATTTCTGGCTTCCTGCCTTGTTAATTTTCCCCATTCTCACTGGTGTGAGGTGATATCTCATTGTGGATTTGATTTGTATTTCCCTGATGTCAAGGGATGCAGAGCATTTTCTCATGTGCATGTTGGCCATGTCTATGTCTTCCTCTGTGAGATTTCTGTTCATGTCTTTTGCCCATTTCATGATTGGATTGTTTGTTTCTTTGCTGTTGAGTTTAATAAGTTCTTTATAGATCTTGGAAACTAGCCCTTTATCTGATATGTCATTTGCAAATATCTTCTCCCATTCTGTAGGTTGTCTTTTAGTTTTGTTGACTGTATCCTTTGCTGTGCAAAAGCTTCTTATCTTGATGAAGTCCCAATAGTTCATTGTTGCTTTTGTTTCTTTTGCCTTCCTGGATGTATCTTGCAAGAAGTTACTGTGGCCGAGTTCAAAAAGGGTGTTGCCTGAGTTCTCCTCTATGATTTTGATGGAATCTTGTCTCACATTTAGATCTTTCATCCATTTTGAGTTTATCTTTGTGTATGGTGAAAGAGAGTGGTCTAGTTTCATTCTTCTGCATGTGGATGTCCAATTTTTCCAACATCATTTATTGAAAAGACTGTCTTTTTTTTCCAGTGGACAGTCTTTCCTGCTTTGTTGAATATTAGTTGACCATAGAGTTGAGAATACACTTCTGGGTTCTCTATTCTGTTCCATTGATCTATGTGTCTGTTTTTGTGCCAGTACCACACTGTCTTGATGACCACAGCTTTGTAGTAAAACCTGAAATCTGGCATTGTGATGCCCCCAGCTATGGTTTTCTTTTTTAAAATCCCCCTGGCTATTCGGGATCTTTTCTGATTCCACACAAATCTTAAAATAATTTGTTCTAACTCTCTGAAGAAAGTCCATGGTATTTTGATAGGGATTGCATTAAATGTGTAAATTGCCCTGGGTAACATTGACATTTTCACAATATTAATTCTTCCAATCCATGAGCATGGAATATTTTTCCATCTCTTTGTGTCTTTGTCAATTTCTTTCAGAACTGTTCTATAGTTTTTAGGGTATAGATCCTTTTCTTCTTTGGTTAGGTTTATTCCTGGGTATCTTATGCTTTTGGGTGCAATTGTAAATGGGAATGACTCCTTAATTTCTCTTTCTTCAGTCTCATTGTTAGTGTATAGAAATGCCACTGACTTCTGGGCATTGATTTTGTATCCTGCCACGCTGCCAAATTGCTGTATGAGTTCTAGCAATCTTGGGGTGGAGTCTTTGGGTTTTCTATGTAGAGTATCATGTCATCGGCGAAGAGGGAGAGTTTGACTTCTTCGTTGCCAATTTGAATGCCTTTAATGTCTTTTTGTTGCCTGATTGCTGAGGCGAGGACTTCCAGTACTATGTTAAATAGCAGTGGTGAGAGTGGACATCCCTGTCTTGTTCCTGATCTTAGGGGAAAGGCTCCCAGTACTTCCCCATTGAGAATGATATTTGCTGTGGGCTTTTTGTAGATGGCTTTTAAGATGTTGAGGAATGTTCCCCTATCCCTACACTCTGAAGAGTTTTGATCAGGAATGGATGCTGTATTTTGTCAAATGCTTTCTCCGCATCTAATGAGAGGATCATATGGTTCTTGGTTTTTCTCTTGCTGATATGATGAATCACATTGATTGTTTTACAAGTGTTGAACCAGCCTTGTGTCCCGGGGATAAATCCTACTTGGTCATGGTGAATAATTTTCTTAATGTATTGTTGGATCCTATTGGATAGTATCTTGTTGAGAATTTTTGCATCCGTGTTCATCAGGGATATTGTTCTATAATTCTCCTTTTTGGTGGGGTCTTTGTCTGGTTTTGGAATTAAGGTGATGCTGGCCTCATAGAACGAATTTGGAAGTACTCCATCTCTTTCTATCTTTCCAAACAGCTTTAGTAGAATAGGTATGGTTTCTTCCTTAAACGTTAGATAGAATCCCCCTAGGAAGCCATCTGGCCCTGGACTTTTGTGTCTTGGGAGGTTTTTGATGACTGCTTCAATTTCCTCCCTGGTTATTGGCCTGTTCAGGTTTTCTATTTCTTCCTGATCCAGTTTTGGTAATTTGTGACTTTCCAGAAAAGCGTCCATTTCTTCTAGATTTCCTAATTTATTGGCGTATAGCTGTTCATAATATGTTTTTAAAATCGTTTGTATTTCCTTGGTGTTGGTAGTGATCTCTCCTTTCTCATTCATGATTTTATTACTTTGAGTCTTCTCTCTCTTCTTTTTAATGAGGCTGGATAATGGTTTATCTATCTTATTAATTCTTTCAAAGAACCAACTCCTTGTTTTGTTGATCTGTTCCACAGTTCTTCTGGTCTCGATTTCGTTGAGTTCTTCTCGAATCTTTATTAACTCTCTTCTTCTGCTGGGTGTAGGATCTATTTGCTGTTTTTTCTCTAGCTCCTTTAGGTGTAAGGTTAGCTTTTGTATTTGAGTCTTTCCCAGTTTTTGAATGGATGGTTGTATTGAGATGTATTTCCCCCTCAGGACTGCTTTTGCTGCATCCCAAAGATTTTGAATGGTTGTATCTTCATTCTCATTAGTTTCCATGAATCTTTTTATTTCTTCCTTAATTTCCTGGTTGACCCTTTCATCTTTTAGCAGGATGGTCCTTAACCTCCACGTGTTTGAGGTCCTTCCAAACTTCTTGTTGTGATTTAGTTCTAATTTCAAGGCATTATAGTCTGAGAATATGCAGGGGACGATCCCAATCTTTTGGTATTGGTTCAGACCCGATTTGTGACCCAGTATGTGGTCTATTCTGGAGAAAGTTCCATGTGCACTTGAGAAGAATGTGTATTCAGTTGCATTTGGATGTAAAGTTCTGTAGATATCTGTGAAATCCATCTGGTCCAGTGTATCATTTAAAGCTCTTATTTCTTTGGAGATGTTGTGTTTAAAAGACCTATTGAGTGTAGAAAGCACTAGATTGAAGTCACCAAGTATAAGTGTATTATTATCTAAGTATGTCTTAACTTTGGTTATTAATTGATTGATATATTTGGCAGCTCCCACATTCGGGGCATATATATTGAGGATTGTTTAGTCCTCTTGTTGGATAGATCCTTTAAGTATGAGATAGTGTCCCTCTTCATCTCTCACTATAGTCTTCGGGGTAAATTTTAGTTTATCTGATATAAGGATGGCTACCCCTGCTTTCTTTTGAGGACCATGTGAATGGTAAATGGTTCTCCAACCTTTTATTTTCAGGCTGTAGGTGTCCTTCTGTCTAAAATGAGTCTCCTGTAGACAGCAAATAAATGGGTCCTGCTTTTTTATCCAGTCTGACACCCTGCACCTTTTGATGGGGTCATTAAGCCCATTCACGTTCAGAGTTACTATTGACAGATATGAGTTTAGTGTCATCATGATATATATTCAGCCCTTGTTTTTGTGGATTGTTCCATTGGACTTCTTCTTAAAGGGGAATTTTGAGAGTCCCCCTTAAAATTTCTTGCAGAGCTGGATTGGAGGTCACATATTCTTTCAGTTCCTGCCTGTCTTGGAAGCTGTTTATCTCTCCTTCCATTTTGAATGAGAGCCTTGCTGGATAAAGTATTCTTGGTTGCATGTTTTTCTCATTTACGATCCTGAATATATCCTGCCAGCCCTTTCTGGCCTGCCAGGTCTCTGTGCAGAGGTCTGCTGTTACCCTAATACTCCTCCCCATAAAAGTCAGGGATTTCTTGTCTCTTGCTGCTTTAAGGATCTTCTCTTTATCTTTGGAATTTGCAAGCTTAACTATTAGATGTCAAGGTGTTGAATGGTTTTTATTGGTTTTAGGGGGGAATCTCTCTATTTCCTGGATCTGAATGCCTGTTTCCCTTCCCAGATTAGAAAAGTTTTCAGCTATGATTTTTTCAAATACATATTTTGGACCTCTGTCCCTTTTGTCACCCTCAGGAACCCCAATTAAACATAGGTTTTTCTTCCTCAGGCTGTCATTTATTTCCCTTAATCTATCCTCATGGTCTTTTAATTGTTTGTGTCTTCTTAACTCAGTTTCCCTCTTTGTCATGAACTTGTCTTCTATGTCACTCACTCGTTCTTCCACCTCGTTGACCCTCATCGTTAGGACTTCTAGTTTGGATTGCATCTCATTCAATTGATTTTTAATTTCTGCCTGATTAGATCTAAATTCTGCAGTCATGAAGTGTCTCGAGTCCTTTATGGTTTTTTCTAGAGCCACCAGTAGCTGTATAATAGTGCTTCTGAATTGGCTTTCTGACATTGAACTGTAATCCAGATTTTGTAACTCTGTGGGAGAGAGGGCTGTTTCTGATTCTTTCTTTTGAGGTGAGGTTTTCCTTCTAGTCATTTTGCTCAGTGCAAAGTGGCCAAAGACAAGTTGTATTGGGAAAAGGAAAGAAAGAGAGGAGAGAAAGAAGGAAAGAAAAGAGAAAAAGAAAAAAAGAAAACAAGAGAAGAAAAAGAGAAAGAAAAAAAAAAGGTGGGGGAAGCAAACAAATCAAAAAAACAAAAACAAAAATAAAAACCACGGGGGAGTATCTTCTGATTCTGTGTACTTTAAGTCCCTTGACTTCCCTTGGAACTGGTCCGTCTCGCTGGTCTTCTGGGGGAGGGGCCTGTTGTGCTGATTCTCAGGTGTTAGCACTTGGGGGAGCTGCTCTGCCCCTGCCTGGTGCAGGGCTCAGTGGGGGTTGTTTACCCCGAGGCCCCAGGAGGAACTACTGCAGTGGCGGAGCCAGCTCTGCAGCCCTGGAGTCAGCTCCCGCAGTAGATCCGGGGCTCTCCGTCTGCAGGGCCTGGAGGCTCCGCGGCGGGGCACTGATCTGCTCATCTGGGGCAGGAGCCTCCTTGCTGTCCTGGGCCCTCCCGGCCTCTGCCTGTCCCGGGGGGAGGCCGGATCCTGGGCTGTGTCCCGGCGCCCTGTGCTCCGGGGCCTGCGCTGTTGGATTCGCGCTCCCGCCCCGCAGCCCCCTCCCCGGAGCCGCCGCCCGAGCCCCTCCGAGCTGCTCCGGGCCCCGCCGTGCGCACTGCAGCTCTTAGGGAGCTCGGGGCGCTCTCCCGGGGCGCAGGTGCCTGTTAGTGTCCCAGGGAGCCCGAGGGCATCCCCGCCCTCCTGGGTCCTGCTCTAACTCCCTGCGAGCCCCTTTCCACCCGGGAAGGTTGGTGCAGCTCCTGCTTCTCCGGGACGGGGCTCTCCTGTCCTGGGGACACTCGCCCCGGCTCCTCGCAGGGCCCCTCCCCCTTGGAGGCCTTTTGTTTCTTTATTTCTTTTTCCCCGTCTTCCTACCTTGATCGAAGTGCGAACTCTTCTCACTGTAGCATTCCAGCTGGTCTCTCTTTAAATCTCAGGCCGAATTCGTAGATTTTCAGGATGATTTGAGGGTTTTCTAGGTAATTTGGTGGGGACAGGTGACTTGGAGACCCTACTCTTCTGTCATCTTGCCCCTCTCCGATTTATTTCCGTCATGGGAGAATTTAACCTGACAACTCTCCATCGACCCTGCCCTTCGATGATTCCCTTGAGTTGAGTGTAAGGTGGAACCCATAAATATGATGAGCTTTAATTCCTGTGATAATGTTATGTTATGTTATGTGGCAAATGTGGTAGGAACTCTGGGTGTCTCTAAGACCTGAGACCTGAGAGTGACTTGCTGTCTGACAACCAGGAGAATGGGTGTCTCTGTCTCAGAACTACAAACAACTGAATCCTTCCACTAACGATGTGATCTTGAAAGAAGTCCTTGACTTCCAGAAGGAACATAGCCCACATGACACCTTGATCTCAGCTTTTTGAGACACTGAGCAAATGATGCAGCTAATAAGACTCCTGACCCACAGAACTGTGAGGAAATAAATGTGTGCTGTTTTAAGCCACTCAATCTGCCATGCAGCAATAGAAAACTAATGCACTGGGGCACCTGGGTGGCTCAGTCGGTTAAGTGTCTACCTTTGGCTCAGGTCATGATCCTGGGGTCCAGGGACAGAGCCCTACGTCAGGCTTCCTGCTCAGTGGGGAGTCTGTTACTCCCTCTCTGTTCCCCACTCCCCTGCTTGTGTTATCTCTCTCTTAAATAAATAAGTAAGTAAGTAAGTAAGTAAATAAATAAATAAATAAATAAATAAATAAAATCTTCAAAAGAAAGAAAGGAAAGAAAGAAAGAAAGAAAGAAAGAAAGAAAGAAAGAAAGAAAGAAAGAAAGAAAGAAGAAAGAGAGAGAGAGAAAACTAATGCACCACAGCTGCCCAACAAGAGAAAGTATACCTTATAAATTAGCAAGTAGCCTGTCTTAAACAGACATTAGGCACTCACTGGCATAAGATGGTCTATACCTATTTTTTTCAGGAAGGAATTTGAACCAAATAATCTCTTAGATACTTCTCTTGTTTGGTGATGCTCTTATTCCAGAAATAAGCTTTAACAGAACATGCTATGTTGTCCCATGTGCTTGATCTGAGGCAAATTCTGGCTCTCGAAATTGTCCCTGCTGATTAACCCATGCATCTCATTACCTTTGGACCCACACTTACTGCTGCTCTCTTGCCCCTGGTTGCATCAAAAGAAGGTCCTTAGGTGCACTTTTACTTCCAGGGAGACCACATGTTAGTACTTTTGTTAGAGTAGTTGATTTTATGGGAATGCGTGTAGCTGAGAATGATAATATTCTCATCTGCTTGGTACTGGGTTTTGATTCACATTGCTAAAGAGGAAAGGGCCTTTCTTATTCCAGGAAGAAAGAATAGGGGAAGATTTAAGATGTTGAACTATTTCAGCAATTACTTTGAACATCCTCAAGACTCAGTTTTTTGATCTATAAATAATAGTGTATTTAGAGGGATTTATCAATACTATCAATTATAATACTAATTATTATAGTATTATTTAATATTAATTATTATTATAATTATGACATTACTAATAAGTATTTTCATAAATAACTATGCTATTTCATGGAGTAGGTTATGATGACTGAATGACACCTAAATGCTTGAGGAAGGTTAGTTCTCATTGCCAAATGGACAAAAGTGGAAGCAGTCCAAGACATTTTCTTCCCCTACTCAAAGGACACTCCATGGTATGAATGCAGGAGAAGATATATGAAGCTACACCCACCAATGCTTGGTGATTAGTGATGATTACTAACACAAATGACTCCATGTGGCCAAACCAAAGCAGTAATAGAAGGGTGAGGAACAATGACCGTACTAACGTGATCCATTAACCAGAGACACTATTATTCTAACATTAAAGAAAAAAACTTGATATATGACAGAGTTGTAAGAACCTCCTCCCATGTAACACATTAAGGAACACAATTTGGCACATACAGATAAAGACAACAAAAGGTAGATTGTGAATAATGAATAGAAACTTGATGCTGTGATTATTTGGAAAAAAAAAAAAAGAAGAAGAAAACAAACATGATGAACTCTTGCCCCATCAAAGGACTCAGAGATAATATCTCCTTGGCCATGATTCAAGGGACTTTATAAACATTTGATGCTTACCCACAAAGAGCTCACTTCCTCTAAGGCTATTGGAATACCCACCCATGGAAAAGCCTAAAATTTCACAGCAAAAACCTGGCATCACCATTCACAGAAGGCAATTACAGTGCTGAGAGGTATTTATGTCCCATCTTGGTTGAGTAGGTACTTTACAGCCTTGTGCTACAAGAGTGTTGGTTCGAGTCACTCAGTGTGTTATGAACTGCGCCCAAAAAGATCCACACTACTGTGCCTGTGCACGGTGGGTATGCAGCGAATAGTTAGATGAACAAATTAAAGGTGAATATAGGAATAAAAAGATTTACAGAAATGCAAAAGGACCTGTTCACAAGGCCAGTCGTGCACAAATGCTAGTGCTGCAATGCAACGGAAATTCAGGAATAAAGACCAGCAGAGTCGAGTCGATGGTTCCACACAACTAAGAGGATCCTTCTTAAAGAGAATTTTAGGAAGAAACAATGTTTAGCTTAAACTGCACCCTGTAACACCTTTCCTAAGGAATTTGGCCAATCTTAGTTCCATCTCTGATGGTAACTCTAAGAGCTACCTGTTAACAAAAGAAAGAAAGGAAAATGATTTCAAAATTATCTTAGATACTCGCACTCCATGTATAGATGTACTCAACCGCTATGAGCTAGCAGTCCGATAGCCATTTTACACTGAGAAAATGAGGCTCAGTTAAGTAACAGATACAAAGTCACATCATGTTGGGAGGGAGGATCCCCTATTACACGGTGTCCTTCCTGTACAAGCAAAGATGGTTGTATTGGGGTCCGTGTGTGTGCACGCCCTCTTACATCTATATATAGTTACTAAGCTCATTAATCTTTGAATCAATTTGGTGTTTATCTTAAAGCCCTTCTCTAGGATGACTGGCTGGCTCAGTTAGTTAAGCATCTGTCTTTTGTTCAGGTCATGATCCCAGGGTGTTGGGGCGGGGCGGGGGGGGGGGGGGTCGCTGCTCTGCGGGGAGTCTGCTTCTCCCTTTCCCTCTCACTATCTCTCACTCAAATAAATAAATAAAATCATTTTTTAAAGCCCTCTCTCAGTGTTATGTATTACAAAGGTGAGCAGTTTTCTTTTTGGCCTGTGTTTGACTTTGATTTTGAAAATTGGTGCTCTGTGGGAAAAGCAAAGATTCCATTTAAGCCATTGGATCAATCACTTTTAGAAATACAACTTACGTTTTTCCCAAATAAGATTTAGTTCTGAATGCTGCCTGTGGTTGAATCGTTTCACAATGACTCTGATGGGACTAGCCACCTTTAATCTACTGAAATTTTGTCCAACTGTATATTAGTCAAGCTAATATTAACTGTTAATGTATCTTGCACACTCAAAATTTATTTCAGGAACTGTGCTAAATGCTTTGCATGCATTAACTCATTAGCTTCTTACAACAACCCTGGAAGGTTCATATCATTTTCATTTATGGAAGAGGAAATCAGATCACCAGAAAAAATAAACTGGATTGTCCAAAGTCTTATATCTGGTTAAGCGGTAGCTGTATGATTTGAACTGGGTTTTATCATCCCATATCCCCAGCTTTTAACTGCTATACCAGACTACTACTTTGCATTTTACAACCAGCCACATTTTTCACATGAGAAACCTAAAATTTAGTGAATTCAAATCATTTACCCAAATCCCATTAACTAATAAGTGATGGAAGAACAGAAGTGAGAGCTTCTTGAAGGCAATAGGGTGGGGTATAAAGAAAAGAGGCTGTGCTGAGGTCTGGATAGGCTCTAAATTGTGACCTTCAGCAACAGCCTCTGTTGAAAGGCATGTGCATATTTTATTATTACTCCTAATCCGAGCAACTTTCTCTGTACTTTGGACCTATGAGCAGACTATTAGAGATGTGGTACCTCTCCTGGTACTGGGATTACTGAATTTTAGCAGGAAACAAAAAAGTAAGGGGACTGTTTAGAGAGAGTACAATTAAAGTCTACGTGTAGATGGTGCAACACCTCTCCAATTCAACTCAACTAATTGGTGGCAGATCGGTGTTCGTCACCCCATGGAACTAGCCTGTTTCTCTTACCCACCTTGCTTCAGTATATTGCCACTCAAAACTAAAAACTCTCTCCACCTTTGGCTGAACACATTACCAAGCCACCTGCTAACATTGATTGAAAGCTTCCTTTGTGCACAACACCTTACACCTCTACTTAATCTTCACAACTATGCTTCCAGGTGTATGCTATTATCTCCAGAGTACAGAGATGGAAACAGATTTAGAGAAGTTAAATCCCGAGATCACAATAACTAGTAAGTGGCAAAACCCACTTTACTGCAAGGAACCATGAGTAGTGGGTTTGAGATTCTGATCCTCCCTCTCTCTGTTCCCAGTGTCTTTACATCTACAAGACCTCTAGATTCTACTTATCTTCTTACTGTACACATATTGCTCCTGGTTCCCTCCTCTACTCTGCACATCTTGGTGGATCTTACCATGGGTGTTTAATGCTTTGGAGAAATCTGAGTGACTCTTATTGCATCAGAAGAATAATCACTTAGAACACTCAAATTATACTTGAGATTAATTGAGTGAAAATGGAAACATACACTGTGATAAACTCAAATTACACAAATATTGGCAAGCTGACTGAGAGTATTTGAGTAAAAGAATGCCAGATTAAAGAATGATTCTCTTAACCAAAACCTCAAGTCCCTGTCTAGCATGTAACCCTTGGGAAAACTCAGAAATGATGGAAAGGATATGTACCAAGGTTTATGGAGCCAATTTGTCAAGGAAGCAAAAATATTGTTTCTATTCGTCTTTGCTCAAGGAGCTTCATGTTTCTGAAAGCTACTCTGACATTTATAAGTTCTTTTATATCTATCTATCTACTTACTATTTTTTAACAGACGGGGGAAAAAATCTGCTGACATTTTAATTGAGCCGTCCCCAACCATAAGCAGGGTCTTTCACAGAAACCACTTCCCCTTTATTGATTATTAGGGATGTGATTTTTGTCTCTGCTCAGTGGAAATCAGCATTTCCCAATCATCCACATCGAGAGGCTATAGTCTTTCCAGGTTATCAAAACTTCCTTCCATTTCCCACAGAAATTCTCTTGCTCTTCTCTATTTTCATTTACTTCTCAAAATTTACTGCCTTCAGCTCAGGTCATGATGCTAGGACCCTGGGATCAAGCCCCCACATTGGGCTCCCTGCTGGGTGGAGAGCCTGCTTCTCCCTCTCACTCTGCCTGCTGCTCCCCCAGCTTATTCTCTCTCTCTCTCTCTCTCTCTCTCTCTCTCTGTCAAATAAATAAATAAAATCTTGGGACACCTGAGTAGCTCAGAAGCTAAGCACTTGCCTTTCTTTGGCTCAGCATGTGATCCTGGAGTTCTAGGATCAAGTCCCACATTAGGCTCCCTGCATGGAGCATGCTTCTCCCTCTGCTTCTCTGTGTCTCTCATGAATAAATAAATAGAAATAAAATCTTAAAAAACAAAAGAAATATATAACTAAAACCTTTAAAAAAAAGTAAAGTCTCTTTTGTCTGACATTAGCCTAGCTATACTAGTTCTCCTTTGTTAGTCTTTGCATTGTTCATTTCCCTTTCTTTCTCCTTTAATCTATTTGCTTCTTTGTATTTAAAGATGTCTCTTGTAAACAACATATAGTGAGTTTTTTATTATCTGATCTGGCAATCTTTGTTTTCAATCATAATATTAATGTCATTTATGTGTAGTGTAATTACAGATATTGTTGGGTTAAAGTTACTATTTTTTCCCATCTGTTCTATCTATTCTTTGTCTTTTTCTTCACTTAATATCATATCGTAGAATGGCCCATATTTCTACATTGACTTCACACATTTTCTTGTTAATGGTGCCACCATAGCCCATTGTTTTGATATTTCACATCTTGCCGAACCATTAGCTATCATTTGGTTCTTCCAATAACTTTGCTATTACAGACCATACTGTATGAAACATCATTATACACATCATTTTCTACTTTGTGTATTATTTCCTTAGGGTGTATTTCCAAGCGTGGCATTACTGATTCAAGAGATAGAAACATCTTTATAAATCTTGATATAATTTTTCACCTTGCTTTCTCTAAAGAATTATTCCAATTTATGAGGTTATTAGCAGTATGTAGTCGTAGTGATTTTATTGCCATCTTGCTGGCACTGTCAGTTCAGTAAAAAAATATTGTATAGAAAAGAACTGAAAGGGCGTCAGAATTATGATTACGCATGCCATTGTTGTATGTAAGTTAACAAAAAAAAAGGGGGGGGAGGCACTTGCAATGTGCTTTTTCAGCTACAAGCTGGCCTAAAATTCCAAACGATTTTGCTTCAATTTTGAACACTTTGGCTATAAGCTCCCATGAATAACTTAGTAAAATAATGCATATTTATAACATAATATGTGAACCGGCATATACAGTTTATTGGAGTCTAATAAAACTATCATTCAGAAATAAAACTAAAACTATCATTCAGGTTTATAGAATCAGAAGGAAAGTAGGAAGGGAGAAAGGAGACCCAACTGAAAATGTGCTTTAGAACCAGAGTGAACACATTGTTAAGTTACATTTAAACCTCATCATGAATAATCTCAAAATAGAGTGGCTGCATCAGTAAACTTAATGAACATTTTTTCCCAGGTGTATGATAATACTAAGGAGCACTGGAAAGGAACTCTTAAAATTGTAATTACTTTGCAGAGCACTTAAGGAGACATTATCTCATTTGAGCACAAGCACCCTGTAAGGCATGTATTTCTAATTGTTTTGTAAAGGAATAAATTGGGATTCTCTAGAGGTGATATGATTTACTTAAGGTCACATAACCGATAACTAGTAGAGCAGTGACTCAAATTTACATTTTTGCTGCCTGTGACCTTTTCATTATGCTTAAGGATTACTTTCAACAACTTTTATTAAAATCTTAATCTACCACAGAGTTCTTTACTAGAAAAAAACTAATGAAAATGACGATCTCAAAAATGAAAACTTTTCAAAAATATTAAGCCAAGAGATTTGTTGTAACATGTTCTAAATTGGCATTAAATTAAAAAGATTCTATCATTAAAAATGCCATAGAAACTCAGAAAAAAAACCTTTTTTCTTGACATTGCATCTCTGTGATCTGGACATAGGAATTCAGAATCCGAATATATTCAAAAAATGCATAAACAAATAACAGCAGAACGTAAAAAAAAATATAGTAATACTATAATTCATAATCAACATTCTTCTGGGTCTTTCAAGTACACTAAAAGTCTAGTTTTTGAAATTTAAAAGCCAGTGCTATGAAACTTGATTTTGGAAGATGGATGGAAACTAGAAATTGGCTTGAAATAAAAGAATCAATTGTTTTTGGCTATGTGGTACCCCTAAAACCACACCTCAAAGTCTTCACTCCATTCAGGATAACACCAACTACATTTCAGCATGTTACTGTCAGGGTAAATTCCTATCAGTGGTCTTTTGAAAGTACTTCATGTCCACAGATAATCTCTTGATTTCTATTATTGCACCCATTGTATCATCTTCCTCCAGTAAGTTTACAATTAATAATATTTTTGAGACCTTATACCTAGAGACGCCTGGGTGGCTTAGCAATTGGGCGTCTGCCTTCGACTTGGGTCATCATCTCGGGGTCCTAGGATCAAGACTTGCATCGGATTCCTCACAGGGAGCCTGCTTCTCCCTCTGCCTGTGTCTCTGCCTCTCTGTGTGTCTCTCATGAATAAATAAATAAAGCTTTAAAAAAAAAACCCTTATACCTAAAAAAAGTAAATCTGGTCCAAAACATGGGGTGACTCTTGACAGTATTTAAAACCAAATAAGTAAAAAAAAAAAAATAAAAAATAAAACCAAATAAGTCAACTTGGTCCTTGCTCCTCCTGTCTAATGTTTTAGTTATATATGCCAGGGGAGCAAAATGAGTCCTTTTTTTTTTTTTTTTATGATATCAGCTGACAGCTGTAAGCAATCAATCTGATTCAACTAGCCAAAACCAGATTTCCTTCCCAACTAATATCGCTGTGTTTAAAGCTTGTGTTTCTTGGAATGAAATAGTGTGTTTATGTGAAAAAAGAAAAATAGAGTCATGTTTTATTTACATTACAGGAGGTGTTTGGTTACCGGACCCAGAATCTACGCAGAGCCCTCTGCCTTGTAACATCCATACTGACTTGTGGGTTTCTTCTGCTGGTGTTCTACTGGAAACCCCAGTGGAGGGTGTGGGCCAACTGTATCCCATGCCCCTTGCAGGAAGCAGACACTGTTTTGCTAAAAACAACGGTGAGAGCCCTTCAGCATTGCATTGGTGGCACAACCAATGACTGGCTGGCATTCTAAAGTAGATCTTTCTTTAAGTGTTTTCTTGTCCCCAAATTGGAGATGGCAAAACTATATGTGAACCTACTTGCCATCTCTTAGTTTGACTCAAGAAGAAAGGACATTCCCTCCGTGTCACCCTGGGGAAATTTCTACCATGTCAGACTAATTCTCAATGCCTTTAGCCATTATATTAGCAGGGACTGTCAGTGTTATAACTCTTAAAGACATAACACAGGAAGGATAGTTCAGGTTTTTAAGAATACATATTTTGAGGGGAAAGTAGACATTTTAAACACCTAAATGTCATTTTTAAGATAACTGGAAAATATTTTCTGGATATAAAACTTTCCTGTAAAGCATGCCTTTCTCTTCATGCTCTAGCACAGTGGTTCAGATTTTAGTGCAAATCAGTTACCTGGAATGATTCTTAAAACATGGCCTGTTGACCTCACCCCAGAATTTCTGATTCAGTAGGCTTGTGGTGGGGTTGATAATTTGCATTTCTAGCAAGTTCCAAGATAATACTGATGCTCTTGTCTATAGCTGAAACTTTGGGAATCACTGGTCTAGGTAGATATTTGGTTGATTGTCTTATTAAATAAATAACATTTGAGAATTTCATTGGCTAGATTGTTTTCTGTAGGATAAATTTCAAAGGTATATGAGGAAGAAGGTTGTATGCCTCTACTTATCCACACTAAAGTTTCCTATAAGCAAGAATCCAGAAGAACCCTTAGTGGCTGACCGCCACTCTGTCATTAACCAAGCCGTACTGAAGCCAGAATTAAAGGTAAGTAATTTTGAGTGCAATGTAATGGCATGTTTTTTTTTTTTTTAAAAAAAGGGGATAATGTAAGTGTTCACTGGATGGAAGTTCTGAATGTCACAGTGCTGGGCTGGGAATTACAACAAGGTATTAAGGAAAGTGAGCACGACATAGGGACTAGTGCCAAATAGCCCTCACCTCCCCTGATGGGCTTTACTTTGTGAATAACACCTGTTCTATCACATTTGTAATTGCAGCTGCAATGTGTCCAAGTGCAGAAAATCAGGTATGTTTGGAACTACTCTGAGAAGAAGTTTCAGAAAGTTGGGTAAGTTTGACTTCTTCTCAGCATTCATCAAGATATGAAGGAAAAACACTGATTTGTTGAGTGCCATGAACTAAAGAAGCTTCCTGTCCTGACATTCTAGGCTACTAGAAGACAGCAACTCCTGCCACGACATCTACCACACATTTGGACTGGGCCTGACCAGTGAAGAACAAGAGGTCAGGTAGGGTTTGCGACACTCCCTGAGAGTGAACTCTGCCAGAAGAAATTGAGATATCAAATGGCTTATGATCAGTGAACTGTTGGCATAATGTTTCATCAACCTCATATAATTCCAGTTTATTTACCAGACACAAAGACATAGTTTAAGTTGTTTTAATCTTAGGCAAACTTATTAAAAAGGAAAACCAATCAGGTAATATCTGATCTTTTCCCTCAGGACTGTGAAACGGTCTCCTCTGTGTTGCCTTTTTTATTCTTTCCTCAAAAAATCTTGAGTCATTTCATAGACATCTGCTTCATCATCCTCCAAATCCTCTGAGAGACAGAAAGACAATATTATGACTGCATTTCAGATGCAATACTTAATACGCTGGAACACAAAATGTTTTCAAAGTCACTAAAAACATACTGGTTTGATAGCATTAAGCACCAGACAAGCAAAGGATTGATCTAGTTAGGAAATTTAGTTGGTTACTGTAAATATACTTGGCTTTTGCCTGGGACACCATTTCCACAGGAAAGATTGCCCATCAGTGTGACTACCTCATGTTTGTCCTTATTTATCAAGTGCCAAGCTTTAATAAACATCATACATAATTAAATTTAAATCTAGTCCATGCAATAAAGAGCTTGGCAACCTAATAAGCAAGACAAAGAGTATAGTTTCCCAAATATGAAGAATAGAGGAGATAATTTCCTTATAAATATATAGGCAGGTTTTATTTATGGGCTTTTTTAGTTGGACAGTAAAGGGAGCGAGTAGAATGTGAA
This sequence comes from Vulpes lagopus, assembly GCF_018345385.1. Taxonomy (NCBI): domain Eukaryota; kingdom Metazoa; phylum Chordata; class Mammalia; order Carnivora; family Canidae; genus Vulpes; species Vulpes lagopus. The sequence goes on from NC_054840.1 coordinate 17,244,356, forward strand.
CTATTCCCACACTCTTTAATTTTTTAGTGTAAGATGAGGGCTTTTTTTTTTTTTTTAAATAAATGTGATTGATGGACTGGTTGGTTGCATGGTATTGGATTAGTTTTCTAAATAGATTTGAGCTTGCCTTCATGAAAAGCATGAAGAAATAAAGGGAGGAGAGACACAAAACTCTCTCATAATGAAAAGCCACAAAATCTAAATACAGTGTTCTCTTTAGGCTTCCTATTAGCCAGGCAGAGACGGAAAATGCACGTATTTATGTCACTGTCATTTTTCAGTAGCAAAAAGGCAAATCAGGACATGAGGAGAGATAACATTATCCTGAAGAGGGATTTTCAGAGGGCCTCAGGAATAAAAATGTTCTAGAACGTTCCCTACTCCTATCTTTATTCATTCATAAATACTAATGGGAACTTTTTCTAATTCCATAAGCCTGCTCTCTAAACATTCCACGGTTCATGGAAGTGGGTCATGCCAGAACTCCCTGGCTTAGCATTAACTATTTAAAAGACTTCAGGTGTCCCTCCCTGCCAAGGACTCCATTGGTGGCTTATCAGAATGGAGTCAGAATGGTCATGTGTGGTTTGAAAAAGCTCACCAGTGATTCTGACATGGTCCTCCTACCTCCTTGAGGACCCCTACTCTATTCTTCACTATCTGGAGTCTAAAGTTCCCAGCACACAACATATTCTCCACCATTATATCACAAATAAATTGTTAAATGAATGAATGAACAAATAATCAAATTGAAATGTGACATAGACCATCCCAGATGAAAGTATTCCTAGTCATTCATGTTTGATTTTTCAGAAATAAATATATCCCAGCAGATTTACTATTATGGAATGGTTGCAGGAAAGCTCAGTGATCCTTCAACTGTAGGTCATAGCCAACCCTGAAATGCCCTCCATAGCTTCCCTGTTAAGATATATTTCAATCTCTTTTAGAGAGGGACCTTCTGCCTCCAAAGAAATTATCCCCTAAGGGATAGTTCTGAATATTAAGGCAAGTTTACATAATTTTGTTCAGCCTATTTAGTTCTGTAAGGCCTCCCAGAATAAATCCAGGGCCTCTTTTCTTTCCTCGAAAGCTTATCAGATTTTTAGTCAGAATGTGTTATCTCCTCTGTTCCCTGGATCTTTCTTCATGTAACCCAGCTTCAAGCCTTCCATTACTTCTGGTTGCTCAGCCATTGGTCAATGTCCCTGAAAATCCTGCTTGGCTTGCGTTCAGATTGAGATGAGTACATGATCCTAAACACCCAATACCTTACAGCAAGAGATAGTGGAAAAGACCAACCAGCAAGGAGCATGCCAGGCTCCTGCGATCCAAACGTGGCCCAGACAATTCCTAAAGAGGATAATCTATAGTCATGTATTAATCTGCTGAGTCTGTCCTCACAGGAGCTGAGCTCCCTTTGATGGTAACACTGGGAACCATCTGACCAGACAGAAAGAGATGAAGAGCATCGGGCACTTGCCTTGTTTCTTTCTAAACTGACTTTCCACAACCGTGTGCTTCTGTAGTTCTGTAAGCTGGGTTTTCAGCCTTGTTAGGGGAGAGGTAATTGTAGACATGGGTCACAAAGGTCTTCATTAATTAATTCCAATACTTAGGAAACATTCTCTGTCATACAGTGTGCCTCTAGATGCTAGAAAAAAAATTGAAAAAGCTCCATCCCTGCCATTGAAGAGGGTCTAGGAAACTTGAGAAGAAACACATATAACTATATGCTCTAATTCAAAGAGGTGCTTGCTATCACTGAGAAAAGGAGGCATGTCAGAGGAGAGAAAAACACGGTTAATTGTGCCTATGGGATGAAGGAAGACTTGTAAGATAACTGGCATTTATTGAGAACTTGCCATGCCCTTGGAACTTGTGCTAAATGCTTTTCTTGTTTATATTATATACTACTGATAGCAATTTTACCAGGAATGTATTATCAAACCCATCTTATAGATAAGGGAATGGAAGCTCACCCCATATTCATTCAACAAATAATTATTGAGTGCATTATATGTATTAGGCCCTGTTTTAGGCATTCAAGATGTATTAGTGTCCTCTAGAAGTCTATATTATAGTGAATGATACCGTCTCTTATTTGTATGCCTACTAACATGTAAAAAATAAAGTGCAAATTCATATTACCAGCACACTATAGAGAAAAATGAAATAGGGTAAGGAGATAAAGAGAATCTGAGTTGGGTATCAGGGTGGCTATTGTCAATAGAATTGTTAAGGAAAATTCCAACAAGGAAGTGCTATTTGAACAGAGACCTGAATGAAATGAGAGAGTAAGCCATGCAAAGATGCAGGGGAATCTGGCTTCAGGTCCAACGAGCAGCAAAGGCTTAGCTGGATTCAAATCCAGGTCTGTTAGATCTCAAATTATGCCATTAGGCTTTATCATCAGATTTGACTCTCACAGGCTGAGAGGGCCTTTATAAATTGAGAAAAGTGAGAAAGGCATTCCAAGCAGAAAGAGAGAGAGAGAGAGAGAGAGAGAGAGAGAGAGAGAGAGAGAGAAAGGAAGAAAGAGAGAAAGAAAGAAGGCCAAGTTCAGGATTCTGAGAAGTTCTGACACTTTAAGTTCTGACACTTTGCCAACAACAGGTTATTTCCACGTATTCCAGAGAAGATCCTGAGCATCAAAGTGGCCTGGGTTATGTTCTCTTCCCAGTGTGAAATTTGGGGACACATGATATCCCCAACCCAGCAGCGTATGCTGTTTGACCTTTCTGTCTTCCAGCATCCTTGCACCTCAGTGTTTCCACACATGGAGTCAGAAAATCTTGGTTTGAGTCCTCTCAGACCCATCCATGCAAGCAGGAATTGTACTTGGAAAGATGTGGCTTGGAAGTCAGACAAACCTTGACTCAGCTATGTTATGCCTTAGTCCAAGGACCCCTCATGCACATTGCAGCATTGATGTTCACTGAGTGTGAAGTGGAGGCATGGAGACCAGGGTGTGAAGCCTGGATTTACGTCTTTCCAGCTCTGAGATTCTGAGACAGTTGCCAACTTTATCTGAACTTCAGTTTTCTTTATAATAAAGATGATACTAGGAAATCTCATAGGGGTCATACATATAAAAGGTTAAGTGCTATTTCTGACAATCATCTCTGCTTAAAAGTTGTATTGTCACAATTAATACTAGATCTGCATACTTTCGGCAAAACACCCAAAAGGATAGTTTTTCCCATTGGCAAAATGGGAATATTGGCCCTTTCCTGTGGACCATTGTGACAATTAAATGAGATAATTTTGCATGTAAAATGCTATACAACATTCTTATTGGAACATGCATATGTGTGGAATTACAAAGGCTTAGCTGTGAAGACCATATATCCTCTTCCAGTTCATTGGCTCACTCATTCATGTATTTATTTTCATATTAAAGTCCTGCCCCAGGTACTGAAGAGACCAAGGTAAGATGGAGATGATATTTAACATCAAGAACAATCTAGAATGCCTGAGAATTCTAGGAAATATCTTTACATCTGTGTCTTTTTAGCTGTTCTTAGAATACAATTACTTCAAAAATAACTCAAAATGCTTTACTAACTTCAATCTGATGCTTGAGTTGCATTGTACTTAAGATATTTTTTAACTGAAAAAACAACTTTGTCCATCATGCACTTTCATTTTAAAAAAATGTTAATATTTAGGATTTGTGCATTAATTTTTGATTAAAGGCACAAAGTGCTTAATGGGTAGAACAGTGACTTTTGCTTAGTGTGGCTTATACTCACTTACCAATGAGATTTTAGATGTGGCACTAATAGGTGATCAATCTCCTACAGAAGATTAGTGTGCGGGCCCAATGCCATTGAGGTAGGAATCCAGCCCATATGGAAGCTGCTTGTTAAACAGGTAACTATTTTCATCTGTTTTTGAAAAAAAAATGTTTTTTGGTCCTTTACTTTTTACTTCCTGGTACTCAGGGGAATTTTAGGCAACACATGGATACTTTGATCTGAACAAAATCTGTATTTCATATAACTGCTTTTTGTTATTCCCTGTTGTCTTTAGTCTATGCTTTTCTTGTCCATAGAGGTTTTCTTTTCTTTTTGATACTTCAATAAATACATATTTTTTTTATTCTGGGATTTTTTAAAAAATAGATTTTATTTACTTCTTTATTTGAGAGAAAGAGTGAGAGCAAGAAAGCACAAGCAGGGGCAAAAGAAGAGGGAGGAGCAGACTCCCCAGTGAGTAGGGAGCCTGATGTGGGGCTCTATCCCAGGACCCTGGGATCATGACCTGACCTGAAGGCAGCTGCTTAACCAACTGAGCTACCCAGGTGCCCCTTATTCCGGGATTTTTAAAAATATTGATTTATTTATTTGAGATAGAGAGCATGTGGGGGGAGGGACAAAGGGAGAGAGAGAGAGGATCCCAAGCAGACTCCCCACTAAGCGTGGGGCCCTTCTCAGGGCTTGATCACATGACTCTGAGATCATGATCTGAGCCAAAATCAAGAGTCAGACACCTAACCAGCTGAGCCACCCAGGTGCCCCTATTCCAGGATTTCTAACTGGTCTTTTTCAATAACTCCCTATTTTAAAGTAAATCCACTTAAAAAAAATCCCTTCCCAGTGTGAGAGACAGGTTTCTGTTTTATAATTTTCCATTTGTTTTGTTTTCTTAAGTTTTTGATGATGGTTATAATGGTGGTGGGGGTAATGTTATTACTTCTATGATCTTTTTGATTATTTTAAATGTACTAGTTTGGTCTTTCTCATGTTACTCTATCGATTTTCTTAAGGATGACTTTTTGCTTTGTTAGTGGGTTTATTTATTTATTTATTGTGGGATATTTTCTTAGTGTACTCTGAAGTTATTATTAGTGGTGGTGGTGGCAACAGTGAGCTCCCTGAAGCAGGACTTCCCCTGCCATCACTTCTCTCTTTCTCTTTGTCTTCACTTGCCATCCTGTATGGCTCTGAGTTTGTCTCTTAACAGTCCCCATAGCTCCCATTTCAGAACCAGGGCCTCTCCTGGGTGTCTGGCTCTGTTCCCCGATGTTCTAGGAGATATAGGCCTTGGGCCAGCTGCATTGGCCAAGTTCACAGTTGCACCATGAACTCTGTTCTTTCCCACTCTGCCCTCTGCCAGGGAACAGTCGCTGGTGGTGATTTCTCTTGGCCTCTTCTCTGGGGCAGGGGAGCAAGCCTGGTTTGGCCTCTGCCAATTGTGGAGCAACTGTTGGTCTTATTCCCTGTGGCACCAAGCTCCTAGCCATCATTGTCTAGTACTTGTGTGGAACCCAGTGGGCCAATTGTGCTAGTCTTCACTCCATGCTGCATGTTTCTAGTCTATTGCTAATTCATAATGATGGACATTTTGTTTCTTTAGCATGGTTATGTTTTTATTTTTGTTTTTTTTAAGACTTTATTTATTCATGAGAGACACACAGAGAGAGGCAAAGACATAGGCAGAGAGAGAAGCAGGATCCTTGTGGGGACCCTGATGTGGGACTCAATCCGAGGACCCTGGGATCATTATTTGAGCCAAAGGCAGATGCTCAATCACTGAGTCACCCAGGCATCCCAGTCATGTTTTTCAAAATAATGTTTTATTATACTTTTTTTTAAAGCAATCTAAGGTTCACAGAAAAAATTGATTAGAAGGTACTGAGATTTTCCCATTTAGCCCATGCTCCCACATACACACAATCTCCTCCACTACCAAAAAGCAGGCTGCTTTTTAAAAATTTTATTCATTTTCAAACTGCCAAAGATTCCCCCAGGTGTCAATTTTGTCTATTTTGAAAGGAGTGGTAATATTTTCTCTACCTAGTTACTGGGCCTTTAGTAGGAAAAAAAAAAGCACGTAAAACTATTCTGTATTTGGTTTCAAAAGAATATTGAATAAGGGAGCTAAATTAATTATGATTTTGTTGTTTCCTATACAAGAAGTATTTAAACAATTTTCTACTGAGTTTATATAAACTCAAAATCATATTATCATTAGTGCATAATCTACAATTAGAGCATTTTATGCCAAACAAACAGAAGAGCTATAATTTGTAAGGAAAGCATTTTGCAATGGAAATAATAAGAAACATTAAGGAACAAGAGCTTTGTTAATGTACAAAATATATCCAAGGGTATATATATCCAAGTATTAACTTACTAACCGGATGCCAGTTCATCTTGGAGACTAAAGGAGAAGTTTATTTAACATGTTAGAAAATTATAAGAAGTAGAGGTAAAAATGAATGGTACTGGTTTTAGGTAATATTTCATCTAATTCATAATCATCATAAAGAGCACTTCACCAAGAAAATAATCCTTGTTTTTTCTCAGATGGGCTCTTTGATTCACACTATGTGTATACATCATATGACTCCATCTAGCTCCTCAGGTTTGCTCTCTCTGCCATCATTATTAATAGTGTCAGCAAGACCAAAATGGGGAAAATTGAGTGAATAAAAAAAGTTAAAGATATTATAAAGAAACCCAAAACTACATGCACAGATGGCCCACTCTGGCCTGGGAATACATTCTGCCCATGGGTTTCACCGGTTTTGGGTACCATGTCCCTTCTTGCTCAAGTTCAGGCCCATGCAGACTTGCCTGACTCTCGAAGCATCTTGCTAAGACCTGTGACATGAAGAGTCTGTAATTTTTAAATGACCTGGATACAAGTGCAGTCTTGTATTTTCCTCACATACCTTGATTCAATCTGTGGCATGAGATCACATGAAGAAGGAACTGCAATAAAAATGGTCAAAGTTGAAGTTCATTTTAAAAAGAGACTAAATCATGGTTCTCCATTATGGGTAAATATTGGTTAAAAAAATAAATTATTAGTTTTTTTATTGATAAAGTTTTTTTTTTCTTTTTTTTGTTTTTAAAGATTTTTCATTTATTCACACGTGCACAAAAGAGTGAGTGAGAGAGGAGCAGCAGGGAAGAGAGGGTGAGGGAGGTGGAGAAGAAGGCTCCCCACTGAACAGGGAACCTGATGCTCCATTCCAGAATCCTCGGATCACAACCTGAGCTGAAGGCAGACATTTAACCAACTGAACCACCCAGGGGCCCCTAAAATACTTCTCAAAATTTAAAATAAATAAGAATGATCAATTTGTGGCCAGGCTCTGAGTGCTTAACATAACTTGGCATCCACCATGGCATATTCTCTGTGCTTGACATTGTCTCTACTGAAATTGAGTTCTAGGTGAATTCTTAAATATTAGAGATTGTTGTGTGTTGTAAAAAAATGGGGGAAAAATTCTATAAAGAAATATCATCCTGATTGCCCCTAGGGTCCATGCAAGTAACTCAAATGCTGTTTTTGTACCTGCAGGTTTTAAATCCATTCTACGTGTTCCAAGCCTTTACCCTAACTTTGTGGCTGTCCCAAGGCTACATAGAATACTCTGTGGCCATCATCATCTTGTCTGTTATCTCCATTGTCTTAAGTGTGTATGATTTGCGACAGGTAAGAGCTGAAATCACAGTGGGATTCTATTTAGCTTCTGGAGTTTCCACTGAGAGCAGAGTTGCTTTGTTAATATGTCATAAAGGAAAAAGCAAGGACTTAATGAGGGTTCTCAGGAGGAGTGCTTCAGGACTAGCAGGTGGATGAAAATGTCATTGCAAAGTCCAAATTATCAACTGAAAGCTCAATGGCATACTATGTTCAGAAGGACTCTGAGGCTGTTGGTGAGTATAGTGGAAGAGAAGGCTCTGATGGATTAATGATGCCAGTGTAGAACCTTTCCATTATTGCTCATCGTATAGCCATTTAAAGCTTTTTTTTTTTTGAGAAAAAATAAGCCTTATAAATGATATAACAAAGCATTCTGAAAAAGAATTTTGCTGAATATCACTTATAACTCCATAGCCTCTGCAAGTCTCAGCTTCCCACAGCATCTTTCTAGAAAATGTTCTACTTTGCTTAAGAGTCATTAGACTGAATCATGAGGCCACCCCAAAAAGATGTCTTGCTGTATTTATTATATATTTTTGAAAACTTGAGTGTGGAATTAAGCTTTGTATATATGGGGGGGGGGGGGTTGTGGGCGGTGGCACAGCACAATGTGTCATTCTGTCAGCACTACTGAACTGGTTCAAACTTCATCCCTCATCTAGAGGGAAGGAAACTAAGATTCAAGGGAGTTAGTTTCAGGTCAGAACATGGGTTTGTGAGAGAGTCAGGGCTTCTGGCTCCTCTTCAAATGATATTCTACTGTATGAGCCATATTTCCTCAGTATAAAGCTAATAGCATAGCTGAGGATGGAAGTCAAAACCATAAGCGTGAGAAGAGAGATGATTCTAGATGGTGGTAAAATAAGCTCTGGGCACATGTCAGTAAGGCAGACATGGAGCATTGGCACAAGTCCCACTGAAAGGGATCTTTTATTCCAAGTCCGTTTCAGTCACTCAACAAGTATTAGGTCTAATATTGGCTCTTTATCTGGTTTTAGATCCCGTAAATTTTGAGTTATGAAGTTTTTAATGAGAAATGAAAGAAAGGCAATAAGTATGTAAAGAGTGAGAAAACAGAACCTAAAAATGAAAAGTTAAATAAATGGAGATACTTTGAACTCAAGAGTGAGGACGACAAGGGCTTTATTTTGTTTCTGGGTTTTGTGATTTGTTCCCCCCTCCCCTTTTTCAAAAATGAATGCCCTGGTGTGTTTTTTCACAAACTAATTTAAATCCCAAAAATATTAACAGTGACCAGTAAACTGCCTTTGGTGGTGGCAAATACTTTCTGCCTGGCTGCCAAGTCAGGGGAAAGAGTGACATCCTTCTGGTGAAGTCTAAGCATTTGAGCACAAAAATGAAAATAGACACCAGGACAATAAAAGATCTGTCACATCCTTCCAGCTACAATAAGAAACTTCAGTGTCCTAAGTTTTTACCTTTGTTATATGATAAATGTATGTATTGTGAAGCCCACAAATAGAATTTCTAGTTCCTGGATTTTGAGAAATCTTTGCTTGATAGAATATCTAATGATTCCTATAAGCCATTCATACGCTTTCTGGCTTAAGTTAAGCATCAGTGAGTACAATGCTCCCACTATGTCTTTCATTTCACTGGGGAGACATCTACAAATACTCACCTGAATGTATCATCATGAACCATCTAAATGTTCTCAGGAAAAATAGAGAACTCTCTGAGGACTTTTGGCAGGAAGATCTTATCTAGTCAAGTTAAAAATACCCCCCTTACCTCTCCTATTCGTGTTACTTGACGCTATTATAATCAGCCTCCTTATCAATAAGAGGTGTGTATGTGTAGGTTTCAAATGAGAGAATTAAATGAGAAATTAAATGAATTTGAATATTGTATTCCTAGTACATAGTAGACACTCACCAAACGCTAGTTCTTATTATCAGTGATACTACCATTGCTGCTTTTATTAATTTGTCTGGAGTTGGGAAAGTTGGCAATGGACAGATGGGAGGGGACATGGAGATTGAAGGGAGGAGCCCTATAATGTGAACCAGGAAGCAGCACAGGAACAAGGGGACAGGGCTGCTAACGACCACTGACTTACTCAACGTGCATCTCTTGGGACTGTTTTCTCTGGATTCACTTTCCTCATCTGTAAGTAGTAGAAGCTATACTCTATTTTTTTTTTTTTTTTAGGTTTCACCATTTCAGGGTTCTATTATTTTGCTTGGGCCACAAATAAGGAATGAAAAAGAGTCTTTGAAAACTTTAGAATACTAGTAAGAAATTTTCTGGCCACTGGAAATCTGGAAACATGTGTTGTAGACTGGAGTCAATTCCCATTGGACCCTATTAGGTGTTAGCCTACATATCTAGATGAACAACTCAGGTCAGGATGTGTACAAATAATAAAAACCTATTTAAACTACCCTAATCATCAAAGGGATATATATTATAAATATGTGCCAGTGGCTCTTAGAACCTGAGGACATAAAGTACAGCAGACTTTAACATGGCCTGGACCTATGAACCTTACTCTCTCCAACCTCTCAATCTTTGGGGCAAGTGCTCTACCTTTCTTTTCTTCTCTGATAATTGGGAGCACCCAGAGCTCTAGCAGCCTGCAACTAGTTTGTTTCAGGTGTCGCTCTCCTTTCACTGGCACACATAGTTGCAACAGGGGTCACCTTACTCTGTAGAAACCAGTCCATCAACAGGAATGATGCCAACATATCTTTTTGCCTGGGATCTAAGCCTAAAGGCTTGAAGCTGTCTGTTATATTCCATTAGGAATGTGATCTGAGAAATTAAACCTAGCTAGGACCACAGTGGCTACCCTTGATCCCTGTGTATGGACAAGTAGAAAAAACATTTGTGTAGATAAAGAGAGCAAAAGAATGAACCAAACACACCGTGAGATGCAGAGGTGAGCAATATGGAGTCCAGGGAAAAGAATGAATGACCTGCTCCTCATAGCATTTCCTGTTACTGTCACCTGTAATGCCCCAAGTAAATGTGGTGTTACCACTTGATGTGTTACGCCCCCTTAATGTTTCCACATATTTCCCCCAACTTAAATCCTGTGTTTGTTCCACACATTTCCAATCTACACATTTATGACAAATTTCAGTCTCTCTTTTAAAGTTTCCTTATAATGTCCATTTCTTCACTTGGAACTTAGGTGTAACTGTCTTTAGGGAAATGTAAAAGGAACACAGAGACTCCTGTGTGGGAGTTGGGGAAGGGTTACAGAAAAAATAGGTTTGATTCTTCACTCTAGAGGGCAGTGTTTCAGTGAGAGAATTACTCAAGATTCCTAGGCTCTTGACCTATTAAATCAAAATATCCAGGGTAACAACAGGAACCTGTACTTTTTCACAGTTTCATAACAGGTGATCGCTATGCATGCTAAAAGCTTAAGAGCTGTTGTTCCAAAGGAATCCACCAAAAGACAAATTCAAATACTAGGATCCCAAATACATCTATTTAGTTATTTATTAATGTCATCATCAGCTGGACACATTTTTCACTCTTTCTAATCTATAAGATGCACAGAAGTACTAGCTTATATGGACTTTCATTTATGTATTTATTAATTTGTTTTATTAAAATTAGAATGTACTTTGTACATTAATCCGGAGCTTCTGGTTTTCATTTTATAATACATATATTGGCCAGCACCAAGTAAATAAATAATTCTAAACTATGTTTAAAAATAGTAGTGTGACATTCCATGGTATATTATAATTTATTCAACCATCCTTTTATTTATAGAAAATACGTATATTTTCTATATATTGGGCTTCCTCTCCAATTATTGCCACAAGTAGGCTGAATCACATACAACCACAATATAGATGTGTCTTTACATATTAGTGTTCACAATTTTTTTTTTAGCAAAGCAACCAAAAACTAGGTAGTTGAATCAAAAGATAAGTATATTTTGGATGTTAATAGATACTGAGATATTATTTTCCTCAAATAAAATAACAGCAATATATAAGATTCTCCATTTCCCCAGATCTTCACCAGCATGTGGTGTTATATACTATGTTTTAAATTTTTCAATCTAACATATTTTTTAAAAATTGTGTTCCACTGGTGTTTTAATTTACATTTTGCTGATTATTAGTGAGATTAGATACATTTTCCTCTAATGGATATTTGCATTTTTCTTTTCTATATACTATCTCTTTATATCCATCATACATGTAGAAAAGTTTGATTTTTTTAGTCTTGTTTTTTTTTCCTTGACTTTTCCCAGATATTTAAAAATGTGTTAGTCAGATATATGTTTCTCTTGTCCTTTTCTGAGTTTCTGGGTTTCCTGTTTTGCTTACAAAGTTCTCCTCTTGAAAATGAGTGAAAATACCAGTGAGGGTGACAAAACATGAGAGACACCTAACTCTGGGAAACGAACAAGGGGTAATAGAAAGGGTGGTGGGCGGGGGTTTGGGGTGACTGGGTGATGGGCACTGAGGGGGGCACTTGGCGGGATGAGCACTGGGTGTTATGGTAAATGTTGACAAATTGAACTCCAATAAAAAAAAAAAAAATTAAAAAAGCTCTCCTCTTCCAAAAGTAAGTATGCTCTGTTCTTTCTACTTGTAATTTTCTTACTATTCATTTTAAAATCCTTAAAGAATCTTGAACATTCAGGTTCTTCATCTTAACAAAATGCCTTTGGTTAAAATAGTTACTGACCTGGGAACCTCACTTGATGACAGTATTGGGAAAGATTTCTTTAACAAGGAGATACTAATCCCATTAGCAATTCATAATTGTTAACAAAAGCTTATCTGACCCACCCTGTAAGGCATCTTGTAACACCATACAAAAGGAGCCAGTTTCCTGAAACTATATCTTTGCAGTTTAAATCACAAATCCTCAACAATCAATATTTCTTTAGCCTTTACAATTTGCAATGGGCTCCCACATCCGTGACAGATGTGCTTGTGTGGGGCACAGCAAACTCTAAAATGATACACTTGTAAGTGTTGTATCCTCTCACCGCCTCAAAGGGAGGGGACAGAACTATCAGGGAGGTGAAGTGACTTGCTCAGGCCTGTGACATAACAATGTTTACAGATCATGGCCCTGGGTTTCCTGACTCCAAGTCATGTACTTCACACTGATCCATGGAGCAAAATTTCAAAGCGACTTATGAGTCTCCTTGCAGGGAAAACTGATTGTTTGATCATTTTATTACAAAGAGATTGAGGAAGGGGGTTGCAAGGAATGGAAGGAGCATCTCCTGCCATCTCCAAATCAGGCTAAACAAATACCAGCTTTTGAAAACTGCAAGAGGGGAGGGTTGGCAGGAGGGGCATATATTATCTTCATGCATCTACTCTAGCCCTGAATCATGTGAATCATGCCACAAAGAGAGAATAACTTTGCCTAAGCCAAGAAACACCCCATGGCAGCCCCTTTGTAACAAGTTTGGTGCAGGTGTGAGTGCAAGTCGAGTTGGCACTCAATGGTGTTTACCCCGAGCTGAGCCCAAGCGCCCACTCCATTGCTGGCACTGCAGGGAGCTGCTAGAAATAGCACAGTGTCTGACCCACAGTGAGTTGCCTTCAGTCATGACCGAGCTGGGCTCAAAAGATACCTGAGTTAATGCCCGTACCACTCATCTCTGGAGGAAATCCAGCCACAGCAAGCACAAGGACACACAGCAACAGATGCGGAATAATAACAATATGCAAATTAGTCTTGGAAACTGATCCTGGTCCCACTAACCAGGGCCTGGAGAAACCGTGGGGCGCTTAATGAAAATCAGGCATGGAGCTTCCAAATCACGGCAAGCAGCACAGTGACTTGCTTTCTCCTAACTGGTTGGTTGTCATGGAAACCTGTGTTTGTGGAGTTTCCTGGTACATTAGCTCAAAGAAGATGCTTACATTATCCTTCTCCAGGGCTGTTAAGAGAAGTAAAATAATTCAGTTATATTAAATAGATGTTTGCTGAGGGCCTACTATGTGAAAGACTCCAGGGGTACCTGGTTGAGTGCTTGGCTCTTCTTTGAACTGTCGGCTTCACAGGGGAGACCTGACAAGAAAACAGCTGTAATGGAATGTGATCAGTTCACTAATGCAGGTGGAAACACAGAGAGCAGAACAATTAATTCTTTCTGGGAATGTTAGTGACTTATAGAGTGGAGGTGACATTTGAGCAGGGCTTTATGTGAAGGATTTGAAAGAATTTGCTAGAAGAAAACCAGGGTGAGTCTTGGTATAAGCTTAAACAAAGGCGTGGAGGCATTGCAGGTTTCACAGACTGCTGAGACTGATGAATAAATCCAGCTTGATGCTATAATGAGTTTTGAGAGCTACAGTCAATCATTATGAACTCATACTTCACCACTTCCAAATGTGTGGATTATCATCCTCTTAAGCTAGGTTGAAGTTATTATGGCATTGACTAAAAGAGTTTGCTAAGCAAGAAAGTAACTTAAAGAAATTTATAAGGAAAGTTATTTATCCTCTTAAAGGAAAAAAGCTATTTTCAAGCACTTTAGGAGAACGTATTCATCAACAGAAAAGGCTTTAGAGTCGGATGAATGTGGGTTTCATTGTCAATCTTAATACTTAGTAAGTAAATAATTGTAGGCAAGTTATTTTAACATTTTAAGCCCCTATTTTGTCTTGTGTTTAGTTTTGAGTTTTATTTTGTTATTTGTATATTGGAGACAACATTTTCATTGTAGGATTATTTAGATGAGTAAAAAATAAATAAATATATCAAGTAATATATTCCAAGTGCTTACAACAGTGCCTGGCACAGAGTAGTTCCTTAGTCTTCTAAACTGTTTAAAAGGGGATCCCTGGGTGGCTCAGCAGTTTAGCACCTGCCTTCAGCTCAGGGTGTGATCCTGGAGTCATGGGATCAAGTCCCACAACAGGCTCCCAGCAGGGAGCCTGCTTCTCCTTCTGCTTCTCTGCCTCTCTCTCTCTCTCTCTCTCTCTCTGTGTGTGTGTGTGTGTGTGTGTGTGTCTTTCATGAATAAATAAATAAATAATCTTTAAAAAAAAGTAAAAAATAAACTGTTTAAAAATAATAATAATGTGAGCCATTATAAATGTTGGGTATTTCTTCTATGAAGTCTTAGGGGCTTTGGATAAATCTCTGATATGTAAAATAAATCAGCATCAGACATACTGAGTTTTGGAAGGTACTTGAAAATGATTCAATGCCATTTGTTTCTTGAGAGGAAAAAACTAACTTATAAAGTGAAATTTCTTATATATGAGTACATGGCTGGTTAGTGGGTAAATCTGACCCACAACCTGGGAATCCTGACTGAATCCACTTTTCTTATCATGGAGCCATGACTGACTTTCTCAGTCTTCTCCATCATTAAAATGGATGCCCCAATAGGCAACCCTCAGGAAGTCAAGTTAGAGCACTGAATATGTACCCAGCAGTCATACAACTCTTTCACTCAATTGGTCCAATGTTTGAAATGTAGCTTTTCATAAAAAAAACTGAAGGAAATAATACATTGTTCTGTATAAATAAAAACACAGAATTTATTATTATTTCCCAAGAGGAAAGTTGTATAATTGTGGGTAATGCTTGTCTTAGTCTGCTGACATTGGCTAAAACTCATCAATTGGACAGATAAAAATAATTCACCCTAACATCTAAAAGGAAAAGTTTTATACTTGAGTGAGGTGAGGCAGTACTGTTTAAGTACTGCTGACAGTATTCAGATCTCTTCTACTTAGGAGTATCCAGGTAACTGACATCCCTGCGGAGGGGGGCCCATGCCTTCCAGGAATGCCCAGTTGATGGCGCCCCTACAGTTCATGTAGGGAACGGTTTGGACCACGTGTCCTCTCATCTCTGCCTTTTTGTCTCCTGAGTTGTTATCCCAGGAGACTTGCCTCCTCTTCTTCAGGCTGCTTCCATCTCCTCCACTTTGCACAGGGTCACATCTCAATGAATTCTACTCCAAGTGAGTCTTCCCAGTGGATGCACTTAGACAATTGTTTTTCCAGCAACAACTTTCTTATTAATCATGAACAGTTTTGATCTCTTACCATGGTAATGAGTACTATCCAAAGGGATAACTAGGACAAGCATCAACTATATATATATTTTTAAGATTTTATTTATTTATTCATGAGAGACACACACAGAGAGAGAGGCAGAGACATAGGCAAAGGGGGAAGCAGACTCCTCATAGGGAGCCCAGTGAGGGACTAGATCCCAGGACCCCAGGGTCACGACCTGAGCTGGAGGCAGACTAAACCACTGAGCCACCCAGGCACCCCACGTTAACTTAATTTTAAAAGCCACCTGAGGGATCCCTGGGTGGCGCAGCAGTTTGGCGCCTGCCTTTGGCCCAGGGCGCGATCCTGGAGACCCGGGATCGAATCCCACGTGGGGCTCCCGGTGCATGGAGCCTGCTTCTCCCTCTGCCTGTGTCTCTGCCTCTCTCTCTCTCTCTCTCTCTCTCTCTCTCTCTCTTTCTGTGACTATCATAAATAAATAAAAAAATTTTTAAAAAGCCACCTGAAACAGATACTGCTACTATCCCCACTTTCAGATGAAGAAAAGGGAGAGTAATGCCTTAGTGGAACAAAGCAGCGAGGCTCCAGTCTGCAGACTTACCCAAAGTGAAAATCCACCAGTTCATAAGGGAGGGTATGGCTGTTCCTAAAACTAAAACACAACCCAAATATTCACAGGCTCTTGCAAAGGAAAGATCAAATTCAACTTTGTTGTCTTATAGACAGGGAAACAGGTACCAATAGGGAAAGTCACCTGATCATGGTCTTCTTGTTACTTTCCCCCTGATTCATCATGCGCCTTCTAGAAGCGCGGCCTCAGGGCGGTGGAGTTGGTCCTTGGGGACAATGATTGTGCATCACGTTCCCTGCACCTGAAATCATAGCATATTTGTTGCTATAGGCCGGGGGGTGGCTAGGGTAGGGGTCGGGACAAGGACTCAGAAGCAGCAAAAGTAGAACCTGAGTCTTTGCCTGCTGTCGGTTTGGCTGTGATGGCAGGCTTGGTATTTACCACATTGAGATCATATGGTTTTCGAGTTACAGACGATCTGATACTTAAAAGTTGGTTTTGCATTGGCAGCAATCAGTTAAGCTGCACAACCTCGTGGAGGATCACAACAAAGTCCAGGTTACAGTCATGGTAAAAGGCAAAGGTAAGTGATGTGTTCTGCATCCTAATATTTCTGGGGAGTCAGTCTCCTTTGTTATTGATTGTTAGTTGAGAAGTCTTCTCTGATTAAACTGAGGACTGGGGCTAAAGGAGGCAAATAAGGCTTCTAAGATGCAAACCTTAAGGAGGAAAGATCATGCAAATGTTCACCTGCTTTTGCAGGACCCAGAAGGTGAGCACCTCACTGAATTTTGTACCCTGAGTACCCTGTGTCTTCGTCCTGAT
Source organism: Vulpes lagopus (assembly GCF_018345385.1). Lineage (NCBI taxonomy): Eukaryota > Metazoa > Chordata > Mammalia > Carnivora > Canidae > Vulpes > Vulpes lagopus. The sequence goes on from NC_054840.1 coordinate 17,261,189, forward strand.
TGAACCATTTCCAATCAGTGTCTGGGTGGCTTCCAGGTCCCTCTGCCTTTCGTATTTCACTCATTTGAATGTTACTGGGTAAGCCTTCTTGAGGCTTTTGATTTCCCCTATTAACCATCCCAAATAGAACCTGAATCATGACATTTCAATCTGTCATCCAGAATTCAGGCCTGAATAACGTTTGTAAATGGCTGGCTGGACATTGGGCATTTGCTCTGGACTCAGCCTGGGGTAGGGTGGTCTTGGTTCTCTGCAAGGAGTGAGGCGCTGCACCCCAGGGCTGCAGAAGCTGTCTGAATGGTTTACATTAGGTTCCAATCCAAAGACAGAATGTGCCACGGGGGGTCAGGAGCCCAGCCCCAGTAAGTAAGAGGCAGTAAAGAGGCATCTTTCAGATGACCAGTACTCGGGATGATCTCCTGTGGGCAGAGCTCAGTCCCAAGTACTAGGATCTAGATGGGATTGTGTTGCCCAGCTAATCTTTTGCTATGTCCCTGGAATCAAATCTCTAATCCTGTTTTCTATGATTTTGCAATCATTTTGCAAATGAGTTGGAAGGAGCTGGAGCAAGTGACCATGTAGGGTAGTCCTTGGTCAACAGTTGGTTAAGAGTTCTCAGCCACTTGCGTTCTTCAGTAAAAATTGGAAAAGATCACCCAGTCATGGAAACTTTGCTGTTGTGTAGGTTTGCAGGAACTGGAATCCCGTCTCTTGGTTCCTGGAGATACTATTATTCTTCCAGGAAAATTTTCTTTGCCATGTGATGCTATTCTGATTGATGGAAGCTGTGTGGTGAATGAAGGCATGCTAACAGGTAAGCCATTATCATGAGTTTCTTTTTTCCTGTCCAATATCTAGGCTGAGAATTAGCAAAGTAGATCAACATATCCTTGCTTCCTTTATACCAGCCTGATATTAAAATATGGAGAGATAGGTGAGGGAGACACAACCAGGCTATTCAAGCAGATGGAAACTCCATATAGGCAAACAGGAAACATTTAATAATTTAAAAATCAAATACAACAAATAAAAAATGTATAAATAGAAGAAAAGTCTAATACATGTGGTTGGTTCATTTCCTGATGGGTGGGGTGAATAGGGTGGTTTGGTCCAGAGGAGGGTGAGTGCATTAGGCTGCTTAATGAACAATGTCTTCATAAACGTGAACATGCTTTACATTCCTGTCCAAACACAACACAACCAGAAATGACCATCTCTCACAATTGGTGTGGTGCAGAAATTCTATTGAACCCTGCTCTCTGTGGATAGAAACCCAAGCCCCAGTTTCAAGGAAGCCCCTTCAAGGAAAGGCCATATAACAATTCTGTTCTTTAGAACTGGGTTTCCAGTTGATTTTACTAAGCAGAAAGCCAGTTTTCTTGTAATGATTTGAACTGTCATTCTCATTTGTACTTCGTAAAGTTCACTTGGATTTATGTGATTCTCAAGGCATTATGTATAAAATATCTTTTAGTCAAAAAAACCCAAAAATACACAGCATGTTATAATGAGAGAAGGAGAAACTATACAATAACACAAAAATAGAAAGCATTTGTCTTCTTTCAGTGCCTACAAACTGTTCTATTTTTCTGCTTCCAAGTTGCTAAAGACAGAAAAACACACACACGTGCGCACACACACGCACACTTTTTAATATCACTTAAATGTAAAGAGAATCATTATTGATTCCTAAATTGCTCAACACAAGCAGATTTCACATTAAAAATGGGTCTGCTTAATTTAAAATTGAGATAGGAAAATGTAGTAAACATAAATATGCTCAGTATAATTACAAAATACCCCTTTAGTGTGTTGAAATCTAACTGCCTTATAATGATAGTGATGAGGGTTTGCATACTGATCATGCCTTTCATTCAGAATGTTGCCATAGTACCCGATGCACCAACCTCAAGCCCAAGAAAAACTGTCCTCCTCCCTCAAAGACAGCAACTGTCTCACATTCCCCAGCAGCCTGTCCATGAAGAGTGGCTTCTCTCATTGGCAATGGAACATGACTGTGAACAAAAAGAGGAGGACCGATCCCAATGCTTACTATCCTGGGTCTACTAACTTGGGTGCACAGTTCTTGTCTTGATTCTAAGGAACCCTAGAGAGTTCCAGAAAAGTAGAGATGGTAAACAATGCTGCCTTTCAGCCATATGCAAAACCGACCTAAAATGATCTTAAGAAGTAAGTGGCTTTTCTTAAGTCTGTTTCTGGAAAAACAAGGTCACCAGCATTAATGTCTATGTCACCTAAGTACTGATAAATGTTGATTTTAGAGACAGACACATAAAACAGAAATACACATATTTCTTTCTCATTATTTTCTTCGGAAATATCTAAGTACCATCATGCTCTAAATACATTATTACGCAGTCTACGTAGATCTGCCCACTCGTGGATGCATTTGTAAAAAGGATCCTGATTGAACAATCATGTTATGCTTAGATTCTTGGGACCATATATGTCTTCCTAAAGCATTTGTCCGTGAATGTGACTCGGGTTTTGTTTTTGTTTTCGTTTTCATGTGCAAACCAGATCTTGGCATATATAGAAGTTTTTATTTATGTCTTTATTTGGAAGAAAAATAGCACATACTCCTAGTGGCTCTATAGTAATTTACATTTTATTAAAAAAAACTTTTCTATTTCACTCTGTCATAATATAAAACAAATTAGGAGCTATGATAATACTCAATTTCCAGATAAGGAAACCCAAATGAAAAAAAATAGATTGTTCAGCAAGCAAATATCAGGGTCAGAGTGGCATTTGCTTCTAGATAAGAGGGACCACAGGAGTGAGGAGGAAGAGGATTCTTAGGGGCATAAAACTGTCATTTCTTGTGCCTCATCACCTTTTTTCTCTACTGGGTGGTCTCACCCATAGCACATGCCCATTACAATGTAATAAGGATCTTCCTTCTCCTTATCTCCTTAGCCTCATCCTAGTGCCATGAGCTCAATTATGAAAGAAATTTAATTTTATAACTACATTTCATATTTATTTTTACTTCAAATCTTATCATCCTTGAGAGTAAGCAGTGGCATAAGTCAGACAGTTATCCCCACCAGTTGGCAGGTCCCCTGACCCAAGTCTGACTACTTGAGGTTGTGCAAGGTTTTGAGATGGGTCTTGTCTAGGTTAGCTCTTCTGTCTGAGGCTCCCCACTCCACTCTGGGCTTGGGAAATATCCCAGGCCTGTCCCCCTCAGCAAAACCTTCTCTGAGGGACACACAATATCCAATTTTCCTTTGGATTTTCTTACAACCCTCAATCCAGGGATTTTTATTTAGCTAGAAAAGTAGTAGAGGGAAGGCATAGATATTAAAGAGCAAAGCTCTGTTTTTATTCTCAGGTGGTCTCTAAAATTCACTGTCGAACTTATGAATGACTTCAGAAACCTAAAAGCCAGTTGTCCACTCCTCTGTCCTTTCTGTCTCTGGAGGCAATGGTCCCCTTCATTATGCTCCTCATAAAGTGGTCAAAAGGCAAAAGGGAATAAATATTGTGGGGGAAATTCTGTTAATATTTTGAAATTTTCTCTTGGCACATTAGTTCATTCTTAATTCTTATATGTATTAGGTATTGTGCTAATATGTTACATATATTATTTTGTTCAATCTACGAGAGGATAAGTCATTTTCCTAAAGTCACAGAGCTTAAAAGTGGTAGAGTTGCTGTTTGGGTTCATTTAATTTTTTCATTCATTCATGCCACAAATGTGTTTTAACTCCTATTTATGGAACACTCTAGTAGGTGCGGGGCAGAGACACAGGCAGAGGGAGAAGCAGGCTCCACGCAGGGAGCCGGACGTGGGACTCGATCCCGGGTCTCCAGGATCACACCCTGGGCCAAAGGCAGCGCTAAACTGCTGAGCCACCCGGGCTGCCCTCTCTTCCTTTTTCCTTTCCTCCTCTCACTTCTCCCTTTCTTTCATTTATTCATTCGTCCATCCATTTATTCACTCAAGTTCAGAAATACCTACTCTGTGCCAGGCACTGTGTTGTGTCCTGGAGTCACAAGGCAAATGAGAAATGGCCGCTACTCTTGAACAGCCTACAGTTGAATGGTCCCAGAAATATAAGTGAACAAGGACGTGGCATTTCAAACACTGCTCCCATGAGGAGGCACCTGCTCACTGGGGACAAGGGAGAGGACTGCAGTTCGCAGCAGCCAGGACTTCAGGTCTCAGAAGCCCACTGAAGTTGGTGATGAGTGTTCTTCCTTCTAAAATACTCTATGGCCTTCTAAAATATTCTTGAAATCTCAAGAAAGGCCAAGCAGGAGACTCCTTATTAATATGTGAACAGCATCAAAGAGACTTGAAAGTCATTTCTGTGTAAAATCATATCCAATTTGAATGTTATCTTTGGAACATTATCTCCAAATGACTTCCATCTCTGGTTGATTGAATGCCTGCCTGCCACCAATACTGTTGGTTGTGTGTGCAGAAGCTCTTCACTAGTATTAGTCTAAGAATATATTGTGGATTAATATTCTATGATTCAAAGGCAGAAAAACATTAGAACTTATCTCTAAGTATCTGCTTTTACAAAAGCTGATTTCAAAACAACGGGAATACAACAATTTGGAGATTTGTCAAAAAGGTTCCATCCCTTTTCCAAAGCCACTTAGAACACAACTGATAAATCCAGACAAAGGATAAATACCATGATTGTTTTAAAGAGAATGAATTGGGGACAGTGCTTGGGTAAAGGAATTTCCTGAGAATATTCAAGATCACTAATAAAAATTGTACAGCTTCTTGTACCTTAGGACGTAAAAAATGCACCATGTAGAAAACAAGCTTTGAAAAACCAATCATAGAAAAACGTGGGTAATTGTTTTTATTCAATTCACCCAGGTATTCAGCAAAAATACATCTTTTGAACCTATTACATGCCAGCAAGGAAAATGAGCAGTATAAAAAGTTATACATGTCAAAGTCCTTGCCCTCAATTATTACCTAGAAGAAGAGATAGAAACTGAATTTGTGTAACTATAATCAATATGATTCCAAATTAGAAATATGACATGTTATTTTGCTAATTGAACATTTAGCAAAAGACTGATGGAATTTTAAATTCATTCTAGTGCTTTTTAAATATGGGATCCAGGAAGTATTATTAGCATTTGTATTTTGTCTCTGAAATGTATCCTTTTGAACTCTGAGCTAATTTTCTTTGTTATCTTAAATAATCTGTCTTCCTGCCAGAAGGAAAAGTAGAGGAATGGTACTGGCAAAGACTGGCAGTCAATAATAGGATATGCAAGTGGCCTCATTTAGCTGGAGTGTGTAGGAAAAAGAGCCAGGGATGCTCAGTTTGTGGTGGCTTTGAAAATCTGAGAGATGAGAGAAATCTGAAAATCTGAGAGTGAGAGAGTTTGCCTTCGGGACCCTTCCAAACCTCATCCTATATATCTCTTCATCTGGTTATTCATCTGGCTATCCTTTATCATATCCTTTAACAAATTAGTAAATTTAAGTATTTCCCTGAGTTCTGTGAGCCACTCTAGCAAATTAATTGAACCCCAGAAGGGGGTTGTGGAAACTTCAGATTTATTAGTCAAAAGCACAGGTGACAATGTGGATTTACAATTAGCATCTGAGGTAGAGTGCAAGCAGTCTTGTGGGGCTGAGTCCTTAACCTGTGGGACCTGATGCTAGGTAGATACTGCAAGAATTGAATTGAATTGGGCAGCCGGTGTGGCTCAGCAGTTTAGCACCGCCTGCAGCCCAGGGTGTGATCCTGGGGACCCGGGATTGAGTCCCACATCGGGCTCCCTGCATGGACCCTGCTTCTCTCTCTGCCTGTGTCTCTGCCTCTCTCTCTGTGTATCTCTCATGATTAAATAAATAAAATCTTTTTTTAAAAAGGGAAAATTGAGTTAAATTGTAGGACAACCAGCCAATATCACAGAATTGCTTGTTGTGGAGAAACCTACCCCCCATCGGGGGATCAATAGTGTATGTGATAGTAGTGTCATAGCAAAGGAGACACATAGGAGGACTGAAGGTTTTTCCCAACTTGGGAGGACAGATTTGAGTGAGATACTTATTCATAAAAAAAGAGGTATCAGTTCTACCATAGTCTCAGATTATTATTATTAAAATGTATTTCATGTCACGGAGCTAAGCAATTACAGGTAATCCATTGATAAGGCAACCACCATGAGTCAGCAATTGCCAATGAAGCCTTTGGGACCCAAATGCAAGAGTCCAAAGAATGAGTCAGTGAGACTCAATCACACAGAAAAAAGCAGTAGAGTTGGAAAATCAGTCCATGAGAGGGCAGAATATGGGAAGAGGAGGAATCAAAGGTGATTCTGAGACTATAAACCTGTCACTCAGCAAAAGGGTGGTAACCATAAAAAGCCAAGAGGACACTTAGTGATGAATATATTAATACGGATTGTAGATACGGTGACTTGAGGATGCTAGTGGGATATCCAGGTTGGGATGAATAGCCCATCATTGAAAAATATAAAACAAGAACACAGGAGAGAGTAAAGATGAAGATACATGTTATTGATCTAACTATTTGTAAGCATTAATTAATGAGAATAGAACTAGAAAGATAAAGGAGATGTACTGTCTTGCTGTTTTGCTTTCTGTCTTTCGCTACAAGCTCCAAAAAGATCATGAAGAATATTTTATAGATTTTATGATGGCATAATTTCTCATTCATCTCTGTACTTCCAGGACAGCTTACCTCTACCCTCATGCTCAATGTCCCAAACACCCTCAACCATCTTTGGTGCCCAGAACATAGCATGCTCTTGCTCTCACTTTCTCCAAGAACACTTTCTTCTTCTCTTTGATCTAGTTGGCTTCATTTCCTTTTGAGTTGCCATTTGTTAATTGTCCAGGACCTCTTTCCTGGAACCCTGGGCTAGATCTTCAGATTACCTGGTGCTACTACCAAAATATTTACCTTACTGTATTTTTATTAATTATTTGCTACTGTTTAGTGGCTTGGATCCTTGGGTCTCTGAGGGCAGGATTTCTATCTGTCTTGTTCATTATTATATTCTCAGCACCTAGAGCAGAGCCTGGCACAAATCAGTACTTAAAAATATTTGTTGAATAGACAGATAAACAAGTAAATTACTGGCAAATAATAATGGCTATACAGCTCCTTCATTGCCTAGCATAGATCTGGGCTTAAAGAACACTTAAGGGGACAATTAAGTAGCAACTCTCTTTGCTACAATGGCCTGTTTTTCAAAATATAGCGGCAAACCATGCAGATGGAAATATGGAAAATATAGGTGGGCCTTAAGTGAATATTTTAAATATAACCAAGTATGCCACTGTTTGCATCACTAGCATCCTTTAAGAAATCATCTGACTCAGGGTGTATGTCATAAGTAAGACGTAAATAGCTGTGGTTTGTATACTTTCTTGAAATTAGAAAATATCAGCTCTGAACGACTATCTGAGGTCATAGGTCACACAGAATCAACAAAAGATAATCTTTTTTAGGAGAAAGTATACCTGTCACAAAGACACCATTGCCTCATTCAGAGAACACCATGGCCTGGAAATCCCACAGCTCGGAAGATTATCGGAAACATGTCCTTTTCTGTGGGACAGAAGTTATCCAGGTCAAGCCATCTGGGCAGGGGCCAGTGAGAGCAGTTGTTTTGCAAACAGGTTGGTAGATTTCACTTTTGTAAATTTAGTCCATTTTAGAGGTAAGGGAGTTGGATTGGGAAAATTGTGTTTAGGAATGTGGACTTTGTTATATTCTGATAATAACAGCCATACTCATTTCCAGTCAGACCCTTCTTGTTCTAAGTTGTCACCATTTTCAACTGAATGGTTTGTTATTAAAATAGATCTGCCCTACGACCCAGCAATTGCACTGTTGGGGATTTACCCCAAAGATTCAGATGCAATGAAACGTCGGGACACCTGCACCCCGATGTTTCTAGCAGCAATGTCCACAATAGCCAAACTGTGGAAGGAGCCTCGGTGTCCATCGAAAGATGAATGGATAAAGAAGATGTGGTTTATGTATACAATGGAATATTCCTCAGCCATTAGAAACGACAAATACCCACCATTTGCTTTGACGTGGATGGAACTGGAGGGTACTATGCTGAATGAAATAAGTCAATCGGAGAAGGGCAAACATTATATAGTCTCATTCATTTGGGGAATATAAAAAATAGTGACAGGGAATAAAGGGGAAAGGAGAAAAAATTACTGGGAAATATCAGGGAGGGAGACAGAACATGAGAGACTCCTAACTCTGGGAAACGAACTAGGGGTGGGGGAAAGGGAGGTGAGAGGGGGGTGGGGGCAACTGGGTGACAGGTACTGAGGGGGGCACTTGACAAGATGAGCACTGGGTGTTATTCTATATGTTGGCAAATTGAACACCAATACAAAATAAATTTACAAAAAAAAAAAAAAACTTGTCTAAAAAAACAAACAAAAACCTTACCTAGATGAAGCATGTACAGAGATGAAGTACATTTCCTCAAAGGCAAGACTATGTTCTTGTGAGTTTTTGTTTGTTTGGTTTTGGTTTTTTTATGTCCACAAGCTTCTTTTCTTTTTCCCTCTACATCCACTCTAAGTGATTACCAAGAAAACACTTCCAGCCATTATTGCTTGAGGATTTTTTCCTTTTAAAGTGCTCCTTGCTGGGTTATTACTTCGAGGTCTCTGCTGGATACCTCCACTTGGGTTCCCTACAGACACTTCAAAGTCAAAGCATCTAAAAGACTCATCCTCCTCTTTCTGTTGACAGTATTGCCATCTAGCCAGTCTCCACATCACCTTTAACTCCTCACTTTCTCCCACACCAAGTAGGTCACCACATTCTGTCAATTCTACAAATACCTCCCAAGTCCTGTCTCCCTCTCCTTCATCCGCACAGTTGGTGTTTTTTCCAGGCCTTTCATCATCTCCTGTCTAACTATTACAACAGAAATATTTTTTTGACTGTTCCCTTTCAGTTTTGGCCTGAAATACTTTGTCTTTTCCTTTGCTCTACCTATCCCTTGATCTGTCACCAAGTCATAATTCTAAAACATATTTTGAAGTAGTTCATGCACACCATGCTCAAAAATTTTTCAAAACTACTAATATTACTCCTAATCTTTCACATGACATGATACAGCCAACACCTTCTGTGAGCCAGTCCTAGCTCACCATATTCACCCCGACCTGTGTTTCACCAGCCCATATATGCATAAGTTCAAAAACGTACCTTGCACTTTGTTATCTCTATGCTTTACTTAGCCTATGATTCAATTGTTCCACTTGATTTTTTTTAATTAAAAATATCAAATTTTGCTTCAAAATAGTCAGTGGGCATGAGAATGTCTCTCAGCCAGCTGATAAGCAGGAGCAAATGGATGGAAATCATGGAAAACACCTGATCTGAGCTTATGAAATGCTGAGGTAATAGGTTAGAGACAGCTCCGTTCCTTTTCTGTAAAGCCTGCAAAGCCATATTTGAGGAGACCAGAGATTCATCAAGCAGTGAGATTAAGGCATGTTTCACACTTAACAATAGTGACTTATATCAAGTAGTCCATTTTTTCACCAATAAGTTAGATATTTATGAGTATCTATAAAGTGCTATGCCCTGAGGACTAAAGGAAAAAATAATTGTGAGATACTTCTTGCCCTTAAAGAATATTGTGGTCTGGTGCAGGAGACAGATGGATTCAGTGATAGACGTCATGTGATTAAATGTTAGAGGGACTCCAAAGAAGAGGAGAAACTATTTTTGATATGAAGTATGGGAGTAGAATTCTGGAAACATTTCTTTGATGAGGTGGCATTTTGAGCCAAGCCTGATAGGATGGGAAAGATTTAGCCAATCCTATCAGAGAGACACTAATCTGTTTCTGCAAAATTCAAAAGAAAGAATGCACTGGAGTCTTCTGAGAACAGTGCATAGCTAAAAGTCTAGCAAAATAGAAGTACATCAGATTGATGGGACTTGGAAAGTCATGCCTAGGAATTTAAACTTTATTATAAAAAATAGAGGCTCTGGAAGGCTTTTGAGCATAGGAATGATGTGATGAAAGGCACATATATTTAAGAAATTACTTGTTTATGCTTTCCTTTTCTCTTAATTTTCTATTATTTTCAACACATATTTGGGCTTTAAAGTCTTCTTCTCTCAGCACCTCATCTTCTCTGGTGACTGCATCTGTTGGTTCCTGAGGCTTCTTTTCCCCAGTCTCATGTATGAGTGAGAAGCTGCACTTTGTGAATCACTGAAGCACTGACTCAAAGCAAGAGAAATTGAGCAGGGCTAAGTGAATGCCACTTATTGTTCCTGGAAACTTGTAAGAATAATAAATGTAAATGTACTGTTAACAATGGTGTTTTCATTCCATATTCAAATGACATTATTAACCAATCCTTAATTCGATGCAAACCATTTTGGGTGTGGGGAAAACTGCATTAAAGGACCTTACTCCACCTGCAATTATCTTCATGTAGGTTACAATACTGCCAAAGGGGACTTGGTGAGATCCATCCTCTACCCTCGGCCTCTGAACTTCAAACTATACAATGATGCCTTCAAGTTTATAGTGTTCCTGGCCTGCCTTGGAGCTGTGGGTTTCTTCTATGCCCTCGGTGTATATATGTACCATGGAGTAAGTATTGGGGGTAAGATTTTTAATAGAAAAGCTTTCTCAAGGAACTTGACCTAACTCAAAATGGTTGGATAAGGTTACCTTTTAGCCCCATCATTTTGTGAATCAGCATTGTCCAATGGAGCTTTCTTAGGTGATGGAACTACTTTACACCTACACTGTTCAATTTGGTAGCCCTTAGCCATATGTACTTATTGAATGCTTGAACTGTGGCTAGGGTGACTTAGGAAAACAACTTTCGGGTCACCTGGGTGGCTCAGTGGTAGAGCATCTGCCTTTGGCTCAGGGCATGATCCTGGAGTCCCGGGATCGAGTCCCGCATCGGGGTTCCTGTATGGAGCCTGCTTCTTCCTCTGCCTGTGGCTCTGCCTCTCTCTCTCTCTCTCTCTGTATGTCTCATGAATAAATAAATAAAATCTTTAAAAAGAAAAAAGGAAAACAACTTTCAATTTTACTTCATGTTAATTATTTTCAATTAATTTAATTTAACTAATTTGATTATTTGATTGACTTCAATTTAAGTAACCATATGTGGTTAGTGAAAATTGTATTGGATGGCACAGCTATGAAAAGCTGCAAAGTTCATAGCTCATTTCACCACTGGGATGGGAATGAGAGGTTACTGCATGTGTGGCATTTGTAATACCCAAGCCCAAACAGCTTCAGAGGAAATACATGTTTCTCAAGTCTGATAGGATGGAGAGGATGTAGTCAATTAGATCAGAGAACAGAAAGGACATACTAATTAGAGTGAGTAAGGGACAAAGGAAGAAATGCAGATGGGTCTTCTGGAACCAGTAAGCAACTGAGAGATTAAGTCTAGCAAGGTAGAAATAGGTTACATTGAAGGGGATCTTGAATGCCATGCCCAGAAATTTGAATTATTTGAAGATGTTGAGATATTTGAGTGTGTATATTGTCCAAGGCATACCTGACAAATCACATAGGCAATGAGTTGCTCTGTGTTCTGTTAGGTTCTGAAATGGAATTTATTTTTTTTTTTTGAAATGGAATTTAATGTCCACTTTTACAGGGCCGTGTAGGTGGCTCAGTCGGTTAACCATCGGACTCTTGGTTTCAGCTCAGGTCATGATCTCAGGATCATGAAATCAAGCCTTGTGTCAGTCTCCACACTAAGGGCTTGAGATTCTCTCTCTCCCTCTGCCCCTTCCCCTTTCCTTCTACCCACTCACATTCTGTCTTTAAAAAAAAATAAATAAAAGTAAACAATTATAAATGTGCATTTTTACAGAATTGTATGAAGCATGGATCTCCGCTTTCTTTTAAGCTTCGTGGTGTCTGGTTTCATTTGAATGTCCCTCTTAATAGTTGTGTTGGCTGGAGAGAGACGCCCATCACAAATGACCTCTGAGGTCCTTTCTAGTCCTGAAAGTCGGATTCTGTTGTAAACCATGTGGTCTCTTCTGTAAGACATATTAGGATCTTAGCAATGTGGGCTCATAAGGAAGAAGAAAAATTGTGAATAAAAGTGTGAAAGCATAGATATGAAACTAGATATGGGTGGCCTAATCACAATGCCCAAATTGGTGGCTTTAGTGCATTCTATATTTGTGTTATTGGGGAGAAGGGTAAACATTGTGGAGAGGGGCAAATACTGATGAACAGTCACAAGAATTTCCAGGCAATATTCAGGCTCACATTTGCCCTCTGAGTAGTCATTTCAGTCTGATATAAGCCCCCAGGGAGCATTTCTAGGTCAGGTGAGGACAAAGGAGGCCAGAGTATATTGGCACCAGTAGAATGGACCCTGAAAAAAGCTCCACAAACTGTTAAAGCACATTGAGGCAATGTGCCAGGCCAGTTTCATCTGGGGTGCAGGAGTATTGAGCAGGAAAACAAGCAAAAAGCTCTCTTGTGTGGACTAAGAAGCCCCTGCAGTGATTGGGACTGAAGGTTTCCTGGGCAGAACTTAGCATCCAGTACATCCTCTCCATCCCAGAGCAGCAACCCTAATCACAGAACTGGTCTTCTTGTGGGTCATAACCTGTGGCCCTGTTGGCTGCCTCTGTCTGTACTGGCTCAAGATTTGACAGGGCTGAGGCCTCAGAGTTAACACTCTAGCTGTCGTTGGGAAAAGCAAGGAACGATGGATTTTGTAATAAACTGAGATTGAACCAATGATGTACCTAGCAGGCATTGTTACTGAACCTGAATCTGTGTTTCCAGGACTCAGAAGAGAACTTTATGGCTAAAATTATGGTTGATTTCATAAAAATCTAGGGCAAAGCCATTAGTTTCTAGAACATTTGAAAAATAAAACAAGCCACCCTGTGATTTGATCTTGGCTCCATTCTTATTAGTCACATGAATTTCTGCAGACCTGACTGAGAGCTTGACTCCATGAGAACTGACTTCGTAGTAGAACACACTGGTCATGTATTTGTAACCTGGAGTGGGACAGACCAGGGTTCAGATCCTCAACATTTAATTTGCAAGCATGTGGCTTGAGGAAGTTATTTAATTTTTAAGCCTCAGTTTCCTTATCTATTAAATAGAAAAAAATAGCAGTATTTACATCGTAAGGGTGTCCTAAGGTGTCACTAAATAACATACGTAGCCTAACACAATAGCCCCAGAACATGTGCAGTGAGAAAAAGCTATTTTTACTATTGATTTCCCTATATTAGATAATCCACGCTGAGATCTTAGCGGAATCTTGGTCATCATTTTTATCAGGTCACCATTCATTTAATACGTGTGCTGGGACCTCCTCTGTGTTAGAAACTGTGCTAGGCACTGTATCTGAAATGAATGAGATGAACTTGAAAATGACTTCAAGGATGTATAAGCCACAGCTGCTGCACCCAAGGAGTTTGGAAGCTATTGGGGGAGATTTATAACCCAACTATCAAGCCAGTGTGTAAAATATTACAACTCCAAAATGGTCTCAGTTCCTGGGAGTCCAAAGAATGTGTTACGATGAGCAGAGGAGGGACGGTGCTCTAGGTGGAGGGAATGCTAAGTAAGCAGAAACACAGTCAGGAAAGGGCAGGATGGACATGGAATAGGGATCAGAGTCTCCTTTGTTCTCAGTGGGAGACAACTTGTCTGTTCTTTAGGTACACCCAAGAGAACTCTCAGCTCCACCAAGAGAATTGGCTCACTTTGAATAATCTGAGCTTCTGGAACTCCTGTGGTGTTACAGAAGATGGTGCCAGAAAAGGTGCCAGCCTGCTCTACTGGGCTAACCTGTATGACCCTCCCTCCCCAGGTTTCTCCAAGAGATACTACAACCATGGCCCTGCTCATCCTCACCGTAACCGTCCCTCCTGTGCTGCCAGCTGCCCTGACCACAGGCATCGTGTATGCACAAAAGAGGCTGAAGAAAAAGAAAATCTTCTGTATCTCCCAGCAGAGAATCAATATGTGCGGGCAAATAAACCTCGTGTGCTTTGACAAAGTATGATCTAAACTTTCCGGGTTGGAGGTAAATGATTTCAAGGCACAGCAGAGCTGGAAAAAGCCTCCAAGAAGGCCTGGCTCACTGTGCTCCTTTTACGGTTGGGAACACAGAGGCTAGAGAAGGTCCCAGAGTGAGCTAGTGTGAGACCCTGTTCTAGAAGCCCACTCCACTGAGTTTTAAGGAAGTGGTTTAGCTATCACATCGTGAATTTCTTTCCTATGAAATTTAATATTTTTGTGCTTGTGTTGGATTTTAAAACAATCTCTTATTGTAATAACTTCTATGACTGACTGGCTTTTTCAGGCAAAAAAAAAAAAAAAGGTTTGAGAAACCTTTCTGTCCCCAGAAGTGATTTTTCCTCTGCTTAATGGAACATACTCTCTTCTTCTCTTCTGCTTCTTTTAAAAAAAGAGAGGAAGGGGACGGTGCCTGTGTTGATATACTGGGTCCCTCCTTTCGCCTTTGATCCCCAGGCTATCAAAATTTTGGACTAGAGAATGTGTCCCTGTGCCTAGGGTCCTGGAAGTGGCAGGCGAGAAGTATGTCCAAATGGGGAGGATTACTCCTCTGGGACAGGTCCTGAGACCTCTTCCTGTGCCTCTCCTATGGAGGGACCTCAGCCTCAGCCACCTGCTATTCAGATCCTACCCTCTGCTTGGGCAGGCCAATCTAACTGCTATAACACAGTGGGTCTGTCTTCACTTCATTCACATTTGAATAACTGATAAAGGCTTTGGCACTTTTTTTTTTTTACTAATCTACATTGGCCAAGAGCCCCATAAATGAGACATTCCTTGCTCTGCACATGACTTAGCTGAGGAAGCAGGTAAAATGGAAGTGTAGACAATGATAGTGCAGTGAAATGCATGCTTAAAAAGCTATGAACAGAACATCAAGGTGAAGTTACCTGCTGTGGATGGGAGATCACCTTTGAGCTGTGGCTTTGGTTGTTAGACAGAATGGGCTCTGGGGTCAGAGGCAAGCAGTTCAGAAGCACAGGGACATCAGGGCCTATGACATATGGGGATGCAGCTAGACTGAGGGCTGTGTGGTAGGCAATGTAGCTGGAGAGAGGAGTCCATTTGCTCAGGGCCTGATGTGCCAAGCTAAGGTGTGGAACCTTGTGAAAGAGAATGGGAACAGCCCTACCATTTTTTTTAAGAAGATGGGTTATATTTTTATAGGTGTGATTTATTTATTTCATCTGGTGTGATTGATTTATTTCATGGAGATAGGACAGAGATGGGAAGCTATCTGGGGACATTGTCTTAGGCAATGATGGCAAGAATGGAGACTAGAGGACCAGCTTGAGCAATACCATGAGTAGACTTGATGAGTCTTGGCCCGCAGCTGGAAGTAGAAGAGCTCTAAGATTATTTCCATTCTATTCTTGTTAAGTTTCCTTTCCTCAATCCCACTCATCAGGAACCACTAGGGTTAAATTAACAGTAACTTCCTTTTAGTTTTAGGGCCAGAGAACCACCCCTGGGAAGTTTTCTGGTAGAGATTTCCAGTACTTACCCAGGAACCTCACTAGTGTCTATAATATAGGAGGGGGATTTAGAAAATATGTTCATTACAGATTCATCTGTTTCTAAAGCTAATTTTTCCAGAGAGTGTTATTTTCCATCTCCTATAAAGCTTTTTCCTCCACATCCTCATGTGTTCCTCCACCAGAACGACTGAGGGACTGTACACATGGCCAAACCCCAGTGGCACGACAGCATATAGTGCAGAGAACTCTGGATTAGGAATTAGCAAAATGAGAAGTCAAATCCTGGATTTGGCACTAAGTTTCTGTGTGACCTTTTAAGAGAAGTTTGAACTCTAATGATCTCTAAGTGTCTTTCTAGTTTTTATATTGTAAAACTCTACCAATACGGTGTTGGAATAAAGCACCCCACAATTAATTGAAGCCCCATCTACTATTATTTCCATTTAGAAGACATTCACCACTGGGCTTCTGAGTCCGTTTGTTGTCATCTATTTCTAGTTTATGTTGGTGTGTTATAAAATAAATTCTCTCTTTTCTATCTGCTCAACCCAAGCCTGGGCTAGTATTTATGCTAAGAAATTTGCCTTTTCCTTTTACAAGTGCAACTGTAAGTTAGTTTTCTTTCTGTTCATGGCTAGTTTTATTATATAAGGATCATTTTCACATAGAGAAAATAGCACAGTCCTATTTCTGTTTTTGTTGTGGTATCAGTTCTGCTTTCTTTTTTTTTTTTTTTTTAATTGGTGTTTAATTTACCAACATACAGAAAAACACCCAGTGCTCATCCCGTCAAGTGTCCACCTCAGTGCCCGTCACCCATTCCCCTCCAACACCCGCCCTCCTCCCCTTCCACCACCCCTAGTTCGTTTCCCCGAGTTAGGAGTCTTTATGTTCTGTCTCCCTTCCTGATATTTCCCAACATTTCTTTTCCCTTCCTTTATATTCCCTTTCACTATTATTCATATTCCCCAAATGAATGAGAACATACACTGTTTGTCCTTCTCCGATTGATAAAGGAGGAAAGACTATCCATTGGAAGAAAGTCAGTTCTGCTTTCATGTTCAAAATATTGATACTTAAAAATGTAACCTGATCATCAGGAAAATATTTCAGTTTGAATTAAGCTGCTAACTTCTTTTGAAGTGGAACAAGTCAAGAGGATTTGAAATCTAAGCACACAGGTTGAGACCCTTATAAAATACAGGAGAGAAATGAAGCAAAGAGATTTTTGCTATTGTTCTTCAAGGAATAGCTCACACAATGCGTCTTAGCTTTCTATGAAGTCCAAATGAATTCATTAAACAGATCCCTTCATTCTTTAATTGGAAGTCGAGTCTGAGTTTCGCCTTTCTGCATGCTTTGCAAAATTTATTTAACATTTGTCATCTGGTGGGAGACTCTAGACAGGATGGATTCTGGTTCTTTCTCTTCAACCTGCAGGCCACTGAACCTCAAGGCTGTTCATTTCACCACTAACCCGAGAAGCTCCTTTCCCTATTTACTCGGTTGTAAGAATTGGAAGCAATGGAAGCACTTCATTGTAAAGCATTATGCAGATTTAATGTCCTGTAATGACAGAAATGTCATCTGATAGAAAACTAGAAAATTCAGTGTCTTATACAGAAATGACTTTGAAGAGTGATGACAGAGACCTGGATGTCAGTATTGAAAAGGGATACACCCCAGCGCTTGGTAATACTCTGCTTAGCCTTGACAGTGCTGAAGTAGTAGGGCTTTGTGCTTATTGGGGGCATTGACTTCTTGCATAAAGACATGGGAGTCTGTAATTAATGGTGTACTTGAAGCAATGAGCAAATTCAAAGTGCTGTGACAGTACTCAGTTCCACGTTGCTTTCTCTGTTACATTATGTGACAAATACTTGTAATACGGCAAATCAAATCTCCCGACCATTTTCCTCTTGATCTAACAATAAAACTCATTCATGGGCATTAATGAATATTTATTATTAGCACTTCATTTCTTTCTAAATTCTCAAAGCCCTTTATCAACATTTCATTATCAATCTGGACAGTCACCATGTCACCCATATTTTAGAAAATTGCTGTGGACCAGATGGCAGACTATGAAATAAATAGTCTTGAAAAGAAAGAAAAATTCTGAGCTCTGCTTTAGAAAGACTGCAGGTGCCAACTGAAAAGTCAAATTCACACTGGTTCTTATTGGATTTCCATTCACTGAACGCCTCTCGTTTAACAACAGCAAGTGCAACAATAAACATACAAAAACAAAACACTAGCATTTAATTGTAATGACTAGTATCTAGAGTCATTTAATTATCAACATAGGCTTTTGGGGAATCATTTGTCACTTGCTGAATCTTTCCTTCAGGTACCCTTCTCTGATTTAAAGTTTGATGCTTACAAACAAGGGCTATGGACAACTAGATATACTTTAATTTCTTGGGAGCTTGTTTTGTTTAAATCATGCTGTAATTAAAAGAACTAAATAATATGTTAACACTAATTCTAATTTCTTCCAGACTGGCACTCTTACAGAAGATGGGCTGGACCTCTGGGGGGTGGTCCCAACTGCTGACAACTGGTAGGCACTTTGGTAAAGATGGAATGTGGGATTGGTGTGGCTACTTTGGTATTACTCAGATCCATCTGAGGGATGAATGTCACATAAAATATATATGATAATTTACTAGAACTAGTTTCCAGTTGTTCTAACTTATTAAATGATTTCTAAGTTCAGAATCAGACAGGGAAAGTAGGCCTTCAAACTCCACATGAAAAATAAAATGAGCTGGATGAGTAGGGAGCTGAATGAATAAAATAAAAGAGCAAAGAGTGAAATAAGAACCCTGCTTAATTAAAAAGTGCAAGGACTCACTGGGGACTAGTGGGCTGGGGGTGGGGGGTGTCCAAAAAGGAAAAGCTCCATCCCCTCCCTCATGGAGCTCATATCTCATGTGAAAAAAAGGGCACAAACCCACCTACCTTCTATGTACAATATGAGCTGTGGAAAGGGCTATGATTAAGGCACACATATCAGAATAGAGAAGAAGAAACAGTAGTGATAGCTTGATATAACACACAGTCCTGAATTTTAGAATAACATAGTAGATAAAATGTACAAATTAATTTTGAAAATGAATGGAATGAGGAGAACCACCTGACAGAGATACCATTTGAGATAGAATCTTGAAGCATGTGTGGCTAGAATTTTTATAGATATGGGCTAAAAGCTGGCCATGGGAGGGGAGAAGGCGATCACAGTTACAACCCCAGAATGCAGCTAAAGACAGAAGAGCCTTAGCTCCCTTCACTGCAGGACTGAGGTATGCCTTCTCCATCCAAGTGCAAATGCCTTGGCTCTTAAACTCTGGATACTCCTAACAGTGATTGAAGTTCTGTCATTGAAGGATTCATGCAGGGACTCCCCAAAACAGTGATGGGACCAAACACAATCCTGGCACATGATAACATCAGACAGGCAGTGTGGCATTGCAGAAGACACTTGGGTTCAACCCTATTCATGGTGGTTCAGCTCCTGGTTGCTCAGACGATCAGGCCAGGCTTTTGTCCAGACAGGCACTGTGTTGTCCTCTATTGGCCAGATCTGTGAAAAGGGAATAGAATGTTTGCAGTTTTCACCTCTCTTTTCCTTCCCTTCCCCTAAGTAAGCTTTAAGTGTGTAGAAACAACTGGACACAATTACTATTTGGCTGTAAGATGGGAGGAGAGGAAAGTAAACCCAGTCAGTCTACTGCCATAGAGGAAAATGGGCTTCAGATGTTGGGTATACATGCTAGGGGTCTCAGGGAATAGGGCAAAGGGCAAAGGGCTGAGTCATGAGAGTATTTCAGAGTCTAGCTGTGCTTTTACTTGAAGGGATAAGAAACCAGCAGGCAGTCTTCCTTTCTAACTCCACTACTACACTGGCCCAGAGACTTCTTGCAAGGGGGTGTGGTTTCTAGAGCCCACTCTGCACAGCTTGCAGGTGTCAGTCAGAGCCTTCTACCTACTATGTAGACGCTGGCTGCAAGTAATCTGACAGAGGTCTCTGTGCTTATATCCAAGCACTCCAACTTTATTATATAGGGTATGAGGAGCTCTGGAAGGATTTGAACATAAGGGTTAAGTATTATTGAAACTCTATGTTGGTAAGGTTTCAGAATGTGTGAAATGATTTCGTCGAAAACCCTCACTTATTAATCATCTTCTATACCAGTTTTCAGGAAGTCCATAGCTTTGCCTCAGGCAAAGATTTGCCATGGAGCCCTCTGTGTGCTGCCATGGCCAGTTGCCACTCTCTGATCTTCCTCAATGGGACCATCCAGGGAGACCCACTGGACCTCAAAATGTTTGAGGGCACTGCCTGGGTAAGGCAACAGCTTTTTGGTTTGACTCAATGAGAAAAACTTAAATAAATCATTACTGGGACTGGTAAACTTTTTCTAACTTTGGTTGAAACCCAGAGATTTATAACACTATGTGAATGAATGCCTGACTCTACCTGAATTTCCCAACCTCTGCTTCAAAAAACTCTATCAATGAGTGCAACATGAAATAGGGTTCCATGATCAAATAATTTTGAGAACTGCTGTTTTAAGACAGTAAAATTGATTTAACTGTAGGATTTCTTTTTTTTAAAGAATTTATTGATTTATTCATGAGAGACACAGAGAGAGGCAGAGACACAGGCAGAGGGAGAAGCAGGCTCCATGCAGGGATCCCAATGTGGGACTCGATCCCAGGACTCCAGGATCAAGCCCTGGGCCAAAGGGAGGCACTCAACCACTGAGCCACCAGGCGTCCCTATAGGATTTTTTAATATATATACTGTGATACACTGTGAATATTCAAGAAGGAGTATGATATGTAGCAATTACCAAACCTACTCGACCAAAAAACCTAGACAGGCCAAAACATGGTACAAGTAACCCCTGTAACACCCTCAGAGAAACAGTAGTCTAAAGCAGTGCCATGCAGCATAACAGCCACTAGTCACATGTAGCTATCAACTACTTGAAATGTGGCTATGCAACCGAAAATTGAAAAATTTTCAATTTTGTTCACATTAACTAATTTAAACGTAAATGGCCACAAGTAGCTGATAGCTACTGTATTAGACAGTACAGGTCTAGACACCAAACTGGAGACCCCAGTCCAATTGGTTTAGTTTTCTGAGTTGAGAATGAAGAGTGCCTAGTGATATTAGAAGAGTTGAGACTATAAAACATTCCTGGTGGCTGTCATGACATGGTGGCGGACCTCTCGACTCCACCACTTTCTAGCTGTGTGACCCCAAATCCAGAACCAGGACTCTGAGTCTATTACCTCGTGTGTGCATTTGTGATAATGATACCTCATATACAGACTTGTGGTAAGCATTGAACCTATGAGCCTACAGGGCCTGCTTGCATTATAAAGTGCCCAACAAGTGGGGGGAGGCACTCATTCATTCGCTAACTATTTAATTCATTACATTATTCTGCTCTCTCTCTCTCACACACACACACACACACACACACACACACACGTTTTAAAGCTACTGACAATGATATATCAACTGCAGGACAACATTTAAACAGAATGGTAAAGAGAGGAAAACAAATGATTGCAGGGACATGAAATACATCACACAAAAAGGCTAATTTAAAGATGTATAGTGGCAAAGTTGTAGTTTTCTAGAAGCCAAAGTAATGAAAGAGGAGTCCTGTAAACAGGGAAATTTCTGATATCAGTAAGTGAAAATTCTAGCATTTGCTGTGGAGAAATTTCTGACATAAAGACAAAGCAGTAATCACTTTCCTGCATCTTAATGGAGAGGAATCAGCATAATCATTACAAACAATGTCCTTACTAGCATCATTAACGTTGACATAATGATGAGCTGCTTAGAGTAATTATTACTATATGTGACTTTGATCCTGGTTCTGACAGTGCCTCTTCTCCATTGGGGGTAGGGAGGTGGGGGGTAGAGTTTCTTCTATTTGTACAAATAATGTACAAGTTGGGGTCTTGCATAAGAACATAAATCTTGTATTAGCTCTGTAAGGACTGTCTTTAAGAACAGTGGTATCCACCCCAAACAAAGCATGAAAGTGCAAGATGATTCACTGAGTTTAAAGCTAGTGAAGGGGCAGCCTGGGTGGCCCAGCAGTTTAGGGCTGCCTGCAGCCCAGGATATGATCCTGGAGACCCGGGATCGAGTCCCCACATCAGGCCTCCTGCACGGAGCCTGCTTCTCCCTCTGCCTGTGTCTCTGCCTCTCTCTCTCTCTCTCTCTCTCTCTCTCTCTGTGTATCTCTATGAATAAATAAATAAAATCTTTAAAAAAAAGTAAAGCTGGGTGAAAAAGTCTCCAGTTAAATATCCTTTGGTTTTAGTCGCCTTTCATGAAACATAAGGGGGGCGGGGGGAATGCCCTTGTAGACTCTAAGGGTTTTAGCGATAGAAGTGATATTAGAATATTTTTCAGAAGAAATTTGAGATCTGGAGAAATGGAGTAATGTCCCCAAGGTTATAAACAAGTAACTGATAAGAGCAGAAGCCAAATGTTGCCTCCTATTTTCTGATTTGCATATCTGATGGCCTTTCCCATGTTTTCTGTTAATATTGGTTTCTCAGATATATAATTTATACTGTTGTAACATCCAAGGAATACAAACCATTTTCAGATATGCTTTCTAATTTGCTAGCAGCTAACTTGCTGATTCTGTAGCTAACCAATTAGGTATAGTAACATAGATATAGAATAAGAAATAATTCCATGTTTATCTCAAGACCCAATCCTAACTCACCTGAGGGCTAATGTGCTCAGCTATATTGGAGAGTAGATCTCTACTTAAACTCACCTCCAGTTACTAGACAACACCATTCAAGAAGAGCCATTGGCCTATTACTAGCATTTCTTCCACCAATTACTATTTAAATTGTAGTCACAATATTTCTGACTTTTTGACATTCTACAATAAAGTCCTTAATATAAATCCACATAATAGAAATTTGACAATGATGGTATTCGGATAATGGTCTAGAAGAGAAAATATGTGAAAGGGGCTTTGAAGAGATTCTGAGTGCTATGCAAATGAGAGGTATTTCTTCCTTATTATTTTTCTCTAAGGAATCTTATGGATGTTTTCATTTTAAAACAGATAATGGAAGATTGCAGTGCAGACTACTGCAAATTTGGGATGTTAGATTCAAACACCATAATAAAACCAGGACCAAAAGCCAGTTGGGTATGATTTGCTTTTTTAAATCAGATGGCTCTTTCTCCTTGAAACTGGTAAATCTCCCCTGACTTTCACAGATTTTTAAATTCCTATTATTTTGCCTTACCCTAACAGTGTCCATAGTTTTGCTCATTCCTTCATTCCTGAATCTATCCTTTAATTTATTCATGAGTCTGTCCTTTAATTTATTCAACAAACACTCATGGAGTGCCTAAGTATGTTAGATCACTATACTAGGAGGTGCTAAAGGATAGTGTGATTTCAGAGCTAGACATGCTGGGCTCTGTGTGGGAGGATTACATGGGTGGGTAGAAAAATCCATATAGGTGCAAATAAGTGCAAGACAATGTGCCAAGTGCTATAATAAAGGCTGAAGAAAAAGCTGCAGGAGTCCAGAGGTGGGAGAGAGGAGCACCACAGAGAGAGTGACCTGTGAACTCTGCCTGGAAGATAATTAGGATTTCTCCAAGCAGCCATGGGGAATGGCTTTGCAGACTGAATGACCTGATAAAGGAATCGCCTTAGAGTTGGGCAGAAAAATATCAATATTGTGACATACACCACTTCATGATCTCCCTGGGTTTGTTGCAGAGCAAACCCTGTTTTTTGGTATGCACCTGGTAAGTCTCACTCACAAGCACCTTAAGCCCCCCCTTTCTTGGTGCTCTCGCAGAGTCCTGTAGAAGCCATTGCCATCTTGCGCCAGTTTCCGTTTTCCTCAAGCCTGCAGAGGATGTCTGTGGTCGCTCAGCTGGCAGGGGAGGATCACTTCCATGTCTACGTGAAGGGTGCCCCGGAGATGCTGGCCAAGTTCTGCAAGTCTGAAACTGGTACTAATTTAGTTGACCCTGTTCTCTTTCAGGAGCTTAAATATTTTAGAAGCCCAAATATACAAAGCACACAAGTCTAAATCAATGAATGTGGACATGATTGATTTCTCAGTGAGTGAGAAATGGGCCCAGGAGATCTGATAGGGTGGAAGTGGGAATTTCAAGGTAGAAAGGCAGAGAGTAAATATCTGACTTTGGTCCATCCAGAAAAGTCGAACCACAATGGGGTCTCCGGGAAGGAGATGTGAAGCAAACATCAGGAGCCAGAACAGGAAGCTATGTAAGGGTCACCAGGAAGGGCAAGAATGAAGAGTATGCACTGGGAACCAATGGGACAGGTCTGGGCCCTGCACTCATCCAGCAGCTGGGGCGCTCCGCCCGTCACCTCTGGGGGCTGGCACCACCTAAAAAGCTTTGTGCATGCAGAGCAATGGAAAGAGAATATAGACAAGATAAATCTTTTAGAAAAAAAGTGATTAGAGTAAATTAGACTTTATTAGAGCAATGTAATTGATCATTTTCACAGCAATTTCATCTTTCTGGGCCAGATTTTGAGCTGATTTGTATTGTTTCTTAGTCTTATAAACATATGCACCCTCTAAGCAGCAGCCCAGATTTGTAAGAATATTGTTGCATTCAAATGAGTTCATTTGGATAAAATTGGTCTTTTTCTCCTGATTTTCATCTATATTCTTCTTATGATTGCTGATAGCCATCAACTTGTGCACACAATTCTAGATTTGGCAAATGATTGCTTTAACTTCTTTCTCTACTTAGAGCCATTTTTACCTTAGAATCGGCCCCTTTTTTTCTGACTTTGATCATTCTCAGAACTCCCATTACCTCTATCACTCTATCCTTCACAGATTGATGGCCTATATTTTCCTGTTTAATTTTTTTTCAGCCTCACAGATACAAGTGAGTATCTTCTTGGTATTTCAACGGATGACTATTGCTCCTGCTCTATTGTAAGGATATGGGCCTGCCACTTCTCACCTCTCATCCTTGTGGTAGCACTTCCAATTCTTCTTATTGTCCTTACCTCAGATCTTTGACATATGCTAATAATGACTGCAGTGATTTCCGCCCTGGTATTTAATAGAGAGCTAGGAGCTTCCTTGATCCCCACCTCCTGGAACATTTTAGAATTACAGAAAGTCTGAGTGGAATGGGGACACAGAGTTCTTCTCTTTCTCATTCTATTGAGGTATGGAAGACAGACCTAATAAGCCCAAGAAATCAAGTTGGTAGTAGAATAGAGACTAAAAATCAGGTGTTTTGCTACCTAAGCCACTATATATTTCCATTATGCTGTGCTTCCTTTTAATACTCTTATAGGCATTCTACAAACCATAAAGATTTTATAAATATTTTAATATTACTTATGACCACTATGCCAAAATACACAAATGTTGGCATTGTATCATCTATCATCTAAAGCAGGGATTGGCAAGCTTCTCTGCAAAGAGCCAGGTAGAAAATATTTTAAGTTTTACAGGCCACCATGGTATCTGTCTCAAGTGCTCAACCTTGCCATTGTGACCCCAAAGCAGCCATAGATGGTAAACAAATGGGCATGGCTGCATTTCAATAAAACTTTATTTACAAAAACACGCAATTGGCCAGATTTGGCCTGTAGTATGCTGACTCCTGATCTAGAGGATCAGCTGTTTTCCTCATTTTATCCATGTAGACACAGTCCTAAGGCCAGTCCTTATTAAACCCAGCCAGTGGATTTGACACCCAGTTGATGCCAGTGCATCTCTGGCATTTATTTCTGTCAGAATAATAAAAGCACACTGATGAAGTTGTTTGTGTCTTTTAGATGGAGCTATAGTTTTTCTATCAAAGTGTTTTTGGAGTTTTAAAACAAGGTACAGTGTAGGGATCCCAGAGTCTAGCTTAGGAGCTAGGCAGCCTTCAATATGACCTTACCTTTACCTCTTTCCTCTCACCTGACAGTGCCAAAGGATTTTCCACAGAAACTGAAGAGTTATACAATACAAGGTTTCCGTGTCATTGCCCTTGCCCATAAAGCCTTGAAGATAGAGAAGCTTTCAGAAGTACAGAATTTAGCCCGGTAAGGAACTCAGAAATCAGCACTAAGGCAGGTTATGTGTGCATCAAGTAAATGAATACTGGAGATGGACAGGACAGTTCAAATCACAAGAAGCCTCCTGGAGATGAAGACTCGTCTCATCCAATCTCCCAATTTGGAGATGGACAACTGTAAACCACACTGGGGAAGACTTGCTCAGGTCACAATGATCGTTGGTGATAGAACAAGGATGGCAGTGCAGATTTCCTGACTCCCAGATGTCAGTGAGCTATCTCTGCCCTGCATTCCATCATCCCATCAAAAATAATCAACATTCCTTCAACCACATTATGTGGCTGACTGACTTGGGGTTCCCACATACAAAGAGGTTAAAAGAAGGATACAATGGGCGATGTGACAGACCTCCAGCATCCTTCAGATTGCTTCTTTCAGGGCTCAGTAGTAACCTTCCTCAGATCTGGAGAGGTAGTGAGTGCAGGCTGAGTTACACAAAATAGAACTCAGTATTCTTAATTATATTAAGGGTATAAATTGTCCTTAGTAGAGGATGATCTGTGAATTCTTGTTTCTTTTAATGTTTCTCAGTTTTTAAAGGTTATTTTTGAATTGTCTAAGACAAAAGAGTAGTGAGATACTGTGGAGCATTGAATAACAAGTTGTCTATGCATTATTATCTTTGATTTTGTGTCACTGATAGAGACCTTCACTTACACACAATTAGCACCTTTGCATAAGATGTGGATATCCTTGGCTCAGTGTAACTATTTACAACCTCTGCCCATCTGCTCTAGTGGAATCATTGTCCCTTCCTTACACTGTTCTATTTCCCTCATCTCTAAAGTATAGGATTGGATGATCTTTAACGACGCTTTCAGCCATGAAATTTTAATCTTCTAAATAGAATCACAAAGCTCATTTTGAAATAGATGAATGGCACTCTCAGATTTAATATTCAAGGTGTTAGCTATTCTTGAGCAAGCATGAAGACGCATAACACATAGGATTTTGTAATTTTTCAAGACAAAAATCTAGTAACAAAAGCCAGGTATATGTGTGAAGAAAAAATTTATGTAGCTAGACAAGGAGGATAGCCACCAACCTGCTGCCACATAGTAGTGCAGCTGTGATGTTCTCATTTAAAAGTCTCTAGTAGGCACCTGGGTGGCTCAGCAGTTGAGCGTCTGCCTTTGGTTCAGGTTGTGATCCCAGAGTCCTGGGATCGAGTGCCACATCAGGCTCTCTACAGGGAAGCCTGCTTCTGCCTCTGTGTGTGTGTGTGTGTGTGTGTGTGTGTGTGTGTGTGTCTCATGAATAAATAAATAAAATCTTTCTTAAAAATTTACTAGACATTATTATAAATATAACAAAATAAAGTGATGTGTTAGATTTCCAACCATCTCAGATTTTCTTAGAGAGTAGCAGGAGCCTATTATGCTTCTTAAAATTTAGTTACTGTTTTCAAGCAGAGAAAAGGAAAACACTTTGAGTTTTATTAGAATCAAATTATATTTAGCAAAGCTTCCCAATCAGGAAAATCAAAAACTTCTTAAAAACTGGTATCATAAAAGGGAAATAGAAGAGTTTAATTTTTTTTTTAGAAAATAAACATCCCAAACTAGAAAATAGAAGAAATACTTTATCAAAATTCTCCATTTTGTTGGTTTAGCAAATTTCTATTGAGCTTGACTCTGTGAGATGCTCTTCAAGACACTGAAGATTCAGAAGCGAATAAAATAAAACCTTTGCCCTCAGAAGCTTATTCCTAAATTGGGAAGATAGATAATAATGCCCTTTTACATGAGGTGATCAGAGAGTCCTCTGGAAAGTGACATTTGAACAGAAATATGTGTAAAGTAAGGGAGCAAAGCATATGGGTATGCAGAGGAAGAACATTGCAGGCAATAGGAATAGTGAGCACAGAATTTTGCTGAGAATGTTGCAGAGTAGCAAGAGGCTTAAGTGCCTGAATTGGTGAAAGAGAGGAAGAGTTGTAAAATAGAGACCAAAAACAGAATCAATTGGTGGGAAGGTTTCTGGATCTTTCTTTTAGTTCTAGCTCATTAGAAAATATTAATCCAATTTATAATAGAAAGTCACGAAGATAAATGATGGGAATTTAACACATTCTGTATTAGGTAGATCTTCTTTTGTAATATTCTCTGAGATTACTAAGGCAAGATTCATATATAATTATCTGAGTATTCACCAAAGTGCCTACAATAAGGTCTAAAACAGACTAGTTATTTGATGAATGGACTTTTGAATGAAGATGTAGTAACGTGTTCTCTACTCCAGAGAGAAGTTTCTTCACCAGGTTCCCATCTATGTTTGAGTTATATCTTTCATCAGGAAATCCAACCCTGACCTTTCTCTTAAAGAAGGTTTACTGACCACATGTTTATATCGTCTCCTTCCCAAGTCCTACCAACATGATAGAAAAGAAACAATATCAAAGAAAACAAGACAAGTGATAAGTGCAGATGAGAGATTTCTATACATTTCTGTAAGATGTAAAGTAGGTGGAGGGAGTGGCAGCTAAATCAGCAGGTGGAAGAAGCATAGTCTACACCATGTCAGAGAGAGAGATAGCAGAAGACAGAAGTTGCTTCACCCCATGGAACCCGAGAGACTGAGGCTTAGCTCTGTCACATACTATGGAAGGTGGAGGTGGTGATGGGACCCAACATCAGGGTTGACTGACCATATGCATCAAGGTTAGATCCCTAGATCTCCCTCTCTTCCTGCAATCTTAACTCCTCTCTGGACAGAAAAAGGAAAAATGTGAGATTAAGAAAGAGATCTTGGCCCTCATGTTTACTATTTAAAAAGTCACCTGAGATTTATTCCAGAAGAGAGGCCCCACATAATGAATGTAACCCAATTAGACTTTGAGCTTCCAATTTTAAATTCTGAAAACTTTTCAAGTGCTTGGCTGATGTCCTGTATTTTTTGGAGATTACAGATGGAGGTGGAAATGAGTGATTCTATATGCAACTATCATCATAGTATCCCGTATGCAGTGCATACTTAATCAATGTCTAACTAAAATGATTATAAGGTTAAAAAAAAGTCTTTGAAAAAATAATAATACAATTAACAAAAGTCTAAAAAACCAACAGAAGAGTTGGTAGATAAGTACATTTCTTTAAAAATGGTGTTGAAACTGGGAGAAGTTGCTAAAAGACATAGAAGTGGTTGCCTCTGGGAAGGAGAAGGGGTGGAGGGGTATGGAGAGAAGGACTATGGGTTTTTATCATAAGGTTTTGGGTTCTTTTTGATTTTGAAAACATATGCATGTATTACATTGATAAAACTTAGAAATAGTTTTAGGAGGAAGAAATAAAGTTCAACTGTCAAGACTTTAATAAGCTTTAATACTGATTTTTTTCTGAATCCAAAGAGAGAAGGTGGAGTCAGAGTTGACATTTCTGGGACTTCTCATAATGGAGAATCGCTTGAAAAAGGAAACCAAACCAGTCTTGAAGGAACTGAGTGAAGCCCACATCAGGATGGTGATGATTACTGGTGTGTGTTTCTTGAGGCCTGATATATTTAATGTATCTCAAGCCTCAGAAAAAGACCATATGAGCTGCATGGGTTCATGTGGCTGAGGTAGAAGGAAAAATCCTTAACTGTCATCTGTTACCTTGGGTTCCCATTACCAGGCATATGTGCATCAGCCTTCACATGTCCATGAGCTTTGGGGGCAGAGATCATACTTCATTGTCTATGTCTAATGCCGCCCTCTCCCTACCCAGGCTTAGCACAGTGCTAGTAGGCTCACAGTAAATGTTTAAACACAAGAGTAAATATGTGCTCATCAGAAGCCTCAGTGAGACTTCTGTGTACAGACTGTTCAGACTCTGCTAGACTGTCCTCTAGGGCTGTGGGCAGGCATGGCATGTGCCGATCCAATCCAAGCATGGCTCAGCTTTCAGTGTTCTATTCTCTGTTGACTGCAATCCACATCCCCAGGATGGTTCCATGCTATCAGAGAACCATCATTTTACCTTCACCACTAAGTGCTTAACCATGTCTTTATTCATTTGTGCCTGTTTTGTAAATATGCAATGTTCAGGACATGATGCTATTGTGGGAGGGAGATACAGACATAGTTTTTGATCACTAGGGACAGATAGGCTTGGGCAAGAGGTGCTGCCAAATGGTAATAAAATAGGGCAGAAAGAGGGAAATGCCCCCCCAAAGAGCACCAACAATGTGGTATAGCCACTCAGAGAAAGCAGGGCTCAATTCTGGCTGCCAAGAGATTTATACAGAAAGCAAGCTGACTCTCTTTGTCATCTAGGTGACAACCTTCAAACAGCCATCACTGTGGCAAAGAATTCTGAAATGATTCCTAGAGGAAGCCAAGTGATCCTTGTTGAAGCCAATGAACCAGAAGATTTTGTTCCTGCCTCTGTGACTTGGCAGCTGATCGAGAACCAAGAGAACGGATTGGGGAGGAATGTGAGCAAATGTTAGAAGGATCCTCAGTGGCCTGGCCTGATGACACACAGCCCTGGCCTCAGCAGCCTTCTCTTGGCATTGGAAGGCACCACAGTCAAAACCCCTCACAGCTGTCCAGAGTTCTGCAGTTTGAAAAGCATTTAGTGTTTCCACCAGCACTTCTCAGCCCTGGCTGCACAAAGAAATCACCTGGAAGAGGTTTCAAGCTTCCAGTGCCAAGGTTTTATTGATTAAATCCAAATCTCTGGGTTGGGAGCTGGCATCAGCCCTTCCTCCCCGAGGTTCTGATGTGCAGTCATTGTTGAGAACCAATGATTTACATCCATATTTCCCATTTGATTTTTCCAGTTAGGCTATACAGCTGACAAATTGTTCATTTTGCAAATGAGAGAACTGAGGCCCAGGAAAGTAAGCTTGCCCAACACACACAACTGGCAAGTCGCAGAGCAGGAAATCAAATTTAAGTCTATCTGATGGCACCCAGATCCATGGGCATTAAGATTGCGCTGTGTCCATGACATGAGGTTAAGAGGTTTCAGGCTTCTCTACATAGCAAACTTCCTGTGCTTTTGTGAAGAAAATGGGTTGCAGCCTGACATCCCATCACTAAATGTGAAATTCTGCCTATGTGTGAATTCAAGGAGGTGGTCTTTCAGGCGATAAGTCATAAAATTTCCCTTCCTCCAGGCTGATAGCCCTTTGGCTTATTAAGTGTAGAGTAGACCTTGTTCAGTATACAAACTGCACAGCTGTACAGAGTGACTTTGCCCCTACTTGGCTCAACCCCATTGCATTGGCTATGAAGATGAAAGCTCTCTATGTTCTCTCTGAAATCACCAGAGAGATTTCTGGTGCTTATTTCCTTGCAAACTCACTTGCTTCTGCATCAATGCATGTTGCCTCAATTACGCTACGCTGTATGATAAAGCTCAGGTCTTCACTAATTTTTAACAAACAGTCCACTCTCATTACCCATTCACCAGTTTAATACCTTTACTGAAGTTTTGGGTGTTACTGGGAGAAGTCACATTACAGTCTCAGGCTTTCTCCTCTTCTCTGCCTCCCTCCCACCACACTTTCCTTCTCTAACTGTCTGGTGAAAGCAAAAGGAGCTCTGTCCTTACCTCCTATGGAATGCTTTAAGCATACCTTTTGTTGGCTATTTTTCAATGGGGGTTGCAAAGGGAAGGATGTATCACCTAGCCTCCCACATCAAAATATTTTTCTTCCCAACACAATGCTTTCCCTAAAATGGATCTCTCTAGTGAAAAAAATGTTCTTGCCTTCTATACTATTTGTACTCAGAGTCCTAGACTAATGTAAGGAACTCTGAGAAATGTTGCATGAAAAACATGATCAGCTATCAACATGATGGGTGCTATCTCTTTGGGCTGAGCCAAGTGGGTCTAGAATGCAGTGATGGGACACACTGATGGGTGGAGGGCAGGACCGAAAGGGTTTCAGCAAAGGAGTTGAACTGGTGGTGCAATGGAACATAGGGTATGCAGGAGGAACTGGGAACCATGAGGGAACGTGTCACCTGTTGAGGTGGGGAGAAGGCAAGTACTATAAGGAGTAGGCCCGAAAGAAGGATTCTGCCTATTTTAAAGGGAAGAAATTGGGGCATGATGTATGATGAATGAATGGTAAAAGATCTTAGGAAATAAACACCTGCATGAAGAGGAGAAGAAAGAGGAGAGACGGATGTTATCTAATCTTCCTTGGAATCACTAACTGGTACCTTGGAACATTTCCTTAGTAGACATACATCACTGTATTATCTCCTAAGACAGGATCCTGAGCATTATGTTGTCAACATCTTATATGTTCATATAATTTGGGGAGGACATTTTGAGTGTTTCCTTCATCTGAGTCTAAGTTCCGTGGACAAATTACACATTATGCATTTGCTGGCCCTCTCCCTGTTATGTAACTTGAACGCACTTCCTTCCGTAAAACATAGGAAAGCAGAGACATTCCTTAAGAACCCATGTGGAAACCATGCCCTTTTGAATTTAGGAAACCTACCTTAACATTGGGAACAGTTCAGTGCCTGATGGAACAAGAGGGAGCTGTTACCATTTTGCAATGAGTGGGAAATCATACCAAGTGATATTTCAGCATTTCAACAGCTTGCTTCCAAAAGTAAGTACTGGTGAAACGAAATGTTTTGTTTTGCTCTCAAATTAGTGAGGCAAAAAAGAAGAACGTAGTGAAGGCGATGATCAGTGAAGTTGTCTCAGATTTGGGGAGTAAACATCCCCAAGGGGGCACTGCTCCTTCAGAAGTTGCCCAGCCCAACCTGGTCCTGCACAGGTACCTGACCCCCTCTCCAGAATCTAAGCTCTGGTACAGCTCTTCACCCCCATAGCCAGCCCGATCTCAGTCTCCCTCCATTTCTTCCTCCTCAGCAAGGAGCACCCCAAATCGTTCCAAATGAGCTACCTACTTTGTGGGTCAACGTCTCTCTCTGAAAGCCACCAACTCATGCCAGGTTGAGCTCTATTCCCCTTCCTGTCAGGATTCTTAAGTTACAGCAGCAGGAAACAAAGGCCCCATGGTTTATTTTCAAAACCATTTGTTATCTTGTCCTCTGTGTGTCTATTTAAAAATAGTGCTGTGCAGGGTTGTACTGTCAGTGTGAAGGAGATAAGTGGAGCACAAGCTGAGGGCAGCAACCATCTGTTAGCAGTTTCTTGAAAATTCGCCTTACCAGTCAAGGACCATTGAATCTAGACCCCAGAGGCTCCTAGAAAGTTGTTAGTGCAGTTCCTCCTTGAGGAGATGGGGCAGCTGAGACTCAGAGAGGTTAGGTCCCTTGTTGAAGGTTTGCCCACCTACTTGGACCAGGGCTGAGAATAGAACTTTGTTCTCTGCTCCTCATCTATTGCTTTTCCTCTACCTATGCTACAATTGTAGAGATGGTGTTTAGTAAAAAGAACTTTATTTCCTCAAGCATTTTTGTCCCATATTCTCTACCACTTTCCAGTTATTAACTCAAGGTTATCCCATCTCAGAAAGATGGCCTGGAAGGAAGTCATAAAGTTGTGATGGGGGATGAAAGTGAAAGTTGAAGAGTAAAGCGTTGAGTCCCCTTTCTCCTTGTCCTGACATTTGGGCTAATGACACACCGCCCAAGGCTGTATTCAAACGATGGCCAGGAATGATTTTCAGGGCTGTTCTTTTATTTAAGAGGTGTTCTTCATCCTGATATTATTGCAATAGTTGTTGTTCTCTTTAGATTCTGGTGAATGGAACCATTTTTGCAAGAATGTCACCTGCACAGAAATCTAGTCTTGTCGAAGAATTTCAGAAATTAAAGTAGGTATTGTTGCATGAAAGGAGAATGTATTCACTGTCTGTTGCTGTGTAACAAATTACCTCTGAATTTAGTAGCTTAGAATAACACTATTTATTATTTTTCATTCTTATGGGTCAGAAATCCAGGTGTGCTTAATGGAGTCTTCTGTCTTGGGGCCTCTCACAAGTCTGCAATGGGGTGTCTACAGGACTCCAGCTCCCTCAGCGCTGCAGGAGGAGAGCCTGCCACCAGCCTCCCTCTCATGTTGTTGGCAGGATTTAGTTCCTTGTGGGTGGTTGGGCTAAGAGCCCCAGTTTTCCATTGGCTGTTGGACAAAAGCCATCCGCAGTTCCTTGCCACACAGCTCATTTCATAAGGCAGCTCACAGTCTGGTAGCTAGCTTCCACAAGAGTGAGCAAGCAAGAAGAGCAAGTGAGAGAGAGGTATCACCATTTTTTATATTCTCATCTCAGAAGTGATATCCTATCACTTTTGCTGTATTTTCTTTATGAGAAGCAAGTCACTAGTGCAGCCCACAATCAAGGAAGGGCTTTATACAACATTATGAATACTAAGAGGTGGCAGTAACAGAGAGCCATTTTGGAAGCTGCCTACCCCAGACAGAATTTCTTCTGTGGCCCGTACAGCCTAACTTAAATGAAAATTCTCAGCTTGAACATGGAGAATAGAAAAATAGGAAAAAAAAAAAAAAGAAAAATAGGGACTTGTGTAGTTCAGAACAGGAAAAATGGAGAAGTGTGTGAGTTGTCCCCTGGGATTATTTGAGATTAGTCCATTAGAAGATATATGAATGATTTCAGGTCCCCCTGGAAAGAGGTGGAGAGATATTTTCACTGTATCTGGCCCTGGCAGGGGTTTTGGTATAGAAGCCAAAGTTAAAAAATAAATAAATAAATAAAAATTAAAAAAAAAAGTCCTTCCTTCCATCCCTTAAAAATATAGATGACCAGGTCACATCAGAATGAAGTAGTTTTTGAGACCAGACCTACCTACAGCTTTCTAGGAACATTACAATGTCTGGACTATAGATTTCTGGAAAGTGAAAAGAAAAGGAGAATGGTGAAACTTCACATAATTGATGATAAGCAGTAGGTAACACCAGGAGACTGCCTTTCACTATTATTTTTTGTTGCCAAAGCATTTTTAGGGAAGTTTTAAGAAACTGCCTATCAAATCCCATAATGCCTTGAGGCTGGGTTAGTAACTGGTGTCTAAAATGACTATTTCACTTACATGGTCATTATATGATAGTGGCCGAGGAAAGTAATTTTACTCTTCTCAAAAGCCTAAGAAATTTTGCCAATTTATATGCTTACTTTTGAAAAGCTATATTCCCCTAAAGAAAAATCAATTCAGGAAGATAGATGTTGCCTCAGAATGAACTGTCTTCTCAATTTCCCCATCTTACACCTCCTGCCTTTATCCCTGGCAATGCACATAAGGCTATCCCAGTTCTCGCCTGCATTCAGGGAACACTAACACATTTAAGATTCTTCGTGTGATGTAAAGACTAAACATGTGCTTTAAGCCTGAAGAAAGGAAGCCACTTTAGCAAATGTGCATAGTCATGACGTGCACGTGAGCACATGAAACATCCACAGGGGGATCTTCATGTACAATAGCCAAATATTAGGTCGAACCTCTTGAGTTTATTTACATTTGATCATTTTTGACTTATAAAAATGACCATTTCTTATATGCCAACTGGTAATAAGGAAATTGTCTGAGAACTTCGTTTTTCCCCTGTATTGATTTTGTTATTTTGTGTGTTTTTGGCAAATTGTCCTTGAGCCTTTAATAGTATTTGCCATTAATCAATACCTATGGTGTATTATTTACCTATAAGAGAAGACAGAGTGTGTCCTGCATCGGAAATTCCTTTTCTTTGTCAATGGCTTTATATTTGCTCTTCTGTTTATGTTGTTGTCTTTGCACATCAAACCAGTATCGATGGGGGCATATTATCTCCTATTACTCCAGGATGCATCAAGATTATATGTCTCTGTCTCTGGTTCTATCTGTTCAACCATTTCCCAAGTGTTTCTCCTCCTAGTGTATACTAAACTCTAAACTCTCAATGACGTCAGCCACCAAAACACAGATGGATTAGGTTATATCTGTGTGTTAGGTGTGGGAAGTGCTGTGATTATGGCTGCACGTTCTTCAGCTTAGTCCTAGTCGATACAGTCACCCAGGACTTCTTTTGAAATGTGTGATCATCTTGGTGGATGTCTTTGGCAGAATCACTATCACTTCTGTGTGATTGAAACAATTTAAATAACACAATGGCCTTATTCCTCCGGGAATATTTCTCTCCAAGTTATTTTCCATCAGCCTGTTCAAGACACACACACATACACACACACATCACATGTGAGTTGGTTATGATGGAAATTATACAAGTGAGGCATTAAGGCATTAACTTCTCTCATGCTTTCTCCTGCAGTTACTATGTGGCCATGTGTGGAGATGGGGCTAATGACTGTGGGGTAAGTAGAAATTACTTCAACTAATGCAGGCAGTTCCCTACTGTCCCTCTTGAGGGCCCCACGGTTCCCCAGGGTGTGTCTCCTCACCCCTGTGCCAGGAATCACTTCATCAGTTGGCTGTTTATATCCCCCCACACACCTGAGTGTGGGCTGGATGCCAAGAAGAACAAAGTCAGATGAGCCACTTCTGCTGTTTTCTGACAACTCTCAGAATAAAAAAGACAAGGAAAGTTCAGACCCAGAAGGGACTTTACAAGATGAGCTGGTTTAAATCTCTCATGTTATTGATACAAGAGTGAATCTCAGGGATGTGAATTCTTTTTTTTTTTTCTTTTCTTCCATTTTATTTTATTTTTATTTATTTATTTTTACTTTTTTATTTTGTCTGAAGTCACACAACTGGTGAAGGCTTAGTGAAGAAAACATTTGAAATGGATGATTTAAAGTTTTAATTATATATAAACTACATTTTTTTTTTCCTGCCAAACTTCTCTAGGGTTAGTTTCTAACAATTGGCTTTAAACACAAATCCTTACCATCAGTGAACTCATAGACCAAACTACTTGGCCATTACAAACTATAGCAAGCCTACATTAATGATTCTCAGCAGATGACTTCCCATTTACAATAGAAGGCAGCACATGTTTTAGATTCTGGTTTTTTTTTTTTTTTGAGATTTTATTTATTCATTTGAGACACACACACAGAGAGAGAGAGAGAGAGAGAGAGAGAGAGAGAGAGAGAGCAGCGGGAAGAGGCAGAGGGAGAGGGAGAAGCAGACTCCCCACTGACCAGGGAGCCTGACTTGGGGCTTGATCCCAGGACCCTGAGATCATGACCTGAGCCAAAGGCATCTGAGCCACACAGACATGCCTAGATTCTGAGTTTTGAAGATATGTTGAAGCAGTAGACTACCTTGAAGATTTTTGTAAGTAAGAAAATATTTTCAGTACAAAAGTTTTAGTATAAAACTGAAGAGAAGGGATCCCTGGGTGGCGCAGCGGTTTGGCGCCTGCCTTTGGCCCAGGGCGCGATCCTGGAGACCCGGGATCGAATCCCACATCGGGCTCCCGGTGCATGGAGCTTGCTTCTCCCTCCGCCTGTGTCTCTGCCTCTCTCTCTCTGTCTCTGTGACTATCATAAATAAATAAAAATAAATTAAAAAAAATAAATAAAAATAAAAAAAATAAAACTGAAGAGGATTGCTTTGTATTTCCAAAGACTGTTAGATACTTAAGATCTAGGTAGCTGTTTTACTTTCTTTTTTACATGTTTTCTTCAAAGTATTGTGAAAAACTGTGCTCACATTTAAATATCTATTATAAATTTTCCTAACTTACACTTCATGAGAAGCCAGTTGTTAATCTGCTCTTCAAAACCTAAAATGAGCACCCATTCCCATAGTTATGTAGAATTTATAACAAAGGAAATAAATATGTTAAAAAGGACATAGTCTCTGCCTCCCTAAAATTCATTATCTGGTTAGGGAAAGAATCACACATCATATTAACCCAAACATAAAGTAGATGGCCCTAAAATATGTAATAGAGAAACAAAATACTAAGAGAGAAAAGAGGAAGAAGGAAATATTCTAATATTTACTGAACAGAAATTTAGTATGTACCAGCCATGGTAACAGATTCTTTGCGGTGCTGCAGAACTATAGAAATATGAAATCCCATTTTATGGTCATCCAATTCTTGTAGGATCAAGAACTCGCTGACCTGCTTATTAGCCACTGTCAGCTCTGTGACTCTCTCGGCTGCTTCTAGTCTTGGTGACAATGAATTCACCTTTATTTAGTGAGGCAACACATGTCCTAGAATGATCTGTGACTCATATGATCTGGTCCCTGTCTGCAGTGAAGATGCTGTACTTCATCCAAGCAGTTAGCCCGTTGTCTAGATCAAGCCACCCAGGAAAAGGTGAGGGTTAGATATCTTCTCCTTTTGTTCATGAAGATGGCCTGCTGAGTGATAAGAACCGATGGGGAAGGACCTCACAAATGTCTACTCAAATGCTGTTATCTTTCTAGTGGACTTCTTGAATAAGTGCTTCCATTTTCTTATCACATCTACATCCCACAACCAATACACACACACATGGATGTGAACACACCCACCACTCTTCTACCTCAGGGTCATTATTTAGCTGGTGCCTCTTTATTGATGACTTTCTGGATCAGGAGAGGGAGGGTACTTCAAGTGAAGGACAGCATAAACACAGTCTTCGGGCTGGAAGGTTACAGTGTTATAAACTCAACAATGTGAAGAATTGCTTCATGGTGTTTGAAGAGTTACAGCCTGACCCAAGGAGTCCTGAGTATGATGTGGATCTATCATTCTAGGCTTTGAAAATGGCTCATGCAGGCATTTCACTGTCAGAGCAGGAGGCATCGGTGGCTTCCCATTTCACGTCGAAAATGGCAAACATTGAGTGTGTGCCTCAGCTCATCAGGTAAGCCACTACTTCCCCTTCCACCCCCGTGACCAAGAGGCTCATTGTCTGACTCGGGACAGAATTCAACCATAATTTAAAGTGATAAATGTGACAACAGAGGTATGGGGTAAAGTGCTATCAGAGCACTAATCAAAGAGCCATTAGTACTGGTTGGAAATGCTGGTAAAAGCCACCAAAAAAGTGACTTTTGCTGAGGCTTACAGGGTAAAAGCCTATGTCATGGGCATAGTTGAAAGGTAGGGTTGATATTAAAAAAAAACAGTTGCCATTTCTTACTTCTCCTCTCCCTTATTTTATATGTCAGGTACATACTGGAAACTTCCTCCCTGGGATTGGGGTGGGTGAGGAAGCATGAAGGGAATGTTGCATCAGATAGCTTCCCAAATACTGTTACATTTCCAAGATACAAATCAGCAAATATCCAAAATGATCCCATGAAAGACTACGATAGAGGGAAGGGGAAGGAATTAAAAACTTGATTATTTTCTCAGTATAGCTCCCTCACCTCCACTCTATTCTCATTGCTGATTTTGTCTCTACTCATATTTGAAATGTAGTTAAGAATAAAATGTTAGGTTTCATCTTCTTTTTCACAAACCTTATTCCCCTGTAGCTTCCTAAAATACCATGGGGAATCTTCCATCTATCTTCATGACCAGTCTGAAAGAGATCACAAAAACTTGAAATTTATTTAAAAAAGATGACAGTGAAGTTCTCCAGCATGCCCCTTGGTGCATCTGTGTAGCTGAATGGGCAACTACTAGTGGGAATCACTCACCCAACAGTGCCACTCTTGAAATTCCACACCTGTGTCTGGTTGTGGAGCAGGGACACCTTGACGCATCCCCCTGATCTCGGGGGGGGTGTACCTGTATTCTTCTGCACCCCGAAACATCAGCA
Organism: Vulpes lagopus; assembly: GCF_018345385.1. Taxonomy (NCBI): domain Eukaryota; kingdom Metazoa; phylum Chordata; class Mammalia; order Carnivora; family Canidae; genus Vulpes; species Vulpes lagopus. The sequence continues at coordinate 17,300,478 of NC_054840.1, forward strand.
CCTCCAGAGAAGCTCCTCCTCCTATTCCTGTGTTCTCTTGTCCTTAAAGCCCTGAGAAGCTCAAAGTGCTTTGAACTCTTTCTCTTAGTCACCTGTAGCCTAGCGGGCATTGTGTTTTACTGGTTTTGTCTTTCAAGACTCCCTCCAAGCTCTCTCCTTACTCTCTCTACTGCTTTAACTCCGGTTCACAGCATGACAACCACAAAATGAGAGTGCCCAGGACCCTCTCTCTAGGTCACGCTTTCCATCATCAACACAACTCATGGAGCTTTTTAAAATATTGTGCTTGGAAATGTGTGCGGTGGAGGAAGGTTGAAACAAATCTTTGCCTTGGTTCCATAAAGGTACAGATATAGCTCAAGCCAGGAAGGAAGGTTTCAGCAGGGGAGCTGGAACTTGAAGGATGGATGGTACGTGTGTAAACAGGAAGGAGATGGGAGGATACTCCAGGTGGAGGAAGTGGAGAGCCATGTTTAGAAATGGGGTTTAAACTGGAGAGTTAACAAGAGCCCAAGAGCCCAGTTGGGCTAGGAGGCTTCTCGGGTGGAAGTTATGGAAGGTAAGCAGGATTGGCAGGTGTGAAGGGAGTTTAAACTCTTGGACAGTTGCACAAAGTGCCTATTTGACCCATCCAAAAGGCAGTGGCATTTGAATTTCAGATGCTCTGTCTCACACATGTGGCCTAATGCATTTGTGAGTGTGATGCAGTGTTTTAAGATCCAAGTCATGATGTAAAATTTCTCCAGTGGCAGATGGTTTAGTAAGACTTCAGGGTAGAAGCTCTTTGCTTTTATACTTCATAGATTCATAAAAATTAGATATGGTTCAGTTCTGTTAGGCTCATTTTACCCTTGCCATCCTTGATGCATGCTTATTCCTGAGAAAACATCCTCCAGAGGGGCAATGAGGTACAGTTTTAGATGCAGAGGCTTACAGGTTTTCATGTGTATCCTTTGAAACATGGTTGACTTGTTGCTCTAGTTGAAGCCCTTTAGGACAAGGACTGCACCTTAGTACTGACTAAGTACTTAGTACTTATCCAGTACTAAGCTGGATACATCAGAGTATTCGATGAGTGTTTGTGGAATGCATCAATAAATGAGTTAGCTTCTTAAAATTCAGAATCATTAAGAATAGTGGTAATTTTGGAGGCCAACACAAACCTCCTTTATGTCTTCCTCAGAATAGTTTTTTGCACTTTCCCTTGAATCTGGGTGTTTTCATTTTTCTGGAAAGGTACACAAAAAAGGATAAAGAGGATGAAACCACAAAGTTTGTGTGAGAAAATGGTCCAGACTTCACATGGTTGCCCTTCCTCAGCTTGTCTGCTCCTCCCCTCTCTGTGTGGAAAACAAATGGCTGTGTCTCACAGCCTGGTAGAAAACATCTGGCCTGCACATCCTGGCCTGTCTCTCCCAAATCTTCTCATCAGGCCTGAGGCAAAGTGGTTACTAGTTTGGCTTTAAGAGTTTCCTTCTCGGGTACCCCTTCCGTTGACAAAGTCTTTGAGCAGCACAGATGTCCATGCCACCAGGGAGGACGTGGGCTGCCCCCCAAGTGAATTTGCTTCTGCTTTGACAAGAGCAGTCTACAGAAGGGGTTGTTTGTCACATTTCCCACTCCTCCATCGCAAGCTCCTTCCCCACACTATCTTCTTTATCAGTCATCACCCACCATAGAACCAAGCCTCAGTTAAGGGAATAACAAACAGCTCAAGCAGAATTTTTTTTCAAAGAAGAGAAAATACTTACTTTTTAACCTGCAGTTTTTCCTGTTGTCTTTATGTTTTTTGAACTCCACACCAGCTTAGATTATTACCATAGGTTCTTCCTGGAACCAACAAAACCAACAAATCCCCATTCATCTCATATGTTGGAGTCACATCCATACTGTGCACAAATGCCTGCCCTTTAGTTTGAAGTTCCTGTGGGACTCCAAACATACACAGTTCTGTTCTCAGAAGCAAGTGTTGTTAGGACGAGACGAGTCACAATCGAGTCAATGCTTGACATTTTGCACCTTATCATGATGTGTTATGTTTATAATATCTGTGTTAATCTTTTTAATTCACTGAAAATAAAGACTGTGCCTAATTCATTTATATCCTCCATGACTCTAAGCAGAATACTGGTACCTCATCAGCTCTAAATAAATTTGTGTGTATGACTCAGTGAGTGAGGTCATGATTGAAGCAGAGGATGAATGAGCAAATGAGCACTTCAATAAATAATTGAGAGGATGAATCATTGATTAAGTGAATGTATATCAACAAGCTATTAAACTTGAACTCTGTTTGAAATATAAAAGAGACTGGGAGATGTATATCATGCATAACCAGTTATTTTTATTTTTTCTCAAACAGAGAAGGCCGAGCTGCTCTGGTTTCATCCTTTGGGGTATTTAAATACTTGACCATGTACGGCTTAATCCAGTTTATTGGTACATCACTGCTCTATTGGGTATGAACCTAAATAATTTATTCCCAGTTTTAATTGCATTTACATCCTTGGTTTATTCTTTGGGGTGTGGTTCCTACACAGGATTTAATGTTTTATAAATAAATGACATTTCTCGAATTAGATGTCTGCAAACTTGGGAACTTGGCATAAATGCACATGACACATGGAGCTAGAAATAAGGAGCTAGGGATCAGTTTTCTAGGAGTGTTGTTTTTTTTCTAGATAACCTGAGACACTTGACCTCTTCAAGCATCTATTTCTTTACTTGGAGTATGAAAAGAGCTTCAGAACAGCCTAAATATAAGTGAGCAGGAAATGCATCAGTCTCCAACTATGGAATATTTTTGACAAAAGACTAAGAAGAGATAAAAAAGAAAAAGAAGTATTTGAATTTGACCTTGAAGGACTCAAAAACTAGAAAAGCTCCATATTAGAACTTTACTGCTGAACCTGCCCAGAACTTACACACTTAGAAATGTCATTAGCAAAGGATTTGCATTTAAAAATTTTTTAAAAGGTCTTCTGAAATTAAATGATAAAAATAATCATTTAAAAACCAATTAGCTATATGGAAGAAATATGTATAAGTTGAAAGTAATCTTCATTATTTCAGTCATAATTTGCTCAAAAGTGAAAGGATCTAACAGGCTCAGGTAACACTTCAGGGAGGCAAATATACTGTTTTTCTAAGACATTCGAGAGATTAAAGAAAGGACCACAGGACTCTAGCATCTGATAGGCAATTGCATGCAAGAATCACACATGGAGGGCTAAGGAGCAACCAGGTGGATAGAAACAGGAACTGGGTTGAGAATTGGGAAACCTAGATTCAAGTTCTGCTTCTATAACTCAGAACGCATTAGATCTCATCCTTGGCTAAGTCTTTATGTGCCTCTGGGAGGTCAGGATGGTGGATTTCCAAAGTTCTCCATTGTTCTAGGAAAGCTGTTTCTAGAACAAAAACTAAGGCTGCCTTTGAAAATTTATTCCTGTTCCATCTCATCTGTGTATGTATAACTATACCGTTCTGAGAGAAGAAAGAAAGGATATGAGGGAAAAAAATGTAAAGAAGACAGAAAATTGGAGGATGAGAACCTTGGGGAACCATTTATGGAGGATGAGGAACAATTTTGTCTTCTGAAAAATGTGAAAGACTTCACAGGTCCAAAGTCTTCATGAATAGAGTTGTGTCTACACAGATATAGGACACTCTGAAGCCATTCATTCTGATGGTCTAGACCTGAATAAGAGTGTCCCCCACAGACCTTTGATCAGAAACTTCAGGGCCTTGGGTCCACACTCAAAATCCAGAAATATTTCTCATTTACATAAATGTCTCAAATGGTTCAGACCAGGTCATAATTTAGTGCTTAGTCAACAGCTATGAAGCAGAGAAACAGAGTTGGCTGCAACAGGGATTGCAAAGCAAGTTCCTGGAGGTAACAAGTTGACTTTTACATATGATTCCATAAACATGAACTTCAAACAAGCTCTGTGTCTACACAAACCTTATAAAGTCAAGCATACCAGACTGAAGTCTGAAATGGGCTTACTTGGGGTAGAGGTGTTCAGTTTGTGAAAATGAACGGACCCCAAGAAAACAAAATTGTGTTCTCAATCTATGGTTAAGGATGGAAAGAAATACCTGTTGAATGATTTGAGGCTTGGATTTCAAAATTTTAAACTTGGTGTTACCCATGGGTATCTTATGTGGAGAATTCAACTGTCCAGGCTGAGACTCCAGCTGCCAGATTACTGTGGCCCAACTGACTAACTCTTGTTGCTAATATGGAATTAAGTTAAACACTGGGAAAATCATGATCTGGTTTTGTTCCCTCCAATGAGATGCTAAAGATCACAGGTAAATTATTTCCTTTTTAAAGAGGAAAGAAAATAACTGTTGCTTTCTGATTACTTTCAGAAGGAGTTTTGGCAATGATAACAATGGCAGATGCAACACTTGTATTTACTTTTTTTATCAAGATTTATTTATTTATTTCAAGAGAGAGAAAGAAAGAGAGCATGGAGAGGGGGAGAGAGAGAGAATCTCAAGCAGACTCTGTGCTGAGCATGGACTGCAAGGCGGGGCTCAGTCCCAGAACCCTGAGATCATGACCCGAGCCGAAACCAAGAGTTGAACACTCAACCAACTGAGCAACCATGCACCCCCTTATAGTTACTTGTATTTCCTTTTCAGCAACTACAGCTCTTTGGGAATTACCAGTATCTTATGCAAGATGTAGCCATTACCTTGATGGTCTGTTTAACAAGTAAGTGTTTTAGTAAACAGAATTATTTGTGTTTATCCATGGCATTCTAGAAATGCTCACACAAATCAAAGCTTCTGAAAAGATGCACCTTTATTACTAAAACCACATTACCTGTGAGTTTTTTGAAAGAGGTGTTTGGAGCAAGTTGAGGCTTGAAGTCCTTAGATTTGGCACTAAAATATCCTGAAAGCAGATAGATATTAGCCTCATAAAATGGTCAATGTATTCTGAGTTCTTCATAGGTGTCTGTCTTGCACATAGAAAAATGTGCAAGAAATCTAGAAATGGAAATCTTTAAAACTCAAAGGTCACTTTCCATTATTCAGCTATACTTCGCATTGACATGAAACCAGATTTTTGCTAGGCCTTTGACATGTGAGAACAAATGCTAGCATTTAATTCTAGAAATTCTCTCAAAAGCAAGGTATGGCTCACAGTAGCTATTGCTCATTTCCTTCCTTTGAGATGACACTGATAAAGAATTTCCTATCAAAGAACTTGGGGCTTTATACTAACTCTTAATAAGTGAGAAAGGTGACTGCCTCAACAGAGGGCAAAGAAAAAGAATAACATAGTCATCTCTTTTCCTTGTTCAACAATAGAAGTGTTATGAAAACACATAAAACATCAGGTAATGCAGGATATTAATAACCTTGAGAATTTCATGTAACATCTTAAAACATGAAACTGATATTGAAGTCATTTATTATATCAACCCCATGACAGGAGTTACCAGCATCAGAGATGTAAGTAACAACAATTTTCATTCTTCAGGCTGAAATATATATTCGTAGTCCATTAACACATTTTTCTGTACATTCTTAATAGTCAGATGACAGAAACATTTTGAATCAAATGATATTGCCTTTGCAGTACTGGATATTTTTAAGCAATTTGTATGATTTACTTGTGAACATGGTCAATGATGCTTTTTTTTTTAAAGCTTTTATTTATGTATTCATGAGAGACAGAGAGAGAGGCAGAGACACAGGCAGAGGGGGAAGCAGGCTCCATGCAGGAAGCCTGATAACGGGACTCGATCCTGGGTCTCCAGGATCAGGCCCTGGGCTGAAGGTGGCACTAAACTGCTGAGCCACCCGAGCTGCCCATCAATGATGCTTAAAAAGAGAAAAAAACACCAGGAAGCTCCAGGAGCTAAGCTATCAGGCAGTGGCATGAAAGTGCAGGCATGGCCATTCTCTACCATTCCTTATCTCTGAAAGCTTTTACAAACTATTTATGAAATAATTTCCTGGTATGAAATGTCCTCATAGGGTTGTGAGGATGAGATAAAACAATACATGTGACGTGTACAGCAGTGCATCACACATTGTAAGCACTCATCATAAGATGGATGATATCACCTTGCACCTATTCTTTCCCTTCTTTTGAAATGACTGGCTAACTCAATGAACCCTTGAACAGAATAAGACTGCACACAAGTAGGCTGAGTAGAAATCCAAAAACATGGGTAGTAGTGTTTGGTTAGATTTTTTAAAAAGATTTTATTTATTTATTTGAGAGAGAGACAGAGGAGGCAAAGAGGGAGGGAGGGGCAAAAAAGGGAGAAGGAGAGAGAGAATCTCAAGCCGACTCTGAGCTGAGTGTGGAGCAGGATGTCAGGCTGGATGGAACTCATGACCCTGAGCTGAAATCAAGAGTTGGACACTTAACTGACTGAGCCACCCAAGTACCCTAGTGTTTGTTTTTTTATCCTCTGCTTTCAAACCCTATTGTTTTTCTATCACTGAAAGCTCAGTCATCCCACAGGCAGACCATTTCCTGGTCAGTATCAGGTACTAAAATGATTTCATCTTTAGGCATTAAAAACCTAGGTATTATAAGCTAACATTTCATGTTTTCATCCAGTTCAGACTTCTTCCTCTAGATCAAGCCTGACCTTTGAGCAAACAGTGGGAGAGAAGGCCATGGTCCCTACTTTCCTTGTGTTGCCTACTCTCCACTTTTGCTTCAGGAAATCTGGGAGCAGTAAGAACAAAGGCCTTTTTACTTATATGGGTGTATTGTAGTTCTATCCTGTCAACTGCCCTTTAATATGGCAGGCATCTAAAATGTGTGTTCAGAATTAAATTATACAAATTGCTTAAAAATATCCAACATTGCAAAAGCAATATCATTGATTCGAATTGACATGGGACTCACTGGTGGTTCTTAGGCTCTTCAAAGATTCCTGTGAATTGCTCTGGACTAGGCTACTCCTTGACGTGGGTAGTGCTCTCTCCCTCTGATTCTTCAGAATTCCTCTCAGCAACTGCCTTCCCGTGATATACACTATGAAGCTTTTCTCTACTGATCTAGCCCCAACTGATTGCTCCACTGGACAGATTCCTTCCAAGACAACTCCAGCCTAATTTCCATAGTTTCTACTTGATCTACCTGATAGTGGATATAGCCTGCTCTCACTGCTGTCCCCTGTCTCTTCCCTCTGATATTGCAACTGGAATGAGCAAGCCAATCTCCACCCACCAAAATTCTTCTGGTCTCTCCTGGAGTGGCTAGTTTGTCCTCCTTCATTGGGTTTGAGTGATGCTGGAAAAAAAAAAAAAAAAAAAAAACACAGTTCTTGCTACTCAACAAACTCCCTTTAAGGAATCTTTTAATGATTTCTATGGTTTTATGTATTCCTCACATAGACAATTGCTTGGAGTTAGAGGCATGTTTACAGGTGAAAGACCAGTATGGATCCCTCTGAATGGGTCAATGGAGATATGGCAGTCATCTCTCTTTCCATTCAGTTGCCATTTACCATTCATGGTCTTCAAATATGAGGCCCAGCAAGGAAAGTCCCAGACAAAGGAAAAGCCCCATTTAACATCCTCTTAGATGTGTTCATCTCCTTCTGTATGTTAGACACATCAGTGCCCAGGGCATAAAAAGCCTGATCACTGAAATTTACAGTTCAATGGGAGATTCACATACATGAATGAAGGAAATGCACATCAAAAGTAGTGAGTCCCAGAAAACAACAGGTGCTTTGGGAGTTCAGAGAAAGGAGAGATTATTTCTGAAAATCTGGGGTTAGGGAAGAGATAGCAGTGGAAGAAATAAATAAATACTAAGGATGGTTTCATGGAAGAAGTAATAACATTTGCATCAAAATAGAAAAGATGGACAGATTTCAAAATTATTTTCCCAAAAGAAGGGCACTTCAAATAGAATGAAGCAGCATGAGCAAGAGAAGGCTGGGGCATGAGTTTTTCAATTTGACCATAGCGTAGCGTATGTGAAAGGGAACAGCAGGAGATAAAATGTGAAGAGGTGAGTTGGGTCAGATCACAGAGCTTGGCTTTCGGGTTGAGAACTGTTGACATTCATCTGTGAATGTTAGTAGTCATTGGCAATTGGACCATCAGTGTCAAATCACTCTCACCAAGGTACCTGCCTTTCTAGGTTCCCAGATTAGGGCTTTTGACTTCAAGCCTGAATTAGTATGGGACAAAGACAACACCATCATGTATTTAATTTATTTACATACTTGCTTATCTGTATACACCTTGTCTTGTTCCCATAAAATTTTGAGGCAACACAAAAGCAGCTAATAAAACAAGATATAATATATTAAAGGGAAATCAAGGAGGAAAATAAAATGAAGTCGGGGAAGTCAATAAGAAAATGTACATCTCAAAGCACAATTTGACCCTAAGAAGTACAGAAGCCATTCTGAAAAGAATTTGCTCTAGCTGCATCTCTACTCTTTTTAACACAACCTACTCAAATTAGATCAGGAAAATAGAAGTAGGGGGATGTTTAAGAATATAATTCTCAAAAAAAAAAAATCTAAGAATAGAAACTCAGAAGCACTAGGGGCGAGGACAGGACTAGAACACTAAAGAATAGAAAATAGAGGCCACTTTTTTTTTTTCCAAGAGACCATCTTATCACTTTCTTCTTCTTTCTATTCTTACTGTTTTTGTGTGACTTCTACTCATTTGCCTTGCAAATGACCCTAAATGGTGACTCTACTATTGAATATCCATAACCTTTCTGTTTGCCTTTGCACAGCTAATTAGCTCAGCCTTTCAGTGTCTCCTTTGCAAATATTTTGGAGAGAAAATTCATTGACCCAACTTGTGTAAAATGTCCACTTCTAAGCTAGTCATTTCTGTAAATAAAGATGAGGTCATGTAATTTAGCTCTATTTAGGCCAACTACTTCAGCATATGGAAGGAGGCAGTGTCCAGAGAAGAAGACTGTAGGAGGAAACCCATCCATTATATAAATGCCTCTCTTACATAAATTTCATCAGTGCTTCAAAGACTCCCCACCTTTTTTGGGTCTTGGTCCCTTTGGAGACTCTCATGGAAGATATAGATCTTTTCACCTTCAAAATCTCATGAGGCACATTCAACAGTTTGCATGTAGTTAGGTGAGTTCAAGAGCCTCTGGAAATTTGACATACATGATTTCAAATGTCCTCAGTATAAAGTAAGTCAACTATTTAGAAGAAGCACATGTACATTATATCCAAATGATGCTGAACAATTAAAAAGTATACTTTGACAATAAAAATTTGCAACTGCTAAGAATTCCTACATAGCAGGCCGTGTACTAGGTTCAGTGAGGGACAGAAAGTGTGATGAGACAGGGTTTCTTCCCTCAGGTTGCTCATGGTCTACTGAGAGCATGTGCAAATGACTGGATTTGATGCAAGACATCCTCACTACATAGCAGCAAAATGAGTAATGGTCTATAGAAACTCAGAGGAGGGAATGATTAATTCTGAATGAAATATAACACTTCACAAGCTTACATTACTCTACATGCAATATGATAGCATATATCATCACCATTTTAAGGAAACCTGGACAATTCGGAGAAGTTCTGGCTGCTGAAAATAACATACTCAAATTTTAAGGCTCCTCATATCCTTTTTAATTTACAAAATCCACACCACTTCAATGTGCTGTAGAGCAGAGAATGAGGGGCTTTATATTTAGGCAGATATATTACCACCCTGTTGCTCACAAACTGTGGGTCTTTAAACAGGGACCCTACTTCTCTGAACCTGTTTCTTCACCTATAAAATAGAGATGAAATATCTATTTTGCATTGCTTTTTTTCAGAAAATGGTGATTTTTTTTTAATTTTGAGAGAAAATGAGTGGGTGAGAGGGTCAGAGAGAGCATGGTAAGGTAGGAGTGGGGAGAGAATCCCAAGCAGGTTCCATGCCCAGCGGGGAGCCTGAGGTCACAACCTGAGCCAAAATCAAAAGTCAGATTGTTAACCAACTGAACCATCCAGGTGCCCCTTGCATTGCCTTTTAAAGAAATAATGTTTATAAGACACTTAGCATTGTCTCTGGAACATGTCAGGGGCCCTAAAATCCTGGCCATTTTTTTATAATCATATATGCAGATTCTTTATTAGAAAACATCAGAATTTCTAATATGGAAAAAATTAAAATATTCATTATGTAAGGACTCTCCATCAGTCAGCTGTTGCCACAATAACACTGTAAAACAAACCTCTCCCCAAAACTCTGTGGTTTATAATACCCACTCTTTCTCTGTGGATAAACTGTCACTCAGCTGATCTGGGTAGCTGAATCTAATCAGCTTTAGGATGTAGATCAGTTGGTCTTGGTCCAAGCTATGGGTTTTATTCAGGTCTGCTCCACATTTTTCATTCTGGAGCCAGGCTGGAATGACAGACTTGGGCATGCTCTCATTGCGATCACAGAGTGAGCCTGGCCATGGAAACAGGCCTCAAACTTCTGCTACCATCTCTTTGGCCTGAGAAAATCTCACAGTGAAACCAAAATTAAAGAGTAGTAAAGTGCACTCTACCACAATGAGGCCAATGATTCAATCTAATACAGTCTCTGGGTAAAAGAAAAGTCAGAAACTCAGTGAGCACCTGAGAAAGAGAGGAGAGGTAGATACAAATGCACAGAGATACAATTATACCTCCCTCCATCACCCACAGCATCTTCATGCTCTCTGTAGCCATCTTCTTCCTTGAGATAGGAAAGTGGAAAGAACTCTAAGTACTGCAGCCTCTGCCTTCTGTGGCCCCAAAGCACAGTCTGTTTGTCTTGACAACAGGCCACATGGTGTGCCCCTTCCTTGCATGCCATGCAATGATTTCTCAGACCAACTACCCAGAACAAGGCCAAACGTCACAAGTTAAGGGCACAGCCTCTTTAAGACTGCCCTTTCTTCAGACCTCAGCCATAAGTTTGGGCATCCCACTCGCACTTCTGACCAGCTGGCTGCTAATTTGGGGGTTCTCATTCTCCCTTCAATTTTAGTAATTCATATCAATGATTATAGTTTTATTGTAGCACAAGGATATAAATCAGAACCAGTCAAAGGGAAAGACACACAGGGTGAAGTCTTGTGGAAGGATCCCATGGTGGGAAGATCCCAATACTTTCATTGTCCTCTTCCTGGGGAGTCAGTTTCCCTTATTCTCCTGGCACACCCACGTGTGGCACAATGCAGAGTATTGCCAAACAGGGAAGTTTACCTGAACTTTGGTATCTTGTCTAGAGTTTTTATTGGGGTTTCCTTACATACACATGATTTGTTGAATCATTGGCCATGAAATTGATCCCAATCTCTAGCTTTTTTGCAGCATGGCCAGCTCCATATTGAGTCATCGCTTTATCACTAACTTTCTTTGGGCCCATCATCTGTCCTCTTGTTCGTATAAACCATCAGGGCTACCATGCATAAAAGGACACTCCTATAAACTCAAGAAATCCCAACAATTTAGAGGATACAACCCAGGAACTGGGAATAAAGATCAGTCAAATTCTTTATTGCCCAACCCATCTGTGCTTCCCATTGGACTTCAAGCTCTTTGGGGCAGATGGGGTGTCCTCCTCATCTCTGCATACCCCAACAACCTGTAGCCTAGCATCCTCCTGGGGAAACATTGATTACATTAGTAAAGATAAAACCTCAGATAATTATGGAGCTTTAGAGTAAATGAGTTGGAAGACTTTGGAGACCATTGTTTGAGACATTCCTACACTTATACTTTATAGATGAGAAAATGAAGTACCAGAGATTTCATGTGATTACCTGAGAACCTATTGAGCAAACTGAAGACCTACTTTAAAGTTTATCATCCCAAACTGGATGCTTACTCCTACTGTCTTGCCCCTACATGCATGAACAGAAGCCTAAGCATATGTACCCTACTTTCTTCCTTACATCAAAGAAACCAGTGATCAGCTATAAAAAAGGGGAAAAAAGGCAACAGATATGAAGACAAGAACTGAAACATGACTATAATGTTAACCTCTGAATGTACTGTATCTAATTCCTGTCCATTCCATGCTTCTTTCCTGCACTGCCCTAAACAGTAAAGTACATTCCATTTTCATCAACTTGTTAGAATATATGGCTTCTAAGAAGAATGCAGTCATCTTTTTTGTTGTTGTTGTTGTAATTGTTCTGTTTAATACCTGCCCATTGCCAAGCCTTTAAATTAAAAAAAAAAAAAAAAAACCCTAAGATCAAAACCATAATACATTTTAACACTCTCATCTGGAAGCAAGATTTTCTTATGAGCTATTTTTCCTAACCGGGTCTAACGTGCTCTAGCAGTTTTCCATTTATGCACTTATCCAGGATAGAACAGAACATACCTCTAGCATCTGTCCTGGTACACTGAAGTACTCAGAGAACGTTGGCTGAATGAATAATGAAGTGAGTGCTTCTTTTAAAAAATACCCAGCGTATGAAGATGAGTCTAGGCTGATGCCTTTTACTCTCCTCATCTTAACTTTCCACCTTCCCACCACCACTGAGAGAGAGATCATAGTACTGCTTTTCCATGTGGAAGGCCACCTTTCTATTGTCTATGGCATTCCTGGTCAGTCTGGTTGTTTAAAGAAAATATTTGCATCATATAATATGGTAAATGTATTATTTACGAGATTTTTAAACCTATTACTTTTAATTTCTGAAGGTGAAACAAAAGTATGGGAGAGGTAAAGTCCGGTAGCACTGGATATGTACCTAGGCAATGTGCTTACCTAGATGTAAATCCTCATTTGTGTTTCCTGAATCTGAACCCTAATGCCAATCTCAAAATAATATGCATCTCAATCTTTTATTGTCAATAATGAAATTGCAATAGTGGAAAATGCATTTGTTTTTCAGTGAGTTCAACTCATGCCTACCCGAAGCTGGCTCCTTACCGACCTGCAGGACAGCTCCTCTCTCCCCCTTTGCTGCTCTCAGTCTTCTTGAACACTTGTTTTACCTGCATTGTGCAAGTCTGTGCATTTCTCTATGTGAAGCAGCAGCCCTGGTATTGTGAGGTCTACAGATACAGGTAAAGTTCAGTTTTTTAAATTTTCCTTTCTGAAGGTGATACAATGAGTACCCAATGCCATTGTACAATTTGGTTTGCAAATACACACTAAATTTTTAATTAACAAAAGTTGTGTCTCCACACTGCAAAATACCAATGACAGAGTAGAACACAGAACACAGTTATTGGGTAGAGTCCTGGAGTGAGCCATGTGGGTGGGAAAAGATCTTCACATTGGTTGTTGATATGTAGATCCAACCATTGGATGACATTCCCTGGTGATTTGGAGATCATATAGACCAGAATTCAGCAAGTATTACTTTTAGAGATCTCTGTGGACCTGACAGTCTCTGCTGCAGTTATTCAATGCTACTGTTGTACTAAAAAGCAGCCATAGACAATACAAAAAAAGGTAGGTGTGACTGTGTTCCAATAAAATTTTGTTTACAAAAAGAAGTGTTGAGTTGGATTTGGCCTGTGAACTGTAGTCAGCTGACCCCGGACTTAATAGATTTACTTAAATTAGTTTGAGTTTTAAAACTGAATGTTTAAAATATTAGTTGATGGTACCATTGTTCTGATTGCATTGAACACTAGACTCAGGGCAAGGCTCTTTACCTCCTTGGGTTTTAATTTCTTTAATGATAAATTAAGGGTAAAATGAGGTGAACTATGCCAAAGGTATTGAAACTTTATTTTTTCTGACAAAGCTTGTCTGGCCTCCAAAAGGGAAGGCAGAAAGGATCTGCTTTTTTTGAAGGAAGGCTTGTACAACACTCCACTGTGATCCTAAAAGCAGCAGAATCCCAGGAATCAGTGAAAGATTAACAACTTTCAAATGATGTCTAAGATAATCATTTAGATCCTAAATTCAACAATTCAAGTATTACTTGGAGTGTAGAATTCATTTTTGCCTCAAAACCAGATTTTTCTCCTAATTGGAGTACATATACTTAGAGAAATAAAATTCAGATTGAATCCAAGAGCCAAGTTGGTATAACCCAAAGGGTGATGGATATAGGTAGTCCTGCCTCTCTCACTAACTAATAGCTATGCCCTACTAGACCTTAACTTTCTTATCTGTGATGTAAGTATAATGGGGTACACTTTCATATTAAACTCTATAATTCAGGCCTTCTGTCTGTCTGTCCCCTTTGTACAAAAACACTTTGTGACTACTGATTATTTGTTTCTTTTTTTTTTTAAAGAGATTTTATTTATTTATTTGAGAGAAAGTGAGTGAAAGGCAGAGCATGAGTGGAGGGTGTGGGGGCAGAGGGAGAAACAGACTCCTCACTGAGCAGGGAGCCCAATGCAGGCTTGATCTCAGGACCCTGGGATCATGACCTGAGCTGAAGGCAGGTACTTAACCAACTGAGCCACCCAGGCATCCTGATTATTTGTTTCATTAGTGCATTCAGCAAACATTAACTGAACATCTACCATATGCAAAGCACATTTCAGGACCCTAGGAAATCCAGGATAATAAGATTTACATCTATTTATTTGGAGCTAATTTCATCTCTAACCAATTATAAGGTAAAAAGTTTCAAGCGGAACAAGAAAGCTGATAGAAACTAATTTGTGAGTTTGATTATTTAAAAACAATAAACATTGCAAATGGATCAATCTGGACTGAGAAAACCCATCTCTTAAATATTTTTCTGAGCAAATATTCTGTGGCATTTCTGTGTTAGGTGCTAAGGATTTGTAAATTTGAGTAAAATAATAACAAAATAAAATCAAAAGAGAAATTTCATATTCAAGGAACTCTCATCCCAGAGGCAGAAAATAGAAATATGCAAATGAATAATTGCAGAGCAATGAGCTAAATGCAGCACTAGAAGTGAGAACGGAGGGCAGTAGTTAGGCTTGCCAGTGAATTAAAGACAAAAACATTCAGATAAAGGGCTGCAGAAAGAATAAGGCCCCTGATGTGTACAAACTGATACTTGAGGAACAGAAAATATTCCTATATGTTTGGAGTATAAGGAACATAGGAGAATTGGCCAAAGATAAAGGCAGGATGGCAAATTGAGACCAGAGTATGAAGGTCTTCTGAACTTGCCTGAGAAGTTGGGACTTAATTAGCAGACTAGAGCCATAGACACTCAGAAGCAAGATTCAAAGTTAGGGCCTAAATTAGTAGGCTTACATTAGTCCACAGAAGAGAAATAACAGGGATGCCTGGGTGGCTCAGTGGTTGAGTGTCTGCCTTTGGCCCAGGATGTGATCCTGGAGTCCCAGGATCGAGTCCCACATCAGTCTCCCTGCATAGAGCCTACTTCTCTCTCTGCCTATGTCTCTGCCTCTCTATCTCTGTGTCTCTCATAAATAAATAAAATCTAAAAAAGAAGAGAAAACAACACACACAGGCACACATGTGCACAACACACCCTGCCATGCACACAGATGCGTGCGCACACATGCATACACAGGCACTCATGGTCATTTATTCTGAATTGAAAGGAACTCCATAGAAAATTATCATTCAAGCCCTTTCAAGACAGGTCACTTGTTCTAAATGGAATGCTAGACAAAGAATAATTTTGACTTGTCTTAAATTTTATTTCATTGTAAGAGGTGAACAAAATATGTCTTGGTAGTTACTGGCTGGAACAATTTGAAAGCTGAGATCTCATGGTAATGATAAACATTTATTTACCACCACCTGGATAAAAATAGAATAAAAAAATCCCATAAATGCTGGTAATTCTTTTGTAGTAAATGCTTTCTGGACAGCCAAAGTAATTTCTCAACAAATGTGAGTTTGGAGAGAAATGGGACTGGAAATGCAACTCTGATTCCTGGTTCAATTTTAAGTTTTGAGAGTACCACGCTGTGGCCCATCACCACCATTAACTGCATCATGGTGGCATTTATCTTCTCTAAGGGAAAGCCATTTCGAAAACCCATCTACACAAACTGTGAGTATACAAAGTTTAATTTTCTTTTCATACTTTTTTTCCATTTCCTCACCCTCCCAGAGTTACAACTCAGTGGTGAAAGGATGGCTGAACTCAACAAAATTGAGTACTGAAATTTTTATTGGTTATATAATGCTGTCTTGACTTGATCTCATTCTTCTAAGTTCCCTGTCCAGTTATCCACCTTTTTCATTATTTTGTTCAGCTTTCTCCATTTTCTCAACTTTATCTTGTAATTAAAAATATAATTCTGTTTCATTTTTAAAAAAAAACATTGAGTAGAAGGACAATTTTCATAGGGGTTAGAAGCCTGGGCAGAAACCTCCTCACTGGCAGATAAACATATGCATGCATTATTAAATGGTCTCATGAGTCCTGTCCCATTGTGAGTCATCAAGAATGATTTTAAGCACATACAGAAATGTCAAGGTACTTTGTAAAAGACCTGCTTTAAAAAAAATTAATGTATTTGAGAGAGAGCGTGTGAGAGCACATGAGAGAACAGGAGTGGGAGGGAGGGACAAAGGGAGAAGGAGAAGGAAAAGCAGATTCCCCACTAAGCAGGCAGCCCATGCAGGGCTTGATCCCAGGACCCTGGGATCACGACCTGAGCCGAAGGCGGACACTTAACTTACTGAGCTACCCAGGTGTCCTTGTAAAAGACTTTCTAATCAATTCAGATACTCAACCTCTTCATAGCTTTACAGCATTGGGCAAGTTACTTTAACCATTCTGTGCATTTCTTTAATCACCAAAGAGGATGAACATATTCTCATATTATTAACCATCTCTCTTCTTCTCTGAATTGCCTATTTACATTTTTTATCCATTCTTTTTCAACTAGAAGCTGTTATATTTCTTATTTATTTGTATGAGCTGTTTATCCCTTTGTGATTTTACTCTCATTACCTTAATGCACAGTTTTTTCTCATTTATTTATATGAGCTGCTTATTCCTTTGTGATTTTTCTTCTTGTTGCCTTTATGCACAGAGTTTTTTCTCACAGAACCAGGTAATCAGGTAGATTAATTTTTGTCTAGCTTTTTACATTTCTTTTAATGCTTTTTAAATCTAATGTTATAGATATGTAGTATGAGGTAGAGATCAAATTACTTTTTCCAACTAGTCACTAGTTTTGTCAGCAGATTTTATTACTTAATATTTCTTTTGATCATTTATTTCTCAACTGAATATAATGCCACCTTTGACATACTTACATATTCATGTATATTTATGGCTTTATTATATACACAATGTATATTATGTGAGTTTTCATATTATATCTAAATACTTTTTTAATTTATTTATTTTAGAAAGGGAGAGCATGAGGTGGGGAGGAAGAGAAAAGGGGGAGGGAGAGGGAGGGTGAAAGAATTTCGAGTACACTCCCTACTGAGTGCAGAGCCCATATCAGAGCTTGATCCCAGGACCCTGCGATCATGACCTGAACTGAAACCAAGAGTTGGTGCTTAGCCAACTGCACCACCCAGACATCCCATATTATATGTGTTATATATTTACAAATTAATTTTTATGTAATTAATTAGTTGCTATGCTATTTTTTCTGTCTCATTAATATACCATTCTCTTCTTGATATAGCACTATATTTTAAAAATCATAGTTTCACTTATTTAGCTATAGTTTTTTTATAATATATGTTTTTAAGATTTTATTTATTTATTCATGACATACACAGAGAGAGTGAGAGGCAGAGACACAGGTAGAGGGAGAAGAAGACAGGGAGCCCCACGTGGGACTCGATCCAGGGTCTCCAGGACCACGCTCTGGGCTGAAGGCGGCGCTAAACCGCTGGGCGACTGGGGCTGCCCTAGCTATAGTTTTAGAATACATTTTAATAAGTAGTAAGATTGGTATATCTTCATTAGTCTTCACTTTTCAAAAATTTACTTCTGTTGCTTGCTCATCCTTCCAGATAAACTCTAGAACAAATTGTAAGGCTTTTTTTTTTTTTTAAGATTTTCTTTATTTATTCATAAGAGATACAGAGAGAGAGAGAGAGAGAGAGAGAGAGAGAAGCAGACTCCATGCAAGGAGACTGATGTGGGACTCGATCCTGGGTCTCCAGGATCACGCCTTGGGTCAAAGGCAGGCGCTAAACCACTGAGCCATCCAGGCATCCCTATAAGGCTTTTTTTTTTTTTTTTTAAATCCCTTTTTGAATTCTGATACTTTGGGAAAAAATTATTCGTTTATACAATTTAGTTCTCCTCACATTTAAAGACATGTCATCCTTCTCCATTTGTTCATGCTTTCTTTTTTACATCTTTTATTAAATATTTGTCACTTTCTCCATTATAGATCCTAAACATTTAAGAAACTTATTTTATGTTTTTAAATACTTTTGTTTATATTGTGAGTGACTTTTTTCCCATTATATTTTTTTAACTGTTTATCACTAATACCAGTAAAAGCTATAGTGTTGTTTACCTTTATTTTCTATCCAGAACCCTTTCTGAACTTTGCTATTCATCCTTGATTCTTGAGTGTTTTAGAAAGATAATATCATCTGCATGTAATAATGTTCCCTCTTCTTTTCCAATAACTAAATTGCTTATTTATATTTTCTGACAGTATGCAGTCCAGAATTTCTAAGATAATATAAAATAATAGCCATGGTAGCAAACACTCTACTCCTTAACAAAAATACTTCTAATAGTTTTCACCTATAAATATGATTTTGAATATTGGTTCCAGGTAGATTTACATCACGTAAAGAAAATACCCTTTATTTTCATGAAATCAAGAGTATGTTTTTAAATCAGGAATGGGAGATGTATTTTATTCATCTACTGAGATGAGTATGCCTTTTTTTCATTTTATTCATATTCTTGAGCAAAACCTACTTATTTCTGATGGATTATACTTTTACTAAATTGAGTTTTATAGTTTTTTAATACCTACATTTTATATTGGATTAGTCTGATTTTTTTATAGTGTTTGTTAGGTTTCAGTATTAGACTTGAAAATTCTTTGACTTTTTCTTTCCCAGGAAAAATACTTTATAGATAGAAATAATCTATTCTTGACAGTTTGCAAGAACTCAGTAAAATCATGTCTCTAATTCCTTCCTTTGAAAGATTTTTTTTAAAGGATTCATTTAAGGTATCCTCTTTTTAAACTTTTTGCAATAATTTTTTTACAGATAGCTCTATTTCATTGAGATTATTGAGCCTTAGCATCAGATTTTGTGTGATATTTTATTGTAATTTTAATTCCCTCTATAACTCTTTTAATATCTTCTCATCCTGTATGCATTGTGTATTATTTATTCTTAGCAGAAATGTATTTTTGCTGGCTTTCTTTAAAAATTTAATAATTCTCTATTTTCTAACTTATTAATATTTGGTTTTCCCATTCTTTCCCCCTTATTACTTTCTCTGAAAAAAAAAAAGGAATGTTTGAATTGACTCTGTAATGTATGTGTTTTCTTTTATTTTGTGAAATTGGAAAAGCATTCAAGATGAATAATTATAGTTTGGTTTATATTCTTTACATTTTCGTGTGTTTCTACTTATGACTGAATTTCTTCTTTGACTCACTAATTTCAGAATAGTGATTTTTCATTTTCAAGTGGGCAGGGATTTTGTTTTCATTCTCCTACCACTCTTCTTCTCAATAGCTTATAAATAAAATGGACTTGATTTCTTTTTGACCAATAGATGTTTAGAATTTTGTTTTAAATTTGTATGTTGGAAGGGAATTTTCATTTAAATTTGGTTAATAATTTCTACTTTTATTGTCATGATCAGAGAATCTAGCCAATAAAATTTCTGCTTTGGAGAATTTACTACTGTTATACCATCTCATTGCATAACCTGTAATCTCTAATTTTCTAAGTAAGTTGTAGATACTAGAAAAGTAAGACCCACTCCTCTTACTAAGTTAGAAAGATACATTTACTACATTAAATTTGCTTTAATAATTATTTACATTCTTTTTTCACCACCACCCCTTTTTATAGATAGCTGTTTTGTCAAAGATTTTGAGAGCGTGCTAAGATATTCCTTTAATTTTATATTTCCTATAAACTTCTTCCTGAATTTCTTATATTTCTAAGTTTTGATTCAACGTTTGATAATGCCCTTGGTTCTTGTCACAACAAATCAAGATTTCATTTTCTGTTTTAAGGTTAATTACTGATAATTCCTGTTTTAAAATTGTGAATATATTTTATAAGGAGGGTATGATATATTGCACTGGCTAGTACTTTAATTTGATTAATAGCTACAAAATCTTTTTACATAAATTGAAGTAAGTGAGAATTGGATTAGTTACATCATAGTGACAGAGCTTGTGGGTGAACTCAAGCCCTATGTCAAATATGACTGATAATTTTAAATAAAAAAGTTTTATAAACAAATAGTCTAACAATATAATAAATAATGTACTCTCAAAAGTCCTTAGGCCTACTATTAAAATACCGAGAGATTTTATTTTAATATAATGGACAAGTCTGTATCTTTCTTAGTAGCCTTTGACAGGAGATCAACTTTATGATAATGAGATATAAAAAAAATACTAATTAATTTTTATGGAAACAGGTGTGAATATTTGTGATCCCTTCCCCTTCTTTGTCTGAAAACAACCTGTAGTGGCTTGCCCAGGGCCTGTCTTTCCAAATTACTTGTGCAAAAGGAGTCCCACTCTTTCAAGTTTCCTCATCAATAGCAATTGATCAGAGGAGGCAATATTCATTTAGTTCTTCATTGTTTTCCAGTTAAAACTGAATTAAATGAGGGCCTTCTAGTTTTGCTTCCATAATGGTCATTTGTGCACCCACATGGCCTGCTTTTCAGATCATTAAGGACATTGTGATGTGCTTAGCACTCAGCTCAGTTGCTGTGACAGCCAGGCCTTCATCAGCATGGACATTTGAAGCATCATCTTCTTCCCAGCAACTGGGTCCCTGGGACATGAAGACAATGAAATAAATGAAAAATCTATATAGCCATCTTCAGGCTCTTCTTATCACTAAGTTGCTCAGATCATTTTATTTTGGGAGATACCTGATCCTACTGCTCCTGCTTTTCTTCTCTCTGCCTCACACCCCTCCCAAGCAAGCCTGGGTATTCTTCTGGGAGGTGTTGCATCTGGTTGTGTGTGTGTGTATACATATACATATATACGTGTGTGTGTGTGTATATATATATATATATATATATATATATATATATATATACACATATATAGTGAAGCTTGGAAGAGTATGAAGGAGTGTGTTGGTGCACAAGAGTGAAAACAGAACTCTGGTTCCTTCAAAAAATAGGGCCAGCTATAGAGGAGTGTAGTCACCTCTGATTGCTGATTGGTATAGACATATATATCGAGTTGGGGACTGGCAGACCATAAACACTGGAATAAAGGAGGTAGGGAGAATATATGAGAAATCTACTTTGTAGAAATCTAGAATATACTAGAAAATCTAGTTTGTTCATGAATTTTAAAGCTCCTAAGAATCATTTATATCATAGTGACACAGATTAAATGCTATTGTTTTGGTCTGAAGGTGCTAATCTTATCAAAAATATTTATAAGGCCCCATCTACAAAGTGCCTAAAAGCTCTAAAGACACAAGCAGGGGTGAGGTTGGAGGGCTAAGAACAGTGGTGTTGACACAGTGCATCCTGGGAAGTTTAGCTCCCCAAAACAAAGCCATTTGGGCGGGTTGGAGAGAAAGAACCCAGCAGACATACATGAGAGTTCCTCATTCTTTAACTTCAGAGTCCTAAACAGGACATACAAAGTCATTTTTAAGAGGTTACAGTCTAGTAGATACATAAAGGAAGATCTTGCAAAGCAGAATGGCACATAGCCATACGAAATAAACTTTGTAAGAGAGGTTTAGAAGTCTTTAAAAAGAAAATGGTATTTGAATTGGCCTTCTAAAGAAAAAATGAAACTTGCCAAGACAGGAAAAATATTATCTACACAGGGTATGTTTTCAACAAAGGCCTCTGTGGAAGTGGCAGGTTTGTGATTTAACTTCCCTAAGACACCTAAGGAAGAATGATCAGAGAGCAGATCAGAAATCAGACTGTGGAGGGCCTTGAAAGTCAATCAAAGACCCCTGGACTTTATTCTCTAGACAACCAAAGAAGAATGAAGTGGTGCCAAGAGGACCGACTATCCACTCACGCATGATTCACTAGACGTGTAAGGGCCTAGAGAGTCAGGCTTCTTTGGTGACCAATTACATGGGCTGGTCCCTGCAGGATGTCCCAGCTCCCCCGGACTTCTCAGCTGAGATGCCTCCTTTATGGAGTTTACTATATAGTTAATTGGCAGTTTTCTGCTCCCCACCTTTGAAAGAAAGATGTTATGATTCTGCCTTTGTCTTGTAAGCATTAGAACATATTTTAAAGCATATGAGGATATATCAAAACATCTGAAGATGTATCCGGTATTTGCCCAACAGAGATCATTGATTCTGCAATGTGTGCCAAATTATATGAAACATTCATTTAGCATCTAAAAATAATTTTGGTGTTTCTTCAGATATGTTTTCATTTCTGCTGATGTCTGCCTTGGGCCTCACAGTTTTCATTCTGTTTTCTGACTTTCAAGCTATATACCACGGAATGCAGGTAAGTGCTATTCATCATCTCATTTGCAGTGACTCATATGTATGATGGGACCATATCTGCACCATAATTTGCAAGTTAGTTATTACCATATTCTCTCTGATGATTTATTTTTTTTTAATTTTTATTGATTTATGATAGTCACACAGAGAGAGAGAGAGAGAGAGAGAGAGAGAGAGAGAGAGAGAGAGAGAGAGGCAGAGACACAGGCAGAGGGAGAAGCAGGCTCCATGCACCGGGAGCCCGACGTGGGATTCGATCCCGGGTCTCCAGGATCATGCCCTGGGCCAAAGGCAGGCGCCAAACCGCTGCACCACCCAGGGATCCCCTCTCTGATGATTTAATATTGTGAGGCTCTTCTCATTTACCAGAGCAGCAGTTCTCACTGACCTCTCACATGCTACCCCCTGATTGTTTTCAGATGATCTATATTATTGAGAACATTTATCCTATTCACACCTAAAAATACTATGTGTGGATAGTTTATCCTTCCATGTTATACTAACATAACAAATTAATGTATTAATACAATAACTAATTCTTCAAGTTTAATTTTTTAACATATAGTAGAAGTCCTTTATAATGTAGCTACAAAAGGAATAAGAAAAGGCAGGACTTACAGGCCAATCCTGTTCTGTCTGTCAGACATCAACTATAGGGAGTTTTATTTCAGTGGACATCACTTAATCCAGGGTGCAGTGGGTTAAAATAAAATTTATGAAGAAGTCATTGAACCCATTCTTGGAGCCAGCATTGTGGGAGAAATAAAAGAAAGAGAAGGATTGGCTTTTGATTTGCAATCTATAGTTTTATTGTGAGGATGAGCCACCCTCAAGAGAAATAGTGGCATGGTCACCTGAGACCACCCATGCTTGAAGAAGGTATAACATAGAAATGGGAAGAATACAGGAGGGAGGAACTCTCGTAGGGCCTGTGGCTATCATGGGAGGCTTCGTGGAGGAGGTGCAACTTGATCTGTGCCCAGAGGATAGGTTAGATTTTGCTAGGTAAGACGTAGGGATCTTTCCAACCTGGAGAACAGCCTAAGCACAGAACTGCTGAGAGAAACACTTTTGTCCTGGAAATGCAAAAGAATGTAGGGTCGCAGAGATAAAAATCAAAAGCCAGGCTTGTTTCACAGAACACTTGAAAGACTGGCAAAGATGGAGGCAACATGCTGTGGAATGTGGGGAAGGCATGGCTAGATGAAGGCAGCTGGGGACAGTTGGGATCTCTCCTGAGAGCAACGAGGTCATTGAAGACATCCGAGCAGTTTTTCAGCAGGGCTTTAAAGACTAATTAGCCAATGGTAGGAAGGCTATATGCTAGAGCAGAGAGGCTGTGGGCAGAGACACAGTTAGGAAATGAAAACCTAGACCATTTAGTCACTTATAAGACATCATGAAGTTTTAGAGTATATTTGGCACTGGAGCTCCATGGATGAGTAAGATTGGACACCGCTTTCAAGTCATTCAGGGGCTAGGAGGGAAGACCATCCCACAAGCAGACAATTCCAAAGTAGAGTGGCAAATGTCTTCTGGGCCAAGAGATGGAGAAGAGACCTCCCAGACCAGCACGGGGTGAAGGGCAGCAGGGAGGGCAAGGGCCAGGTTCTCTGTGAGGATCTGACCTGCTGCCACATCTTGCAGCCTTCTCCATACAGGCCTGCCCACCCAGGTGCTGTGTCACAACCTTTAGAAAGGCTGGCTGTACTTGCGGAAGAAAATAACAACATGTTACTTTGAAATAACCAGCATCAGACTAGGGATGAGAATTGTCGGTGAGCATTTAGACGCTGTGAAGGGCATGAGGCTTTAGTCCTAAATGCAGCTAAGTCCCTGTCCTTTACTTTGGGTCAGAAAGGGCACGTGTGACTAGTCTTTTGCTATTGATGCAGCATGGGAAGTTGTAATGTTCACACCTATTAAAATAATCATCGTTGGTGGTCAGTATGTACCCTTTATCCTTAAAAGGAAGTGGGTTGGGTGGGTTCAACTTTCATCAAGCTGTTAGATTTAGGGCTGCCAACCCTTGTTCAGAAAATGTTCACCTAGTTTCAAAAAGTAACTTGAACCTCTGTCCCCTTAATGTTTTACTCATGTATCAATTTTACTGAATAAATTCCAAGTAGATCTTACTTTGCAAGGATTAGAAGCAATAATATTATTAGATGAATGACCTAATCTTGTATTCTCTTCCCTCTATTTGAAAAGACAAAAATGAAGAGGAACACACAGGTTCCAAAGTGTTTTGTCTCATGTCTGTGACCCAGAGCACATTTACCAAATGTCTATTGTCAGGCAGTGGAGGGAGCACAGGCCAAGAGGCAGCTGGTTCTCAATTGAATTCTGGCTCTGCCATTTATTGATTGGCTTTGAATCCTTGGCCAAGGTTCTGACCTCATCTGTGAAATGGAGAAAGTAATGCCTATCCTCCAAGCTCAGAGGATTGTTACAAATATATAAATTAAACAAGATTTTTTTTTCTTTTCAAAATGTAAGGTATGTACTCAGCAATTAGAAACGACAAATACCCACCATTTGCTTCAACGTGGATAGAACTGGAGGGTATTATGCTGAGTGAAGTAAGTCAATCGGAGAAGGACAAACAGTGTATGTTCTCATTCATTTGGGGAATATGAATAATAGTGAAAGGGAATATAAAGGAAGGGAAAAGAAATGTTGGGAAATATCAGGAAGGGAGACAGAACATAAAAACTCCTAACTCGGGGAAATGAACTAGGGGTGGTGGAAGGGGAGGAGGGCGGGTGTTGGAGGGGAATGGGTGACGGGCACTGAGGTGGACACTTGACGGGATGAGCACTGGGTGTTTTTCTGTATGTTGGTAAATTGAACACCAATAAAAGTTAATTAAAAAAAAAAACAAAAAACAAAATGTAAGGTATGCAACGTATAAAAGTATTTCTTTTTTAACAGCTTATCCCAACCCTGACATCATGGAGGGTTTCGATTTTGGTGGCAGTCCTCACCCAATTCTGTGTGGCTTTCTTTGTAGAGGTAAAGTGATTTCTGTATGCTTCTTATTCTCTTTCTAGGGAAATAAATAAAGGGTCTTATTCTCAATACATGCTTCTTTTTTAGAGCAACCTCTTTTATCCCCAAAAGTGATAGTTATTAATGGTTTGTAAAAATTGTACATGTTCACTTTGGGGGAAATACCTTGGAGAGTGATTTAAAATTCTCTAAAGATTACGTAGAAGTGCTCTCAGGATCCGTAGCATAGAAAACAAAACATCAGATTAACTCTAATTTTATTTCCCATGAAGGCATTGTATTGTATTTTTCTAGTATTCTCATAAGCTAGTAGAGACAAGACCAGGTGACCTACCAGCTCTAAAATTCAATGAGACCTTTCGAGTGAAGAACTGTCTTCAGAAGGGCTTCTTTAATTAAGAGAGAAAGGAAGCCATTGCTCATTCTAGTCAATTCTTACCCTTGAAAGTCTTCCCCTATAGCATTTTTCTTCTACTCAGTGTCACTAAATGACTTCATCTACTCAGTGAAAGGCTTGAGTTGAGCACTAATTTTTTTAAAGGGAAAGTTAAAAAAAGATTCATTTATTTTAAATACCTTGGGAAAAGGAAGCAATCAAATTTAAAAATATATATATTTATATATAATAAAATATATAAAATAAAAAATATATATACACACACACATATTGTATACAAGGAGTATAAAATTTCTCATAGTTTTTAAGGAATTCAATTTTTGAGACTATATACATTTTTAAATAATCCAAAAGAAGAGAAAAAAACATACATATGAAGGTAGTCATTATAGTATTATTGATGGTGGTAAAATTTTAGACTCGACTCATGTGTTCAAAAGTAGAGATGTTTTTTGTTTAGCTATACAGCAATTTGAAAATATGGTTTATGATCATTAAAAGTAATAATTAAGGGACACCTGGGTGGCTCAGCGGTTAAAGTGTCTGCCTTCAGCGCAGGGCATGATCCTGGAGTCCTGGGATCGAGTCTCGCATCGGGCTCCCTGCATGGAGCCTGCTTCTCCCTCTGCCTGTGTCTCTTTCTGTCTCTCTCATGAATAAATAAAATCTTTTTTAAAAAGTAATTATTAAGACCATAGCTACAAATTATGACAGAAAGTCTAGCATCACCAAAAGTGGAATGCAAAATTTGACCATTTCTATTATAAAGAAAAAAAGAGGAATCCCTCCCCCCTCCCTGCTCCCCCCACCAAAGGAAAGCAAAACCATTTGATTCCTGGAGTTCATCCATTCATTCAGAGAACCATTATGTGGCAACTCACATGTGGCATGTGGCAGGTAGCAGTGATATTTTTTTTTTCTTTTCATGATTTTGAGTACATTATTTTGTTATTTCAGTCTGGCAGTAAAATACTTCTAAGTGAATCGCCAGCCAGGATTTAGCTAGGACATCTGTAGAAATGAAAGGCTGTAAGCTTTGGGCAGGTTTCTATGAACACAAGTACTCTTCCTTCTCAAGGGGAAGAATCAGGGACTTCGTGGGGATGGCAGGGAGAAGCTGCCACAGAAGCAGCAGTAATGAGTAAGTCTCAGAGGAAGGCCTGGGGGAACAGAGCACAGTGGTGAGCAACCTGGTTGCAGGGGAAAGTGGAATCATAGTTTGATGGTTTTCTCCGCCTGATTTCTCAGGATGTCATCCTTCAAAACCGAAAGCTCTGGCTATGGATCAAAAAAGAATGTGGATTCTCTTCTAAAAGCCAGTATAGGAACTGGCAGAAAAAGCTCGCAGAAGATTCCACCTGGCCTCCCACACACAGAACAGATTATTCGGGTGATGGTGAAAATGGATTCATCAATCCTGGCTATGAGGACCCTGAACAGATTCCAAGAGCAAAATCAGAATTGGGAGGCCAAACCCCGGAAGAGCATTTTTGGACGAGGCTGTAATCAGAATTGTTGTCATACATGCTTCACATCTCCTTGTTCCTTGAAACAGAACCATTGTGGAAAGGTGACGATAGTCTACCCTCTTCTCTCTCCATTCCAGTGGAGAGGAAGTGCATTTCTCAAGGTATTGAACCTTGCAAAAGAGAACTTTATGCTTATTTGGACTGTATCCTCCTCTGCTGTTAGGGAAGAGAATGCACTTGCTCGATGATCTTTTTCTTCCCCCTAATAAATTATTCAAATTGCATAGCATTATCCTGGCTCAAATGCACAAGTTTTCATGTAACTGAAATTAGGGGTATGAACATTGTAGAACAAAGGAAAATTGAAGAAGACTTTGATCTTTGAGAGTTTCACCAATATATTTGCATTTGCATCTACAGAAATAAAAGAATTTGGGGGTGGGGAGGGAGCGTATCTCTCAATGAATTGTCACAAGTTTACTTAACCTTATATTCAATTTAGAAGATCATTTACATACATACCTTTCCCCAATGTTGCAAAATTTCTCTTTTTGCTTCTTTTGTATTGCTTTCACAGAGAAACAAGAATTGACATTTACTTCAGAAAAGTCAGCTCTAATTGTAGTAAGTGTGGGTGTGGAGAGTGATGGAGGTGTGTGTTAATTGCATATAATCTTGGCTTGGGCACAGTTTATATCTAAGCAAACTCCACCAATGTTGGCATCTCCCAAAGTATATTGTTTTGAGGTCAATGGGCTAGAAAATCCTGAGTAAATCATGGAGATAATGGGATAAACTGTTAAAGTGTACTTTTTACTTAAAAAAGCATGGCACTTCTATTTATTCTTTGCCACTGACAGATGAAACCTCAAGTTCTAAGCTGAAAAGTTGTTTCAAACTCAGCGTTGCTCATCTTTAAAAAAACCCAGTGAAGATACCCATAATGTATGTATCTACAGCATGACAATCATCGGGCTGCTAACCAACCTTAAGTTCCCTTTCATCTTTTTGCTATCTAAGTCAATTATTAATGGCCACATTAATGCCACAAGAAAACTTACATCCTCTGCAAATATATTCGGTACACAATTATCTCTAATATATCAAGCTCACTGTGACCTTGAGAGGACATATATCCCTAGTGAACATTTTAAATTAGCTACTAGTCTTTCCTTGTAACAATAAATCTGATTTTGCCAATTTAAGATCTTCATTGGTGCCAATTCCATCCCATGAGTGCCAATGATGTGTCTACTGCTGTGATGTATGGATTCATAATGCCTTTACAATTCTGGAATCTTTAGGATTGAAAAAAATGTTTTTAACATTTCTGCAATGCTTTGCTGTAAATAATAATACATATTATGTTATACAAGCCAGCAGCATAAGTGCCAATTCCTATAAAAATAAACCCTCTGTATTCACATTTTATTTGCTTTTTTAACCTTTTCTTAGATGCGCAGCTTTGAAGAGTGATAATTTTAAAGTTTTAAAAATTTTAACTTAGTGACTACCAATGAAAGATCAAAGGATGAAAAGATTTTTCGATTATTATTAAGAAATGTATGTCAATTTAAAATATCTGGCAACTCAATTTCCTTGAACTGGCATATCTGTATTTAGTAATTTGACCTTTAGAATCAAAGATTTAACCGATACACCATGACATTTAAATAACATAAAAATATTTTTAAAAAATCATTATTCAATAAATACACAGCTTCCTCCACCCAGTTTTTCCAACAACATATTTGTTATTTGATAGATGATATTTATTTCACACAACTTTGTATGTGTGGGGGGATACATGATAAAATTGAACTCTACACCTGACTTTGCTAAAAGTACTCTCAGAGAAAGGTTTAATAGTCTTGGAAGAAATATGTGACAAAAGCACAATGAGCATGACCACACATCAAATGATTACCTACAGGAAACACAAACTGTACAGTTTTAATCTGTGCATCACCAAGAATGGCCATTTTTATGGGAAGACTAATGACTAACTTTGTGAACTTTCCTCTCAGGCTGAAAAAAACCACTGTAGTCTGAAAACTATGTGTAAAATGTATCCTTGAATTCAGTGTAAAAGTGCATTTGTGACATAGCATAGAGAGGACTATCTCCTGGAGTGGAAATGTCTAGAGTTCTCTAGAAAGGTTCTGCTCCCTCTCCCATTGGCTGGTATGGTAATTCCACCATACTTGAGTCTCCTACCTTAGGTAAGGTTTGCCATCTGCAGTCATCCTTTACTAAAAAAACAAGTACACCTTGGGAAAAGTAACACATTAAATTGGCTGCCATCTTCATCCTTATTTGTTAATCTTAGAAAAGTGGTTTATTATTATTATTATTGCTTGAAAGCAGAGCATAAAAGGAACAGGAAACTTAATTTAGAATAAAAATGAAGGGGTCATTTTGGATCTTGGTATCTAGTAGAAATATACCTCCCAGAAGACCAGTGGAGAAAGGGGAAGTTTTGGGGTTATCTGGAGACAGAACTGGTATCATAAGAAAGAGAAGAGATTAGTCAGGGAATGAGGAAGAGAGATAGGGTCTCTACTGGCCCTGAATCTAGTACATTATCCCTTCTGTCATCATTCTTAACCCTGTAATTAGACCGTAGAGTATTTCTGGCCCTGGGGTAAAATCTAAATCAGTTTAACAGGTCCAAGACGTTCACTGAGTCATCTGTTTACTTTGTCTACCACATTCCTAGTTCCTAAACATAGCCTCCTACCTCCATTTATTTGAACGTCTTCTTTATTTAATGCCATGCTTTTAATTATGGCACAAGAGGGATATCATTGGCTAGTAGTGTGGTTTGTAATGTAATGTTATAATGTCTGATACAATCCTAGGGTATAGAGACCTGCATTCACTTTTCTCTACCTGCTACCAACAAGAATTCCACTGGGAAGGTATTAAAAAGTAATTCGTTTCATTCAACACATAATCAATAAAATGCAAGAATAAAATCATGACACTCCTTGACTTACAGTAAAAGTCTTAAACAGTAACACGGGATATTGTTTTCTAAATATGGTACTTTAAACCTGCCTTTAATGATCTCTTGCTAAGGTTAAAAGGGTCAAATCCTTGAAATACTTCAAAATCCAAAGGGAATATTGTAGCTCTGTAGAAGTAACTGCTCACTTTTGCTTGTCACATACTCCTGACAAATGACTCACTTCCAGGGAAATCACTGGATCTGAAACACTGGAGCAAAGAACCCCATCTCCCACCCACCCCACCCCCATCTACACGGGAAGGGAGATGGGAGTGCACTCTCAAACGGATTGTTAATCAAAGCCACTCAAACTGCCTAACCAAATGCTCAATTTCCCAGTTTCTTTTCTGACCAGAAAAGGAATATGAAGTTAGATGTCAATCCCAACAATGTGGGGCTCCTAACATTTCTTTTGAAATCAAATATAAATGGTTCTTCATTCTTCTGGCAAGTACAAAATAACCACCCTCAGGAAAAAGGAAAACAATATTTATGGCAGAAGATAAAATATGATGTGATTTTGTTAAGATCCTCTGCTGGCTTGCTCAAAAGGCTACTGCTTCTTGTTTAAGCTGCCACAGCAAATCTTTGCTAGTAGGGAGAAAAATTTCCATGGCTCAATGATGAGATAATATCAGTAAGCAATTTATTAAAGAGCCTGCCATCCATCACTGGAATTTGGAACAATAATGATGCATTGAAAATAAGTATTCATCCCAGTTTTTTTTTTCTCCTCCTCACAAATTCCTTCAGTTCCAATATTTCTTCAGTAAATTGTTAATAGTATTTTGCTCTTTGTCTTTTTGGAAACAAGCCCAGGAGTGAGAAGGCACAAGCAGCAGCTGTCATAAACCCAATGGTACTTATTGCTTGGTTGGCCTATAAAAAAAAAAAAAAACAAACAAACAAGAAACAAACAGAAAGCACATTTTATTCTAAAGGCATTCCAGTATCCTAAACCCAACTTTATCTTTTTTTCCTAAACTGAAGACCCTTTTAATGTACAAAGGATAAATTTCAAACTTCATCCAAAATTAAGTATGTATGAATAAATAAATTTATAATTTTTATAATTATGACAAAGATATAGTTAAATACACATAAGTACATACTCTACATATTTTTATGGCCCCCAACAATTTTAACTCATTATGGCACAATTCCTAACAATCACGATAGTATATGTGGGAGGTAGTATTACTCCTGTTTTGCAAAATTTGGTAAGTTAAGTGATTTGCCTGAGGTCATACCACCAAGACATTTAGTTATAGGTTGAGTCGTGAACCATGTTTCCCCTCTAAACAATCCCTACCTCCTAAACACACACTGGTTTGGTTGGGTCTATACCAGGGTGAATATCTCTGTGTGTGTGTGTGTGTGTGTGTGTGTGTGCGTATGTGTATGCGTGCGCATGTGTGTATGTTCCCTGAACTTGAGTTTGTCTACTAGCAAAGCAATTCAGAGATGTAATCTAAGCTAAATATCTATAAACTCTTATTTGGAAGATACAATTTCTACTTTTATAAACAAATGTCAAAAGAAGTCAATAGTGATGTTAACTATTGTGTCAGAAATTAATTTCTCATGTAGACAAACTAAAATAAACCACTCTCAAGCTCAATTGTCCATAAAGGAGTTCAGACATTTATAGCTTTAAGGGTATTAATCATCATCATGATGAGGGAGCTAATGAATATTCATGATTTTCATGGCACTCGGCTAATATTGTCTTCCATCTGCATGAGTTTGAGTGCAATTTTATGACCCAAAGGTCACATTCAGATGCTTCAGAGTCATCAGGTATTCTGAAAACAACAGTTCTCAGGGATTTAAGAATCAGGCTTTCAAATAAAGCAAAACAATTCTCCCAAATGGCTCTAGAGACCAACCCAAATGCTGAAAATCTTGACTCAGCTCACGGCTGATCATGCCTTCTGTCTAACCCACAGGCCTCCACCACATAGTCTGCACCTTCACAGGACTGCCACACACTGTTGCCTCCTTCCAACATGGAAAAAGACCACCAGGGTCAGGGCAAGAAAGAAGCACAATGACAGGAACATTCATTCCATTATACCATCCAGTGGTCTGCAGGTACAGGGCTTGGCATTGTAGCTCCCTGCTCTGCCACCATCCCCAGATGCCACCATCTGCAGGTACAGGGCTTGGCATTGTAGCTCCCTGCTCTGCCACCATCCCCAGATGCCAGGGGTAATGTCACTGCCAAACAACTGACAAATCCTATGTTAGTTTACAATTCTACCTTTATTTGTTTGGTTGATTATTTGATTCATAATTTTTAATGAGTCACCACCTAAGTTATTTCCCAGGGAAGAGTCAGACTTTTTGGTAGCATAGAACTATCCACTTAGCACATGGGGAGACAAAGGGACAGGAAGATATAAAGGACAAAATCCCAAAGAGGAGTAAAATCAATAATCTGACAAAGATCAAGGATTATAAATGAACCCTAATCCCCATATGATTTTGGGAAGATGCTGAGATTCCCAAGAAGATGTGATACAGGGAAATGTGGTAGGCAATGAACAAATAAGAAGGTTCAATGGATATTTTTAGAGAAAAGTCAAATGGCAGCAAGATGTAACCTTGGGAAAATGACAGGATCCTGTGGGTAGGGTGGCCCCAGCTAAATGCAGACCTAACTCACTGGGTCTCTTTCAGCCACTAGAAACACAAGAGGTGAGGGAAATCCCACAAATCTAAGAGGCCTGGGAGAGCAATGTGATCCTAAACCAAAATCCCCCAAAAACACATAGGCCAGATGCAATGACAAGGAAGCTACTTCTGGCAGTGTGTGAAGTTTCCCAAATTCCAAACACTTATTTCAAGTTGTATTCTAGATGGCAAAATTCTATGTAATTTGGACAATCCCTTGGAGTTACGTGTAACGGGATCTGGCCGGCAAGAGTATAACATCCCAGAATATTCTCAGTGAACCAGTATGAACAAGAGCTTTTATTTTACAACTTACTTAGGATTATAAAATCACCTAAGCCAACTCTTCAGACTTTTTCAGGGCTTTCTGACTGTGGGCCATAATAAAGGCCTCATTCTGAAGATCTATACATGCCCAGTGAAACATTAGCTGAATCTGGAGCATTGTGTCCTGACACAGTGTAGCTGGGTCACAGATGACTGCAGGGCTTATCAAAATTCCTCTTCCCCTGAGACTCTAAGGCTACAATGCTATGCACTGAAGCACAGTCAGAGTGTATGGTGGGTCTGCTTGTTCAAGGGCACTGCCATCTTCCACAAAGAGAGGAACATTTTAATACCTTGTTAAGACTGTAACAGTGGAAAATGTCTACTTAAATTTTTTTTAAAAGAAAAGACATGCCACAGACTAGAAAAAAAATGTTTCCAACAGACAAATCTGTTAAAAGAACTGTTATTCAAAATTTGCAAAAAAGCTCTTAAAACTCAACAAAAAGAAAATGAGCAAGCAACCCAATATAAAAATGGACAAAAGATCTCAAGAGATACATAATCAAATATGATATGCAGATGACGAAGAAGCATATGAAAAGATCCTTAACTTTATACATATTTAGGGAACTGCAAATTAAGACAATGAGATACCACTATGTACCTAGTAGAATGGCTAAAACCCAAAATGCTCACAATACCAAATGCTAAAGATGTGGAAAAAATAGAAACTCTCATTCATTGTTGGTGGGATTGCAAAAGGACAGCCACTTTTACTGTAAGACACTTTGGTGTTTTCTTACAAAACTAAATATAATCTTACCATACAATCCAGTAATCATGCTCCTTGATATTTATCCAAAAGAGCTAAAAACTTTTATCTGTACAAAAACCTGCACACAAAATGCTTCTAGCAGTTTTATTCATAATAACCAAAACTTGAAATTAACCAAGATGGTTTTAAGTAGGTGACTGTTCATCCAGACAATGGAATGTGATAAAGAAAAATGAGTTATCAAACTATGAAAAGATATGGAGGAATTTTATATGCATATTGTTTAGTATGCATACTGCTCA
Organism: Vulpes lagopus; assembly: GCF_018345385.1. Lineage (NCBI taxonomy): Eukaryota > Metazoa > Chordata > Mammalia > Carnivora > Canidae > Vulpes > Vulpes lagopus. The sequence goes on from NC_054840.1 coordinate 17,334,939, forward strand.
GTCGTTGCCAGAAGTTTAGAGGGAAGGAAAGATGAATAGACAAGCAGAACATTGAGGAATTTTAGGGCAGGGAAATTATTCTGTGCTACTGTAATGATGGATACATGTCACTATACATTTGTCAAAATTTATAGTATGCATTACACTATGAGTGAACCCTAATGTAAACTATTTTAGGGGAGGCAAAATTTTTCCTTTAGTTTCTCAGCTAAGGCTCGCTAATACAAGACAAATTTACAAGAGAAAAATAGAAGTTTATTAATACATTCATCTCATATATACGTGGGAGAAACTCAGGAAAGAGTAACTCAAAGAGGTGGCTTAGAATTCAGGCCTATATAGCATCTTCAACAAAGAACAATGAATTTGGAGACTAATGACAGGACAGAAGAAAGCAATTTTAGGCTGCCCAGGGCTGCAGACCATGGAAAGGTAAATATATGGAAAACTAATGACAAAGGCTAATTAATTAATTATTAATATTATTTAGACTTTTATGGTGCCCTCTCCAGGCTGATAAGAGTCTTAACAATAACCACTGGATGATTAATTTTTATCCTTCCTGCTAGAGAAGGGAAGAGGGACACCTTTGAAAATGTATGTCCCACTTTTAGGGTTTGTTCTCAACTGCCTTCAGTTCAAAATAATCCTTATGCTACATATGTTGTGGGGTGACACAGTCTTGCTTCCTTCACTATCAACTCTCATAGGTAAGGTGTCAGTGTTGGTTTGTCTTTTGTAACAAGTATACCATGCTGATGTGGAATGCTGATGGTGGAGGAGGCTGTGTACGTGGCTGATGGGGAGAGATATGAGGGAACTCTAAACTTCCAGCTCAATTTTGCTGTGAACTGTATATTGCTCTGAAAAATAAAGTCTATTAATTTTTTAATACAAAAAGGCACAAAGAAAAAAGATGTGGCCACAATCTTCCCACTTTTCTAATCTTTATTAATGCACTTGCAGTTTTTTAAATTTGAAGAAATACATATGTATTCCCCCAAAAAACAGTTCTATGCTCAAGACCTCAAAGCCCTGAGGAGACCCAAAAGTGAGCCCAATATTAGCTAATACTAGTAATAATGCTATTAATTATTGGTAGTAATGAAAAACAATACAAGTGCTATAGTTTCTATCAGATCAACATAAACCTTATTGAAGAATACCAACAAAGATCTATAAAACTCTTAAAATATTGTAATTAAAGTAATACTCCTCTAAGTTACACTGGTTTGGGGATGAATAATTTGTAGTACAGTGTGCTAACAGACTTCAAATATCTCTTAGAATCCTCCAAACAACCTCAGTTTATAGATTAGGAAACTGATAAACAATGTTCCCAAAGCCAAACAGCTAACACCTGGGGAAAAGGAGGTTCTAGTTCAGGTCAGCAAAACTCCAAAGTTTAGGTGGCTTCTTAAGGCTGTCACTGCACTGCCTTCAACAGAACCTGCTAGAGAACAGTCCTAGATGTTGAAGAATTATTAATTTTTCACAGGTCTTGATTCTGGGTATGAAAGTTAAAAAGATGAAGGATTGTAAATTAAAGTCAAAGCAAAAAGAAGGTTCTAATTCTTTTTTTTTTAAAGCCACATTAAAAAAAAAAAAAACCTGCTTCTTCGACACAGTGGACAACTTTATCATTTACAAAGGAAAGGGATGGACTCCATTTCCTAGCTATGCCACTAGTTTTCAATGTAAAAGTGAGCAGGAATTTGTGTAGATATCCTCTGTGTTCTGGCTCAGAAGCAATTTATTGTTACATGTGAATAGAGCATTCATTATGTTAATGTATTTCCTAATAAAAATGAATTTCCAATTAAATTATTTCCTAATGAAAACAAATGTATCCTTTATGTTCCCTCTCCTATCTTCCCAAGCCTCCGTGAGAAGAATTGTAAACTCATTCCTTTTAAATAATATTTTATGACATATTCAACAATTTCAAAATACTGGGAGCCTTTATATATTCTCTTATATCACTTTAATGAATCTTTAGGTTAAAACATCAATATTGGAATTGGACTGATGGCATGATAGGTAGAAAGAAGGCAAATTAATCAAGCATGCTTTTAGTTAGGGATCTGCTACACTTCAAAATAGTGAGAGAGATGTCAACATTGCATACTACTTTAAAAATAATTGATCCATCTTTTATTTTTTTTAAGATTTTATTTATTTATCTATTTGTGATAGAGAGAGAGAGAGAGAGAGGCAGAGACACAGGAGGAGGGAGAAGCAGGCTCCATGCCGGGAGCCCGACTCAGGACTCGATCCCGGGACTCCAGGACCGCGCCCTGGGCCAAAGGCAGGCGCCAAACCACTGAGCCACCCAGGGATCCCTTGATCCATCTTTTAAAAATCATTCAAAAGCTCAATGAATCAAAGAATCTGCTTAAAAGCACAAAATTCCTTCAAAACTAGAATTGCAAAACTAGATTGACAGAAATCATTTTCAAACCCACCAAAATATGTCTGTCATTAGTTGGCCTCTCTCAGCTAATGGAAAAGAATCACAGAGTGACCATCTATGTTTCTGGCGAATGAACTCCCACATAAAAACGTCAACATTCTTTGCAGAATGTTTCTTTCAGTGTGTGAGGTTACTGATTTGAGACTGCTATGAGGAAGGAAAATGGGAAAACAAAACAAAACAAAACCCTGAAGGATAGGCAATAGGACTGAAAGAAAAATTATCTATGGTCTTGATTTTGCTTCAAGTTCTTTCCAGCAATTTATGATGACTACGTTCTAGCTAGACTACGTTCTAGCTTTAATCTGGCCAGTAACTTGCTCCATGACCTTGGACAACTCAATTCCTTTCTTTATCCTTTGGAGTTTTCATATTTTCTTGTCCTTTTCATTTTGTTTGTGGCCTGGGAATCTTATGGTCAGTAGTCACTGTTTTTCCAATGTAAGAAGCTGCTTATAGGCAGCCCGGGTGGCTCAGCAGTTTAGCACCGCCTTCAGCCCAGGGTGTAATCCTGGAGACCCGGGATCAAGTCCTGCATCAGGCTCCCTGCATGGAGCCCGCTTCTGCCTCTCTCTCTCTCTCTCTCTCTCTCTCTCTCTGTATGTGTGTATGTGTGTCTCTCATGAATAAATAAATAAAATCTTTAAGTAAAAAAAAAAAAAAAAAGCTGCCTATGTATCTTCTAAAGACAACTCACCTGCTCTGAAACTCCTTCTCCATAGCGAAGCAAAGTCACAAAATGCTCACAGTTGTTGACAAGAATGTCATATTCCACCTCCTGTCCAATAACCATCTCTGACCGTTGCATGACTTCTTCCACAGGGAGAGGGGAGTATGTCCCATCGTATTTATTGTTTATTCTGTAGCTATCATTTCCCACAACATCCTTCAGCAGTTGCATCTTCACCAGGGCCTTCTTGCTGAAGACAGACTTGGCACTTGTAAATGATGCAGAAATGCCATCCTCTAAAAGGAGAATTTTGGTTAGCAAGATCGAGTGATGCAGCCCCGTGAACCCCAATGCCATATAACTGCAAAACCACACCTTTGTAAGTGATGGAATCACTGAAGCCAGCTCTGTTAATTTACCACCAAACTAGAAGCCACTTAATCGTGCCAGGCTGAACAACTCATTCTGTGTTTATCAATAACACTTAATACTATAGGAGTGAGAATATAAGGAAACCCTTTGTAAATCTGTATCTGCCCACGAAGCATATTGGGTGAGAAAACTACCCATTCTTAAAGAATAAGATCTCTATCAGGTGGCATTATTATTAGAGATCTTGGCATATGTCCCTAGCATAGTACAGCAAAGATTATTGTCCATTTTTTTCTATAAAACAGGCTCTTTTTCAGCATCTGAACCCTTCCAAACTAATATTTGTGGACCTCAGCACTTGTACATTCTGATTAGTAAGCTTGTCCTAGTGTTGAAACTGTGCTCCTTATCCTTTCCTCTGCTTTTACACTTGGATTCAATTTGGGTCCAATTTGAAACCTGCAGGGTACCTCAGTCCTCTAACAGGTCAGCTAGGATCAAGCTGGGGTCCTGCTTTTATCTTGCCAGCTCCTTTTGGCCAAGAAACTAAGTCTTGAAACTGAACGTAACCTAGTAGGCCGTCCTACTAGATGTGGCCCTGTGCTATGCCCCACCCCCTGCCACTCCGTATTAGCTGCCTTAATTGGCAAGGATCTGCCTTAGACTGCCAGGGACCTATGTCTCCTGGCCTGCCACTGTCAGTATCTGAGGCTGGACAGATGATTGTTCAGTGTCCAGCTCCAATGCCTGGCCCTGGTACCTGTCCATCTGCCTGAGACTGCTATGGTTGGCTATTTGTTCAAGTAAATCATAAGAGGGAGAGTCTCCTTGTAACCAGTGTTTAGACACTCTTCCTTTTAGTAATGACCAAAAGCAAAAATTTTTTTCTACTCCTCTTTTTTCCTACCTCCCAAGCTTCTTTTCATTCAAGCAGCATTTCCAGTTAATATCTTACACACTGGAAGTCCTTATATGTTACAAGTTCTTAAAGCATGTATCTCCTAGTTAGAATTACTAAACGTTTTAGAAACCAGTCTCATGCAATCAATTTACGAATGAGGAAATCACAGCTTGGAAAGGTAAACTGGCTTGCAAAATATCATGCAAATAGTTAACAATAGAACCAGAAACTGGATTTCAGTCTACAGGATCAAAGCTCTGTACTAGAACCACATTAATATGGAGTTAACACATGAAAATGAGGAAAGAGCAAAACAATCTTTATTATTTTCCAGATGTGAAAACTGCAGAGAAAATATAGCTTTGCTTAATGTTAATCACTAGACTCTGCAGAAACTAATGGCTCTGTATCGTAAATGTCACTTTATTTGCCATTTCTATTTCCAACCCTCTATAACAGGAGGCAAATATCTCAAAATGTTGCGAAAACTACTTCATTAAAAATTCTCAGATGTTTCCAAGATAGTAAGACTAGGATTATTAAAGCTTCTTTCTAAAGGTATCTTGAAGAAAAAAAAAATACTCCAGGCTACTTGAAAAAATAATTTGTGCTTATTTCCAAACATTTAGGAAATACAGAAAAAACTATGTAAGTATGTAAATATGAATCACCCATTACCTACCCACCAGAAATAATTATCATTTTGATGTACTTCTATTATGTGTTATTAACACATAATAATGTGTATATATTATTTCTTTGCAAACTAAACATCATATTATATACCACACTTTTAATCTGGAAATTTCAAATAAATATCGTGCGATATTATCTATCATGCAATTAAACATGGCCAGAAATATGATTTTCAATAGCCATTATAGTAGCTGTTGTTTTGGCCTATCTAGCACCCCATCCCATAATTGCCTTTCTTTCTGGAAAATATTTTGTGTGGGCCAATCATAGTATCTCATTCTCCTGGGCCCAGAATGGTCCAGTGATGGGCAAGGGTCCACACTAAACCAATTAGGATAGTTCTCCATGCTATTTCTAACTTCAACAGACAGGGATTAGCTCTCTTCTACTCAGTCACAGGACTGTAAGAATGAGAGCCTAAGGATGTTGACAGTTATCATTTCAGCTTCCTAGAGAGAAACAGTCTAGGAGAATTAAGACAATACATAGAAAGAAAATGCAGATGTGAGTCTTCATAATCATGTTCAAATCCCTATATCCAGGCATCCCTGAAGCCAGTACCATTTTTACCCTTTCTGTCGTTTATCTCAGGGAAGCAATGAATTTGCCTTTTTGCTTACACTAGTTTGTGTTTGTTTTCTGTTACTTGCAACTAAAGAATTCTGCCAAACAGAGAATATTCTAATATTCTGTGGCAAAGTCATAATTCATTTAACTAGTCCCATATTGAACATTAAGCCACTGTTGATTTCTTTTTTTGTTTCTCCTAATCCCCTTCACATATTTCACCCATCTCCCTATCCCTCCCCTCTGGCAACCACCTATTGCTCTCTGTAGTTATGAGTCTGTTTCTGGCTTGTTTATTTGTTCATTTGTATTATTGTGGGTAGGGTATTTTGAGGGGGGTTGTTTGTTTTTTTAGATTCCACGTGTAAGTGAAATCATATGATAATTGTCTTTCTCTGTGTGACTTCTTTCACTTGCCCATTACCCTCCAGGTCCATCCATGTTGTTGCAAATGGCAAGAACTCATTCTTTTTTATGGCTGAGTAATATTCCATTGTGTATATCCCACATCTTCTTTATCTATGGATGGACACTTAGGTTGCGTCGGTATGTTGGCCATTATAAATAATGTTGCAATAAACATAGGGGTACATATATCTTTTAGAATTAGTGTTTTCATTTTCTTTAGGTAAATATCCAGCAGAGGAATTACTGGATAATTAGGTAGTTTTATCTTTAACTTTCTGAGGAAACTCCAGAGTGCTTTGCAGAGTGGCTGCACCAGTTTGCAATCCCACCAACAGTGCAGGAGGATTCTCTTTTCTCCAAATCCTCACCAACATTTGTTATTGCCATTGTCTATTTTTTAAACTGTCATAAATGACACAGAAGTAAACACGTATAAAGAATGTTTTTCTACATCTCTATAAGTATTTCTGAAGAATAAACTAATAGAAGTACAATTCTATTGGATCAGAGCACATGAACTCTTTTAAGACTCTTAATACATATTGTTAAATTGTTTTCAGGAATGATGTTCTCAACTTTCATTTCTTTCAACAATATCCTTGTTTTGATTTCATTATACCCTATCCACACTGACTGTTATCATTTTTAAATCTTTGCTAAGTGATAGGCATAAAACCTGTTATTTTATTATACAACTCCTAGATTACTACCTTTAAAGATAAGATGGTTTCTGCTCTTCTTCTTCTACAAACTGTTCATAATTCTTTACCCATTTGTTTTTTGGGATTTTGGTGTTTAGTATTCCCAGCATCTAGAATAGCATTTGGCACATACTGGGTAATCTGTAAATAAATGTTGAACAAATTGAAATAATTTGTGTGAAAGACACTGATTCTTATCATTTGTTTGTGACAAATATGCTCCCCAGGCGAATTATTTACTTTTTAATTGGGTGCGTTTCTTTTTTTTTAAACCAGAGGTTTTCAATCTTAATGTTAATTGGCCTTTGTGATTTATGCAATGCCCCTTTGGTCTTAGCATGTCCTTCCCTAAACCTGTCTCAGATAGATTAATCTACTTTCTATGTTTTATTTCTATTTTGTCTTATTTCATTATTTCATTCATGATTCCTTCTTATAACAAGAAAACTCAAAAGCTTTCAGATGTTGCTGGAAACAGACCTTACCTAGAGGTGCTATGTTGATAACATAACCATCACCCAAGTACAGTGCCCAGTGCTGATAGCCAGAACGAAATACTTCAATCAAGTCTCCTTGCTGGGGGTTACCAGGATAGCTCAAACTAAAGCAATCATTAAACGCCATCTGCAATGACAGAGACAAAGAAGATCTAGCTGACATGACTTGCCAAAAGAAAATTGATTTAAGACTTCCATACAAGTATAGGGACACAGAATTTATTAGGAATGCATTCCTTATTAAAGACTTAAACTCATGCCACTATCCTTTCCTTTGAATGATCCCAACACTGAATTATGTGTACATAAGTGAAAAAGATGTGAGAAAGAATTTTATCTGCTAATTGCTTAATTTTCTATAGCAATGCTTCTCATTCTGATCAAACCTAGGGCTCCTTTACAATAATAAGCATTTTAGAATTCTCTCCTTAAATCCAGAAATTCAGGGTTGCCTGGGTGACTCAGTCAATTAAGCATCTGCCTTTGGCTCAGGTCATGATCCCAGGGTCCTGGGATCAAGCCCCCACGTTGGGCTCCCTGCTCAGTGGAGAGCCTGCTTCTTCCTTTCCCTCTGAAGAGGAAGTCAAATAATAAATAAAATCCTTAAAAATTAAAAAATGTATCCAGAAATTAATAGATAATATAACTTAACTATATACAAAAATTTCAAAAATATTAATATAGTGCCCTATTTGGAAGATAAAGGGGAAATCAATTTACATGTCAATACGTGTCTTATATAGTCACAACTATACTAAAAGATATAATAAAGTGTCCACGTACTTGCACTTACTTAGCAGGAAAAAGTCAATGTTCAGAAGCAGAAGATGAGAAATCTTTTGGCCTTTCATATATCAGCACAGTAAAATCAAAGAACAAGGCATAGGTGGACACTAATGTTTTGCGCAAAGAAATACTTTGTATTGCAAAACTTACTCTATAATTTAACTTAACCATAGATAAGTTCCAGGCTCAGATGAGTGTCCATCCAGAGATTCAATCATACTGCAGGATACAGGACATTTATTTCTTGGGCCAAGCTGTACTGTGCAGGTCTAGGCACTGCAATCTCTACCCACTAAATATCAGTAAATGCTCTTTGTCATGTAACAACTACAAACATCCCCACAGGTTTCCACCATTCCCCTACTGCTTCACTTACTGTCTGATTTCTTACTTACTCATTCCAGAAACAGGGTAAGGTGCCATCGTAGAAGTGAGACAACTTGGAAGGTTGGGGAGTTCACCATGCTGATGAATATGTCTGAAAATTCTAAGTTTGGTGAGGCTTTTTTTTTTTTTTCCTTTTAAGTCAATACTTTTCAGAAAACATATAAGTCTCTGACAGTTGGTTTTTATGGAAGGTTACATTTCCTATGTATGTATGGCACGGAAGTAGAATGACTCAGCAGGCGAAAGTTAGAGACATTCATCAATACTCAGAAGGAGATTTAGTGCTATATCCATGTTGAATCTCTAATTGGCAGCAGAGTTTCTCATCATTTCAGATCTAATATAGATCTGTATGCTCATTTGCAAGATAAATCCAAGGGCCAGAAAGGGAAATTTCCAAGCCATCTAAATTATAATCATAATAGCATAGGCTAAGGACTTGGGAATACAGACTATCATTTTTTTGGCACTCTAAAAGTCTTTTCTACAACACTTAATATTGGGAGGGTGTTTTCCCAAGTATTTGTGTGCCATCTGTTGAAAACTTCAATCATCACACTGTCACAGAAATGCAGCCAAATGTAAGCTGTCCATCTGTTGAAAAATAACTATTAAAACAACTTTATGGAAACCATTAAGTCTAACCACTCTGTCAAATATGTTTGAGTCTTAAGATGGAGTTCAGAATTTGGCCACATGGGTACTAAAAGGAAAAATAGATAATATACTATGAAATAAACAAACACATTTCCCATGAATAGGATTCAGCAAGCACACACAGCTGCCTACTAGAATTCAGAGACCTAGCCAAGCTTACAATAATAATCACCCTTTGAACAGAGAGCACTTTGCAGTGTAACATTTTTTTTCAAACGCACTATTTCAATTAACCCTATTTAACTTGTTAAACAATGATTTGAGCTTATTATGTTATTATTCCATTTTATAGGAAAAAATATACAGTAGCTAATGCCAGCTTTTGGAAAACACCCATTGAAACCTTCAAACAGATCACTTACATTAGGGCTATATCCCAATAAACCCATTGTTAGTTGAACATATCATAGGTCAAAATGCATTTAATTCATCTAACCTACTGAACATCATAACTTAGCCTAGCCTACCTTATACATGTGCAGAACACCTCCATTAGCCTACAGTTGGTAAAATCATCTAACATGAAGCCTGTTGAATAATAAAGTGTTGAACATCTCATGCAATTTATTGAGTATTGTATGAAAATGAAAAATGTGGTTCCATGGCTGTATGGGTACAAAACAGTTCCCAATACTAGGGCACCGGGGTGAGCTGCAGTAACCAGGCTTTGTGAACTGTCCAGAACTAAACAGGTGGATGGTAAAACAGAGGTGGCTGTTTATAATTGTTGAGAAGGTGGCTTATGGTTTTTGTGTGATTTCAGCTCCTTATCCTTTCAGCCACAATAATTCTCTGGAACAGATGATTCCACTGCACAATCTTAATATATTTAACACGCTTTCAATTCTGGCATATAGTTTGTAAACTGATTTATGAAACGTAAGTTAATTGATTTCATGAAGCCTATCATATTTATAATGAAGGATGGCAGGATAACAAGGAAAACATCTCATATGAGTAACCACTCAAGAAACTAAGGGAGGAGATTGGAGACTAATATGTAAGGGGAAAGTGAGTTCTAACACCAAGTGCTTAGAATTACAACAATTTATTGCAGAAAAGTACGTCAGACATTACCTAATCCACTGCTCTCCAAACTTGTTTTTAGCAGCACGGCCCTGAATTAAACCAAATATCAGATGGACCCACAAAAATATAAATCACAAAAGTAGCTCTGCCCTGGATGAAGTCAGGAAGGAGCATGAGAGTCCCATCTGCTCCTCATTGCTGCTGCTACCGAGGTTCTCTGGGGCCCCAGAAATTCTAGGAATGGAGCTTGAATAACACTCATTTAGTTATAGCACAAGCCCCCTCATTTTCAAGATAGAGGAAATAGTAACAGGTAATTTGACATGCCAAAGGTCATATGCTATTTTACAAAAGATTTCCAACAAATGGTGCTAGAGCAATTGAATATTCATTGCAAAAAAACAACAGGCAAAAATACAACAAAACACAAATCTCCACCTAAGTTTCATGTCTAATACAAAAAATATATTTGAAAACAGATCATAGAATTAAATGTAAAACTATAAAATATGGTGGTGGGGGGGAGCACATAGGATTTAGGGTAGACAAAGAGTTCCTGGTCTTAATACTGAAAGTACTATCCACAAAAAGAAAAACTGAAAAATTGTCCTCAAAATTTAAAACTTTTGCACTGCAAAAGATCCTGTTAAAAGTTCAAAAAGACAAGCTACAGAATGGGAGAAAATATTTGCAAACCACACATCTGAGGAAGAACTAGTATCGAGAACATATAAAGAACTCTCAAAACTCAAGATTAAAAGAGCAAAGAATACAATTAGAACATAACCAAAAGACACAAAGACATTTCACCTAAGAGACACCGATGTCAAGTAAGCCATGTTAAACTCATTAGCCATTTGGGAAATGCAGATTAAAACCATGAAGGGATAACATTACCCACTTATCTCAATAACTAAAATAAAAAGTAATGACAACAGAAAATGCTGGCAAGAATGCACAGGAACTGTATCACTCATTTGCTGGTGAGAATATAAAGTGGCATAGCCCCTCCTGAAGCAAACTCTTTAAAAACTTGTAACTACCAAAAACTTGTAACTACCATTTCTCTGATAACTCCTGGACATTTACCCAGGGGACTGAAGACAATAGACAATGAAGACTTATATGTACACAAGAACCTGTACATGAGTGTTTAGAGCAGTTTATTCATATTAACTAAAAACTGGAAACAGTCCAGGGTGACCTTCAGTGGGTAAGTAAATTGTGGTACAGGCACACTATGGAATAGTACCACGGAATAAAAAGGAACAAACTATTGATGCATGCAGCATCCTGGATGAATCTCCAGAGGATTATGCTGATGCTGAGTGGAAAAAGCCAATGCCAAAAAGTTACTGTATGATTCTATCTATAGAACATTCTTGAAATGACAAAATTATACAAATAGAGAATAAAGAGTGGTTGCCAGGGGTTAAGAAAGTGGTGAAAGGGAAGTGGGTGTAGCTATAAAAGGGCAACATGAGAGATCCTAGAGATAATGGAAATGTTCTGCATCTTAATCATGTCAATGTCAATAACCTGTCTGTGATATCACAGTACAGTTTTGTAAAACGTTAGCACTGGGGGAAACTGGGTAAAGGCACAAGGGATCTCTCTGTGTTATTTCTTATAATTGCATGTGAATCTACAATTACCTAAATATAATAATAGAGATCAATGCTTTTTTTAAAAATACAGGACCTAGAAGAGGACAAATATATAGACGTTATATGGTGACAGATTTCAGCTGTATATGAGGAAAACTTCATTGCAAGTGATCCAACAATGGAACAGAGCACCTTGTGCAGATCACAGTCTGTCACTGGGAACGCTGAAATACACTCAAGGTTGACAAAAATAACATCTCCAGCGTGGTGGTAGGAGGCGAGGCGAGAGTAGTTAGGGGAGGAGGCCTTGTAAGGTCCCTTTCAGCTCTAATGTTCTCCCCTTCTGTTTCCCAGTAAGTGTGCTAGGTGTAATCCTCAAGTCAATACCAAGAAGTAGAGATCATTATTTCCCCCATTTTAAAGATGAGGCATACAACATTCACAGCAGTTCGGAAACTTACCCAAAATCACACAATGGAAAAAGCCAGAACCCACAACTGGACTCAGATTAGCCTACCTCCAAGATCAGGCTTCTGATCCTAACTGCTTCTCCCCTTCACATTGTACTGCCTCCACCGCTGACATTTCTGCAGCAGCCCTTCTAGCGCACTGTTGGACCAGTTAGCAACTGTGAGCTGATCATTAAGATCACCATTTTACAGATGAGGAACCTGAGGCTCTGAGGAGTTAACTGTCAGACCTAAAGTCACAAAGGTAGTAAGTGGCAGAGACAGAATTCAATTCCAGATCTGTCTTCTTATTCCAGACTGCATGCTCTTTATACCACAGATTAACATTGTGAACCAAAGGAATTGCTACTAAACAATTTTCTCAAAGACCCAGACACCAACAGAGAAGGGATGACAAAAGAAAAATATAAATTGTACCTCATCAAACTAAAAACTTTTGTTTTTCAAAGTCAAAAGTGAAAAACAATGGATAGAAAGGAGATTTGCAAATGTTTTCTCTAGGTCTCATAACTTGCATCTATATAAGTAAAGAACAGGTACAAGTCAAAAGATAACTTTTTAAAAATAGGTAAAGGATCTGAATCAATATTTCTCTGAAGAAAATATAAAAATGATCCATAATCACATGAAAAGTTACTCAATGTTATTAGCCATGAGGGAAATGCAGAGTAAAACCACAGTGAAATACCACTTCATACCCACTAGGATGGCTAAAATTAAAAAGGCAGATATTAAATGTTAGCAAGGATGTGAAAAATCGGAACCAACCCTCAAACATTGCAGTATAAATGTGAAATGGTATAATCTAAAAAAAAAAAAAAAAAGTGGAGAAGCTGCAAAAAACACATGGAATATATATTTCATGTAACAACACAGAAAGTTTTTAAACATTTCTATGCAGAACCAGAGAGTAATGGGAAATGAATCTTGGGGTATCCCTGATCTTCTCATACAGGAGAGGTGTCAAGGTCAGGCTAGAAGCATCTAGAAGATGCCTAGACTTAGACCCTAGGCAAATGGCTATAACTTGATTGGGTAATTTGATCTGCATGGACCACATCTACCCATCTCATTTGGGAACAAGAAAATAATTCTGTGCTTCATATCCATGAGCTAACACAGAACCAATGAAACATACATTTATAAAGGCCTCTATTACAGTCTGTGTGTCACCTTGAAGATAAAAAATAACACTTGATGTGCACAGAATTGTCTAGTCTATAATAAAGAGTGGCATGAAGGTAAATCTACAATCTTTGTAAAAGAAATCTCCTGTTTCAACTACCAAAACAGGCTGCCCTGTTTAGAGCTCCTTGTTGGTCCCTCCCCATGCACGGAAAGATGGAACTTCCCCCTGCACAGACAGGGGCAGGCTGATTACCTGCTGCTCATGTCCATGAGGCCACCTGTGTTACAGAAATCCTAAGAACCCTTTTTTCCACAAACTACTTCCAAGAATGCTGTTGGAAGTCTGAAACACAACCACACACCATCCCTAGTCCAACAGTCTCCCTGTTCGATTTGGACCTTTTCTCGTCTCAGCTGCATTTTTTCATCCTTGCTTCTACCGCACTGAGCTGGCTCCATGACGCCTCACACCCCCAGAATGACCACTGCACACCCCCAAGGAGCTGCAAGGCTTTTGGTCCCACATCCTCCCTACAGCTGAGGGTTCCATCTCCCCATCAGATGAACTGACCTCCCTACTGGATGAACCATCTTCCACTACTGATTTCTCCATCTTGCCCCCCGTGTGCTCATCTCTACGTTCTAGGAAAACCAACCTAACCGTGATTCCTCACACTCACCTGGAATTTCGTTGCTAACACTGAACCTACTACCTGGAACACGGCTGCGCCTTTCCCAATGCCCCCCAAAGTCCCACTCCTAGAGATCCAGGCCAGAGGCCCCCTCCTCCCCAGGTCCTCTTGCAGCCAGCCTGCGATGCCGTTTCCAAGGTGTGTTTATCTTGCACCCTTGGCGTTTCCCACACCTGCGTCAGTTACTGGTGTCCGGGGAGTAATCTCTTCCGCTCGGTACGGAGGGCTGCTTCTCGTTTGTCTCTACACCTTCAGCTCCTGGCGGAGCCCCTGGCACAAATATCTGCGGAGCAAGTATCTAATGAACGAGGGAATGAGAAGTCCAAGCCCAGGGGAGGACAGAGTAGCTGGGTTTATCCAGCACATAAATCATATTGATAGTCCTGAATGCCAAAGCAATATCACCATTCCCCAAATCTGATATTTTCTGATACTAATTACTTGTGTTATTATCCGTATTCATGGAGGACGGTGGGTCTAAGAAAAAAAAAAAAAAAAACTTTTAAGCAAGACCAGTTTTCTAGTCCTGGTTCTGCCATTTAATAGCTTTGTGACTTGGGGACCGGGTCTCTCCCTGTAGACTCAGTTCCCCCATTTGTAACAAAGAAGGGTCTGGATGGGGGGATCGCCGGGTAGCTCAGCGGTTTGGCGCCGCCTCCGGCCCAAGGTGTGACCCTGGAGACCCAGGATCGGGTCCCACGTCGGGGTCCCCGCATGGGGCCTGCTTCTCCCTCTGCCTGGGTCTCTGCCTCTGTGTGTGCGTGTCCCCCATGAATAAATAAATAAATAAAATCTTTTTAAAAAAAAGGTGGGGGTGTGGATGCTCTCTATTGGTCCTTCGAGTCTCCACACGTGACAGGTGGGGCCTACAGGGCTGCCTGCCCGGGAGCCTGGCGGTCGTCCCCCACGCCCACCCCCAGCACACCTCGCTCAAGCCCGGGGCGGCCGGGCCTGCGCACCGGGGTGGCTGCCGGCGTCCTGGGGTCGCCCTGGGGTCGCCCTGGGGTCGCAGCCGCGGGCCTCCGCTAGCGGCCACCCGCCCGCTGCATCCGCGCTCGCGGGAGGTCGAGGCCGGGGCGCTCAGCGCCGCCGCCCAGCCCCGCCCCGCCCCGCCCCGCCCCGCCCCGCCCCGCGCCCGGGGCCCCGCCCCCGACGCTGCTGCGCATGCTCCGCGGTCCCGCCCTGCCCGGTGCGCGGAGCTCGGCTGCACCCCCGCGCGCACACACACGGGGGTCAAGGCGCGGCCCCCGCGCGGAGCCTGACGCCGACTGCACCCATCGCCCCTCGTCCCCACCCCCCCGCCCCCGCGGCCGCTCTTCCAAACTTCTGTGGCATCCACGGTTGTGCCAGGCGCTGCAGTGACCAAGGTTCGCGGCCACTCGTGAATGTGCCCCGCCCCGCTACACGTGCACACCCGTCTAGCGCTGCACACATCCCTGTGCCCGGGAAAGAACCCCCCGACCCCCGTGCCTGTGCCCCAAGAGCGCACCCCAGTCTTTATTTAGCTCAGCAAAGGTTGGAGGGAGGGGATGACCTTAGAAAACCTCCCTGTCTCCCACCACACACACACAACTTGACAGGACGAGTACTTGTGAGCCTGATCCGGAGCCCAAATTAGGGCTGTGAGGTCGCACACGCCCTCCCCCCCTTCCCCCCCCCCCCCAGGCGCTCCCTTTGGAACCTTCCCTGTCACCTCCCTCTAGCCTAAGATCAACTTGAGAGTGGAAAGAGGACAGAAAGGAAGGAGAAAGGAGAGGGGAAGGGTGTGCCAACCCCTCCACAGCCAGGTACTAGTTTCTCCCAGTGGCAAATTTACCTGGCTCTTCTTGGGATGGGGCCTTCCTTAAAGAAAGACACTCTCCGCCCGTGCACTACCCCTCTCACCTCTCCGGCCCTTCCCCTACCAAAGGCCTGGTTCTGCCCATCCCTTATTCAGCATGACTTGGGTGCATGTGACAGAGCAGGGTGGCCAGGTAGGCCAGCAGAGGCTTCCAGGAATAAAGCCGTGTGAGTTTAAAAATAAAGCTGGGGATGAAGAGTATCCCTTGTCTCACTGCTAAACTAGAGAGGCCGGGCCGCCTAGCCAGCCAAGGACGCAAAGCCTGGTGGACAGCTAAATGAACTTTTTGGAGCTCTGCACAGGCCTTTCCTTCAAACAAGTCATAACCTAGATTTTTTACTCTGATTTAAATGGAATCTCAGCTAAAAGGAAGGATTCAGAGGCTGAAATAGATTGCTAATTTTATGTGTTTTGTCACAGTGGGATAAGAATTATGTAAAGATGCAGCTGCCTTTATAAAGGAATCAGGTTCTGTTATGAAAATTAAGGGTGAATCTGCATGGTTTGAAACTGGGTCTGGCTTTGACAACTTTGGAGACAGGGAGAACCGTAGAAAGACATGAAAAGCATGAAGGATCTACAATTACTGGCAAAGTGGAAACTAGAACACTTGCTTCGGGTTGGCTTTTGGTTTGTTTTGATCTTATATTTTTATTGCATGTTGCCTATTTAATATATTTTTAGAGTTCTACGCTGAATCAGATATGTCTTTCAATACTCATTGAATGTCTCAAAGAGAAAGCCATAAACATGCCTTTGCTTTATGTTCCCCAACTATTTCAATTGAGTCATCACTGAAGGAAGTGGTTCATGATTTTCAACAGGAGAGTTATTGTGAGTATTTATAAAGCCATCCTGCTTATGAGTTAAATTTATTATGTTTGCCAGGTTAATCTGTTTTCTCTAATCGGACACTTAATCATCCAGTCTCCTCTCTGTATTATGGATTCATGAACGTGAACCGAGGAGGATTGCTCAGTTAGGGCAAAATGATAAATTATCATTTCGTTTTGGGGGTATTTGTGATTAAATGCATCATAATAGAATTAAAATGAAATAAATCTTATGATTTTACTTCTAGATCCCTGCCAGGTATAGATAAAATGCATTCGGTTAAGAGTAAATTTAATTTAATGCCTGAGTGAAATTTGTCGGAAAAATAGAGAGAGCGTTGTAGTTCTCTCTTCCTTTCTACAGATTGGAGTGATAGTTAATCACTCAGTGGTACTCTATGGATGAGCAGCACAGAATTCAAATTTCCAGTCAGAAAGAATGAGGAATTAACGTCAGGTAGTTATAACCAAAGTTTATATGAATCTAGAGTCATAATCCTGGCATCTCATGGGCTGCACATGTATACACTGAGAACATATGACAGATTACAATGAAATAACCATTTTCCATTATTTTAGCTATTATATTAAGTGAAGCACCACATGCATAGCACCCTCAGTTGTTGCCTAATTAGGTTGAAACAGTTGAAACATGTTGAAATAATTATAATGGAGATGATTTAGTCATGTTTTTTGTTCAATGAATAAAGTCCACATTCTAGCAAAAAGCCCGGTGATATAACGAATCATCATTTGCCTTATTAATACATGGAGACTAAAACCAATTGGCATTGGGTAATGTCAGAGTGTGCAAGCCACTTTTTTGTGTGTGTAGATATTTTACACACACACACACACACACACACACACACTCAATCAGCAAAGTACTTTCATATCCTTGTTCTCATCTGATCCTCACAACAAACCCATGACTACTCAGTTCCTGGCAGTTGCCCTGAAGCCTGAGCCAGGACGCTCCTCATTCAGTGTCTGTGGGGATTGGACCAAGATCAGGCCTCTTAATGGAGAGTTCTTCCTTTACCCAGACTCCCTTTTGTATTAGACGGTGAAAGTGAAATCTTCCTTTTAGATTAAAAACAAAAAACAAGAAAGACACCCACATGCAAAAACACCACAAAAAACAAAAGGCCTGTATAAATTTGAGGTGAATGAGGCCTAGCACAAAAAACAATCTTAAAAAGATCTCCTGGCCTCAGCTATTTGCTGAGGTGACACAGAGTCTGCTGGCTACATGAGAATAGCAAGTGAGAGTGGAGACAGTCACTCAAATAGTTCCACCCCTGTGCCCCAAAATCCATGCTATTAAAGTAAAAGCCTTTTTCCTGACTGCAATTTCCAGGTTCATGTCTGCTCAGACTAGATTTTTACACAAATTGCTCGAGCCTCTCATTCTGTCTGCTTTGTACATTCTTGGTCAGTAGGATCAGATCTAGAAATTTGTTTGCCTAAAGAGTCTTCATGCAGTGCACATTCAGGCTATGTGATCTCTCTAGGATTACTGCTTCTGGATGGTCATGTGCTTTTGAAATTACTGAACTTGGTGAATTAGGCTGAACCAAGTGTCTGGGGCCACCAAGAGGATAGAGATAAAGAAAAAAGCTATTGAATGGGGCCCAGGTACTCAGAAACACAGAAGGAAGGAAATGGGTGCGCTTTCTAGAGAAGAAGTTGCCTGTATTCCACCCAAGAAAAAAGACTTAGACCACTAGTGCGTCAAGAGTCTTGGGTTCCAATTCCAGTTCTGCTACTTGCTAGCTGCACGACACAGCACACATTCCTTAAACCTTCAAAGCCTACCTGTGTGAAATAGGAAAAATAACACATAGCTTGCCATCCTCATAGATCTGTGGGAAGGTCTTTAAAATATACAAAAAGCTTAATATGAGTAAGAGAATAAGTTCAAATTATGCTTGGTCAATAGATACAACATCAGGATATCTTGGAAATGACATTTAAATTTCACCATATTCAGGAAGAGAAATGGCTAAATATATATATGTATATTTAATATTATATGTATAGTATATATATTTATATATTATATATATTTAATATTAAATATATATGTAATATTCCTATGTCTACTTCCCTATTTGCCTCTTCCCATTTTAAATTCAGAGCAAGTTGTCTTATTTATTAATTGTAACATTTACATAGTATAAATACCTGCCACTTAGAAGTAATACTGACGATGTAGTTAAGCCTTTATTGTCTTTTATTAGTCTAATAAATGAAAGCACATCACTAAAAAGAGGCCACAAATATAAATGATTTCAGGGACTTTGCCCTAAGGGAAAAATCATACAATGCATCTGGGAAAAGGTAATTCTGACTTGATCCTCTACAAAATGCTAAATTTCTGCACAAAATCTTACAACACAAGTGTTTACAGGACTCTTGGTGACAAGAAAAGCGATAGTAAATGTGCCTTAGCACTAAAATTCCTGTATCCATGGAAACCTGTGAAGTTCTCTAAGCACACACGCACGCAGCCTACGTATTTATTGAAGGGCTGAGGCAGCGATCAGTAGGTTACTACGCTGTGAAAAGCTGACAGATTGCTGGGAGCTGCTCAGCACAGGCATGGATGTTTTTCTCCTGCTAAATGTAATTACAGAGAAATTCAGAAATCTCAGACATTATGCAGAAAAAAATATATGTTTATATATTTATAGGTACTTCTATCTCTCAGAATATAGTGTCCTTAAATCAGATATTTGACCAGAAAACGCTTGAGAAACCATCAGCATTTTTCTTTCCCCCAACCCCCATTTTTAGCTACATTCAGAAAGTCTTTAGATTTTCCACGTGTGCAGATTCAGATATTTCTTGATTGGTGAGAGAAAATGCCACAAGTTTTTATCAGACTGATTATTTCTGGGAATTTGAATGTGTTTATGGTCAGTGCTTCCAAATGTATAATTACTTTAAAAGCAAAGAGCATAAAAATATCAGAAGGAAAGAATCATCTACAGATATTTGAAGTGTTTACATAGCCGAGAACCAATATTCTGATAAAATAAAAGAAATACTATTCATAGAGGCATATTCACACACTGTCCTATTTTTAAGAACGTACATATCATCTCATTTAGGACCAATATCAGTGTTGATGTGTATTATTATAATACCCATTTCCCCATCATTGCCAAGTCCTGGATTCTTTCTCAAATATTATTCTAGATTTTAATGACTTAGAAATGGTCTGTGGTTTGGTTGAAATACACTGAAACAGGTAACATTGTTAAGTTCTTAATAAGACATTGTGTTTTGGGGCACCTTAGTAGGTTAGGCATCTGACTCTTGACTTCCAATGGGATGGTGATCTCTGGGTCATGAGATGAAGCCTCAGGTTGGGCTCCACATGCTCAGCATGGAGTCTGCTTGAGATTCTCTCTTTCTCTTTCCCTCTGCGCCTCCCCCAACGCATGCACTATAAATACATACATACATACATAAATACATAAATACATAAAATCTAAAACCTTAAGAAAAAGAGACTGTTTTATCCTCATGAAAGTTTTCTCCTTAACTATATTTTTTATGTTTAGTTCTCTGAAAATGTGCCATCCAATGTGGTAGCCATTAGCCCCATGTGACTACTGAGCATTTGAAATGTGACTCATCTCATTTTGAAATGTTAATATTTGAATATATTGAGGTAAGCTAAGTATATGACTTTAATTCATCTGTTTCTTTTTACTTTTTAAATTTGCTTACTAAAATATTTTAAATTACATATGTGGCTAGCATTATATTTCTATTGGACAGCTCTGCTCTCATGAAGCTGTCCAAAGCCTCCAGAAGGAGTCTTTCTCATTTCCTGTATACCAGATTGGCTCGTTCCCGCAGCTGGCCTGCCCACTTTTCACCAGAATAAAAAGATTAACAACACTGATTGCTTTCACCTAAAAAAAAAAAAAAAAAAAAAGTCGGGGGGTCTTTATGTTATCCTTTTTCTGGGCCGGGTTTTTCTCCTTTTCTCCCATCCAAGTCTCCATGGCAAAATTCTCGTAAGAAAATTGGCCCCATTCTTTTTCTCTGCTTCCAGAAAGGCAATGAGGCAGAGCACTTGCCCTGGGAGACCCAGGAAACTCTGCCCTTGCAGGGCGCACAGTCTGCCCTGTCTCGCACTGGATGCGCCTAGCAAGAGACTGCTGCTCTGTGTTGAAATTGGCTCAGCCACTTCCAACTGTACTGGAAAAATAGGTGAAACTATTTTGTATTATAATCTTTTCTTATTGTAACCCGAATGCAGATTACAACCTGAATTGCAATATCAATGCTCATTAACTGGCTGTGTGACTTTTGTCAAATTACATAAGCTCTCCAGGCCTGTTTTTTTTTTTTTTTATTCTATTTGTAATGGACTTTAATAATGAACTAAATTTTATAGGTAAACCCTTGCCTAAGAATCCATAATAGCTCAAGACTCTAATGACTCTCTTTGAACTTGTAAAACTGGGAAGAAAAGAACATCTGAAGTAATAGTAGTTTTGCTTCCAGCTATATGAGGAATACTTTCAGCTGTTAAGTAAGAGGACACCACATTAGTAGCAACTTAAACAGGAGGCATTTATTATTTCTCATGTATTAAGTCCGAAGATAGGCCGTTGTTGGACCAATACCCTGCATGGTACCCCATCAGCAAATCCTGGTGGCTTGCCCTTCAAAATATATCTAAAATCGAACCTACCTGTCCACTTCACCACTTCCACCTGTGGCCAGCCACCATCATCTCTCACATAATATTTTTCTGTCTCCCTATTTCCTCCCTTGCTCTTTTTTTCTTCTTTTTTTTTTAAAAAATTATTATTTATGATAGTCACAGAGACAGAGAGAGAGAGAGAGAGAGAGAGAAGCAGGCTCCACGCACTGGGAGCCCGACGTGGGATTCGATCCCGGGTCTCCAGGATCGCGCCGCGGGCCAAAGGCAGGCGCTAAACCACTGCGCCACCCAGGGATCCCCCTTGCTCTTTTTTTTAAAACATTTCTATATCCACTGGCCAAAACCTTTTTTTTTTTTTTAAGCACCAGAAAAGTAAGATGTAAGTACTATGCTGCTTTCCTGCACAAAATCTTCCAAAGAGTTCTTATGTCCTTCAGAATTAAATCTAAAAGCTTTACCATGCTTCTCCAGCCTCTAAATGATCTGGATGCCTGCTATCTGTTTTATCTCATTCCTCCATTCTCCCTGTTGCTCACTCAGTTCTGGCCTCTCTGGCCTTCTTGCTGTTCAGGGCCTTTGCATATGCTTTTCCCCCTTTCCTGAAGTACTCCTTCCTATGCCCCAAATATCTGCATGACTAGCTCCCTCACTTCCTCAATTGTCACTTTATCAGACTTTCCTTTATCAACCTATATAAAATTTCACCCCATCATTCTCCAGATCCCTTATTCATGTTAATATTTTGCATAGCTCTAATTCTAGCTGGTATGTATTTATTATTGGCTGTCTTTCCTCCCACTAAAATATAAATTCCCTGTAAACAGGGATTTGGTTTATTTTCTACATATAAACATACGAATTCCCAGCACCAGTACAATGCCTGATACAAAATAAGCACTCAGTAAATGGTGATTGAAGGAATACTTGAGCAACTGAATGATATTAAGCCCCTCTGTCAATGTCTTTGCAATCCCCTTGGTGTTCTCCTCCTTGCTGCAAGATGGCTGCAGCTGCTCCAATCATCGTCCTCAGAGGTAGGAAGCAGTGGAGACAACCTTTTTCTTTCTGCATATCTCTCTTAACAGGGAGACAAGTATCTCCCCTAGAATCTCCCAGGAGACTTCCCTTTAACTTATACTGACTAGAACT
This sequence comes from Vulpes lagopus, assembly GCF_018345385.1. Lineage (NCBI taxonomy): Eukaryota > Metazoa > Chordata > Mammalia > Carnivora > Canidae > Vulpes > Vulpes lagopus. The sequence goes on from NC_054840.1 coordinate 17,357,492, forward strand.
GGGTCAAGGGCTACCCTAGTCTGAAAGAAAGGTAAGAAAATATTCAACTCTTTCAGCATCGAGAGAGAGAGAGAGAGAGAGAGAGAGAGAGAGAGCACCAAGGGAGAAAACAATGATTAATAAAATCACCAGGCCAATAAAACACCATGTTTAGTATTACCCCAGTTATATCACATGGTTGATTGATAAACCATATGATCCAGAGGCAGTAAATAGAGTGCTTTCACTCTGTAATGCTCCGACTTTTTCCACCCTTCACATCTTGAAAGTGTAGCCATTTTTAAGACTTATCCTTCCAATTTAATTACTGTTTCATTAAAGAAAAACATTTTCAAATGATTACATGGGGAAAAATACTTATGTAATTCTACTAGAGAAGGTTGATAGAAGAGTGTATATCAAGGCAGGAGGTGGGTAGACAGATGAAGGAAAATGATCAAAGGCATGCATACCTCAACAGGACAAAAGGAAAAAAGCTGAGGAAATTTCATTTTGCTGAAAGATTGACACAACTATATTGGTAATGGAGCTGGAGGGTGAGATTGGGGGGTGAGGCCAGGAGCCAGAGGGGATACTTTCCTACTTGATTTCACTTCCTTATTCATGCTTTGCAAAAGAAGCAAGACCAGCTTTTTAAGTAGCATTGTAAATCACACACTCAGAATATTGGATAGGAATTCATTTTTCCTTTTAAGTTACCAAAGCTCAGTTCTAGGCAGGTTGATGCTGTAGGCTGTGAAAATGTCCTCCTAATTCTAAGGGTATCTGGAAGAGACACTAGAAAGACTGTACCCAAATAAACTCTCTTCATGTCTTTCATGAACTACCAATAGCTTAATATCTCAGCTGCAGGGTGAGAAAATATAGTTCAGGTTTGATACATGGGAAGATAGATGAAAAAGCGACCTGTACAGGACTGTAGATCGGGAGAGAAGAGGCCAGAGAGCCTCCTTACCTTCTAATCCCAAGCATTCAGGCACAGAAGAAAATAATGGCTTAGAGTCCCAGAACCCTAAAATCAGAAGGTCCGAAAAACCTTACAGTACAGATGCCAGCACTACTAGACTTTCACATCAGCCCACCTGATGTGATCACACAGACATTATGGGATCTTGCTCTTTCCTCCTAGAGCCATTCAAGGAGGAAGAAGAGCTTTTCACGTTTTGTCATGACATTTAGGATGACATGTGAGGCAGACATTTTGAAATAAATGACATTTGAATGCCAATCACTTAGGTATCTTTTGCAACAAAGCATGGATGAGAAACAGGTAAAATAGAATTAATGAAAATCACCACTGGCTATGAAGTCTTTTGTCAAATGTGGTATCTGGGATAAGGACACAGGCTTGTTGCCCTTTATTCACACATAGTGCATATTAATATCAAATAGGAGCTTTCTCCAGTCTATTAAAAACTGGCTTTCGGTTGAATTATCAAAAAGAAAATCAGAAGAGATTGGACAATAAAGGTGAACACATTGCCTTTGAGATCATCGATTCTCCACCAATCTCTAGTGCTTGTCCTATATGAACCTTTGACAAGGCTGTGATGTGAGAAGTCAAGACACATTCCCTGGTTTTCTACTGCAGCTTGGCCATGGGAGCACTGTGACTGTACCAGATCTCTTTACCTGTCTGTTCCCCAGTTTTCCTACTTTTTTATGAAAACAGAAAATAGAATATTTTTTTGGATAATGTGAGGATTAAACAAATTAATAAGCAATAAATACTTGGAATAATGCTTGGTAAATGCTATGTAGATGTTAGCTATTCTTATTATTATTGCTACTCAAAGTAGATACGTGGTCAGAGTGGACACTTGAACGAATATGGTAGAAATGAAACTTTGACAGAGTAGATTTAAGGACACAGAAGAAACATAAATATTTTCTAAGTAAAAAAGAATGGCAAAACCCATTAATAAGACATTGTAGATTGTGATTTATTTCAAAAGTTATAAAAGACATTGCCTTGCATATAAAATGGATCACAGATGCCCATTTCTCTCCGGTTTGTACTGTACATAAAACTTGGCTCATCACTGAACTGGCTGGAAAATTGAGTCAGAAATTAATCATTCCATCCAGGACACTAAATCATTGAAACCAAGTTTTTAGCTCAACTGACCTTGTTTCTTTCTCTGCCCAAACTGATTGATTCCATTGGGCCATAGTAACAGGTATCTTCTATCTTCTAGGCTGCTTGGAACAGCCTTTTTTTTTTTTTTTTCTTTTTTTTGTTTTTTAGCAGATAGCTAATCATTACTCTTCCCAGGGCAACCTGAAGCACAGCTTCTTAATGTTAAACTTTAAATAGTGATTCTCTGTGGCTTATTACTATAAGAAATGTCAAGAATCCTTGGGCTACCAATTCTCCATATCTGTCTTAACAGAGCTAATACTGTCAGCTTAGAGGCCAGAGCCTAGGATTTTGCATATAAAGTACAGTGAGATTATCTGTGGTAAATTGGCTAGCACTGGGCTCCAGGGCACAGACATACTTGAGAGTGCTGTAGCTCCGTGGCATCACAGCTGCAAAGCAGCCCCCCCCCCCGCCCCCATGTGCATGTAAGCAACTCTGTAGTGCATAGCCTAGTCCTCTTTGCAGTGATGTTTAATGGACATAGTATTTCATGAATATCCAGGTAAACTATTGGACATAACTCCTGGACTGGTTAGAAAGAGCACTAATATCTCTAGAATGCCTAGAAACTACTGGAAAAAAAAAAAGTAAACAAGGCAAAGCAAATTTAAGGGAAAGAAAATACAAAAAGAGCTCTATTACCAAGGAAGCATCCATATTTTTGCTGAGTTACTTTTCCTGTCCATTCCAGACCACCCACCCACCTCAGTTTAACCCCCACAAAATTATTTCTGATGCAAATGTGATCACATCCCTCCCTTGATTCAACCCTTCTCTACCACCAGTGAGTCAAGTGTAAATTCCTCAGCCCTTCATTTTCGCCTTGATATTAGATCCCATTACACCTTTGCAAATGCACCTCCCATTTCTACCTCTCTCTCCCACCAGGCCACCTCCAGGCCTACACCATATGTTCTCACTGCATTTGAACTACTTAAAATTCCCTGACCATGACAGATGTCATCTTATCTCCATGTCCATTATGCCCTTTTGCCTCCTGTGTCAATGGAAAAAGCTCCTCATATTTCAAGGCTCAGTTCAAATGTTACCACTCTAAAAATGAACAGTATTTCCCCCTTCTTTCATTGCACTTTATTCATAACTGTCTAGAACAGTGCTTGTCATAGCTGCTTTCCTCTCTTCTGTGACCTCCTCAGCATCAAAATAATTGATGGTTTCGTGACCTATTATTCACAGGTGTGTCCCTAATAGCTAAGTCAGGATTGCAGGTGTAGGGTGTGTGGTGGGTGGTTAAATAATCTTAGAGGAGTGAAAAAGTGAATGAGTTTGCCTTTGCTTTGTTTTCTGTCTCCCTACCATCATTTGGCACTTCTCACCAGGGAGTCATTTTGCTAATCACAAGTGCCAATTCTCACTGCTCTGGTACCTTGTCCTTGCAAGACCTCAGACTCGAATGAAAGGAAGGTGTATCTCACTCACTCCTTGAGGGTAAATGAAGGATATTCTATGGACACTTCTCACACAAAATTGTAATCTGATAACAACAGCTGCCCTGTGTCACCTGCTGTCACCAGTACTGCTTCAGAAGCCACTTGCAAATTCTGCTTTCTGACAACTCAGAAGCTGTTCAGCAGCCTCCCCGCTGATTTGCTTTCTGGCAGAGCTGGAAAGGCACTGGCTTGTAGTCAGAAGGCCTGAATTCTGGTCTTGGCTCTGCAGCTTGAAATCCATATGACTTAATGTAGGCCACTTAGAGCTGAGTCTGTTTCCTCGTGTGCAAAACAAGGAAAATGATCCTTTCTACAGCTTTGCTGACCTTGCTGGATTCTTATGAAGTTCAGAGGCTGTAAAGAATTTGAAATCATTTTACAAAACAGAGAATTCACCAGAGGGACAAAGGGTAGTGATATAGTATTATTTATTCCTTAATCCTGGGTGTCTGAGGTTTTCTTCCCTTTTTTTTTTTTTTTTAAGATTTTACTTATTTGTTTGACAGAGAGAGAGAGGAGAGCAAGCACAAACAGGGAAACAGCAGAGGGTGAAGCAGAAGCAGGCTCCCCACCCAGCAGGGAACCCGACATGGGACTCCATCCCAAGACCTTAGGATCATGATTGAGCTGAAGGCAGATGCTTAACGAACTGAGGCACTCAGGCACCCCTGAGATTTTCTACAACTGTTTCTTCTTCAGGAAGATCAAATTAAACACAGTCTAAAATGGAAGAATTTCTTCAGGAAGATCAAGCTAAATAAAATGCCTAAGACATATTCTGTTATCTAAGTGAAAGACCAACCTCTATGCCAATAACCTGGGACATTTCTAAGCTAGACCCCAAAGTACATTGACCAGTTGTCACCATTGGTACCATTTATAAGTGAGACCACATGTCTGGACTCCATTTAGCTGCATGAGGATTACTGAGAATTGACTATAGGCCAAATGAAAGCTGTGTCCTAGAAATGTGTGCAAGTACCTCCCTGAGAGGTTAGTAACTAATCTGCACGGGTATTTCTGGTTATATCCCTTGAGCAATGCAGTGGCTTTATGTCATCAGACACAGAATAGGACACACATTCTTGTTCTGCTTAAATTAGGACTCTACATCTATTTTGATTAAAGTCATTAAAAGCCATGTGGGATAAATGACAAAGAAAACTGTAGAGGAGAATAAGAGTAGCTAAAACTTCCAACATGCTCACCCCATACTGGGCACAGTCCTTGGGGATTATCTTGCATTCTTTTCACCCACAACAGTTCTTTGAGGTAGGTTCCCTCAATAGGCCTATTTTACACTGAGAAAAATTAACTCACATACCTACAGAGTATACCTATACCTACCTACAGAGGACTCAAACTCAACTCCGCCTGACTCAACAGCTTAGGTGCTTAACTCTCTCCATTGAGCCCTGGCTTATGTGAGGTCCACCAGCAGCTAAAATTTCCTTGAGGTTATTGAGAGAGTTATTTGGGGAAAAAAGTCTGAGGTGTAAATATTTTGTATGGTTTGGCTGTACAGGCAACTTCAATAAATTCAGGCGGGAAGAAGCAGAAGTATGGATGATCGTTTTTGAGATCGTTGTACAATGGTTAATTGCCTATCCAAAACCCTTTACTTCTTTCTCAATAAACGAATCCAACTTTTATTTGAACTGTCAATACATCCATCTGAAAAGTATTTCCCAGCCTCACCAATGCCACGTGCAGCTATATAACTATGTTTTGTGAGATATGTTGCTAGTGCAAGCAGTGCCCTATCATAAATTTTGTGGTATTTCCAGAAAAGGGAATTCATGCAACTGGCAGTTACACTTTTCATTCATTATGCTGTTTTCTTTTCCTTATGTGAGTTATAGACATGGTTGGAGCTCCAGTAGTTGTATTGGATCATGAATGGCCTTGAGGATGAAAACCATATGCAGAGAGAAAAGGAACCTGAGTTTCGATTTTTTTTTTTTTTTTTTGGAGCATTCATGTCAACTTTGGACCCCTTCCTCTACCTTCTTTCTTTTATATTAGAAAAAAATGAACCCCACGTGTTTAAGTAGATGTTATTTTCATTTTCCTCTTACATGTAGCCAAAACCAATCCTAACTGATATAAAGATTGCTTGGGGGGCAGCCCCGGTGGTGCAGCAGTTTGGCGCTGCCTGCAGCCTGGGGTGTGATCATGGAGACTCGGGATTGAGTCCCACATCGGGCTCCCTGCATGGAGCCTGCTTCTCCCTCTGCCTGTGTCTCTGCCTCTTTCTGTGTATGTGTCTATGAATAAATAAATAAATAATCTTAAAAAAAAATAAAGATTGCTTGGGAATTTTTTAGTTTCATAGAAATTTGATTCTAGATTAGTGCCCCAATTCTAAAAAAAATAAAAAATAAAAATAAAAATAAATTGTATCATTAATTACATTCATTTTGCTTGATCTCTTAAAAATATTTATTTATTTTGAGAGAGAGAATGTGTATGAGAGCAGGGATGAGGGTGTGAGGGAGGAGCAGAGAGAGAGAGAGAATCATAAGCAGACTCCATGACCAGCATGGAGCCCAACACAGGGCTCAGTCTCATGACCCTGAGAGCATAATGTGAACTGAAATCAAGAGTAAGATGCTCAACTGACTGAGCCACCCAGGTGCCCCTCACTTTGCTTGATTTTCAATAAAACTCAGAAAAAATAATTTTTAATTTAAAAAAACAAGTTGAACTCATTGATGATTAAAATAAAATCTAGAGATTTTTTTTCTAGCTCTGATTAAAATTAACTAGCCAAGAACAATTGGATTTGAATCCAATGAAAAGAAAGAGAAACAATCCTTTTTCTTCTTCAATGCTCTCCAAGATAGACATACAATGGGAGATTTCTATAATAATAATAATAAATTACCTGAATCACCTACACGGAGCCTGATTGTATAGATTGATTACTGAAGACCAAAAACTCCAGCTGGAATTTGTCTGTGTTTGAAATAAATCATGAAATTTATAAAACCCTAGTTTATTTCTTAAACATCTTCAACTTTTGTATGTCTCAGAACATTGTGAAATATACTTGATCCTTGAACAACATGGGTTTGAACAGCTTGGGTTCACATATATGCAAATTTTTTTACAAATATGGTACTGTAAATGTATTTTCGCTTCCTTATGATTTTTGTACATTTTCTTTTCTCTGGTTTACTGTATTGTAATAGAGTATATAATACATATAACATGCAAAATATGTGTTAAATGACTTCATGTTACAGTAACCTATTGGTCAACAGTAGACTATTAGTAGCTAAATTCTGAGGGAGTCAAAAGTTATATGCATGGGGGGTCAGTGACCCCGCCCCTGGATTGTTTTAGGGTCAACTGTATATCCATTAAAAAGTACACTAATGAGATTGATTTCTGGCACAACAGCATGAGGAACTTCAGTGATACACTTCCCAGTGCTACTTATACAAATTATTAAAAAACAAAAAAATTAAAGCTCCTGGAAATTATTGTTTTTTTTTTTCCTGGAAATGATTGTAAAGGCAAACAGGAAGTGAAGAAATATCTATTCAAAAATATCTATGAAAATTCAGTAACAAAGGAGAGAGAGTCTGTGGTATTTGAGTCACATTTAGGCAGATCGTTTCTTGCCACAAATTCCAATTCTGTTTTTAGATTTCTAAGTTATATTCACCTTTGGCCTAGATCATATCCATCCTTTGACCTGGACACAAGAATCTTAGAGTTTAATAAATATAATGTTCAAATGTAGGCCTCTTTGAGGTAAAATTCCTGGCATCATGACTAGCCACAATAAGACACTAAAAAGTAATAGCCACCATCTCCATGAGTATACCACCATTATCACCTCCGTGACCACTCAGATTCTTGGCATCTCATCTTTGCCCTCTTCTACCTGGTACTTTCTGGTATTTTCATCTGAATTTATTTTTAGCTTCTCCATGTTATTTGTGTATGCATGTTCATATATATGAGTGCTTGTGTTCGTCTTTGTGTGTGTTTGTGTGTAAACTGAAAACTTCCTAAATCCTACTTAAAGAAGTAGTTAAATATAGTTAAATAATCTTGTTGAAGAATACTACAGAGGCCTGTGATTAACTACCAAAAGTTATAATAACTTCGCTAAGGAGCTCAAATGTGTTCTTACCCCTTATAGCTGTCAAGTGTAATGGCTGCAAATGTCCACCTTTCTGTTCTTTTATTCCCAGGCAATTGTGTTAGCTATGTCTGGTAGGCCTTACAGTGATTTTCAACTCCCTGTTAAAAGGAGAAAGGTAGATAAGAGGGAAGTTTATAGCAATATAGGCTTCCCTCCAAAAGCAAGAAAAATCTCAAATAAAAAACCTAAACTTACACCTAAGGAGCTAGAAAAAGAACAACAAAGTCTAAAGCCAGCAAAAGGAAGGAAATACTAAAGGTTAGAGCAGAAATAAATGATATAGAAAGTAAAATAATAGCAGATCAATGAAATTGGAACTAGTTCTTTGAAAAAAATCAATAAAATTGATAAACCTTTAGCATACCTTATCAAGAAAAAAAAAGGAAAAGGACTCAAATAGATAAAATCACAAATAAGAGAGGACATATAACAACCAATAGCACAGAAATACAAACAGTTATATGAGAATATTATGAAAAACTATATGTCAACAAATTGAACAATCTAGAAAAAACAGCTAAATTCCTAAAAACATACTCCCTAACCAAACTGAAACAGGAAGAAACAGAAAATTTGAACAGCCTGATATCCAGAAAAAAAAATCAGTAATCAAAAACTCCCAGCAAACAAAAGTCCAGGGCCAGATGGTTTCACAGGAGAATTCTACCAGACATTTAGAGAAGAGTTAATATCTATTCTTCTCAAACTATGCTATTAAATAGAAAAGGAAGGAAAAACTTCTAAATTCATTCTACGAGGCCAGCATTATTACCCTGATACCAAAGCCGGATAAAGACACCACTAAAAAAGAGAGCTCCAGGCCAATATCCCTGATGAACATAGATGCACAAATCCTCAACAGAATACTAGCAAACGAAATCCAACAATACATTAAAAAATCATTCATGTGGGATTTATTCCTGGTTTGCAAGAGTGATTCAATATTTGTAAATCAATCAATGCGATATATCACATTAATAAGAGAAAGGTTAAGAACCATACGATCATTTTTTTTATTATTTTAAATTTTTTTTATTTATTTATGATAGTCACACACACACACACACACACACACACACACACACACACACACAGAGAGAGAGGCAGAGACATAGGCAGAGGGAGAAGCAGGCTCCATGCACCAGGAGCCCGACGTGGGATTCGATCCCGGGTCTCCAGAATCGCCCCCTGGGCCAAAGGCAGGCGCCAAACTGCTGCGCCACCCAGGGATCCCCCATACGATCATTTTAATAGAAGAAGGAAAAGCATTTGACAAAATACAATATCTATTCATGATAAAAAACCCTCAACAATGGGATGCCCGGGTGGCTCGGCAGTTGAGCGGCTGCCTTTGGCTCAGGGTCATGATCCCTGTTCTGGGATCGAGTCCTGCATTGGGCTCCCTGTATGGAGCCTGCTTCTCCCTCTGCCTATGTCTCTGCCTCTCTCTCTGTGTGTGTATCTCTCATGAATAAATAAATAAAATCTTTAAAAAAAAAACCCTCAACAAAGTAGGTTTACAGGGAACATACCCTAACATAATAAAGGCCATATATGCAAAACCACAGCTAACATCATGTTCAATGATGATTCAAAAATTGAGAGCTTTCCCCTAAGGTCAGAAACGAGACAAAGATGTCCACTCTCACCACTTTTATTCAACATAGTACTGGAAGCTGTGGCCATAGCAATCAGATGACAAAAAGAAATAAAAGGCATCCAAATTGGTAAGGAAGAAGTAAAACTTCCACTATTAGCAGATGACATGATATTCTCTATAGAAAACTCAAAAGACTCCACCAAAAAACTGCTAGAGCCTAGAAATAAAATCAGTAAAGCAGTGAAATACAAAATCAATGTACAGAAATCTGCATTTTTACTGCATTTTATACACCAATAATGCAGTAGCAGAAAGAGAAATTAAGAAAGCAATCCATTTATAACTACACCCAAAATAATATCTAGGAATAAACATAACCAAAAAGATAAAAGATCTCTACCCTGAAAACTATAAAATGTTGATGAATGAAATTGAAAATGACACAAGGAAATGGAAAGAAATTCCATGCTCATGGATTGGAAGAAAAAATATTGTTAGAATGTCTATACTAAGCAAAGCAAGCTACACATTTAATGTAATCTCTATCAAAATGCCAAAAGCATTTTTCACAGAACTAGAAAAAAAAATTCTAAAATTTGTATGGAATTACAAAAGATCTCAAATAGCAAAAGCAATCTTGAAAAAGAAAAACAAAGCTAGAGACATCACAATTCTGGACTTTAAGTTATATAACGAAGATGGAGTAATCAAAACAGTATGGTACTGGCACCAAAAAAGACACATAGATCAATGGACAGAATAGAAAACTCAGAAATAAACCCACAACTATCTAATCAATTAATCTTTAACAAAGCTGGAAAGAATATCCAATGGGAAAAAGACAGTCTCTAACAAATGGTGTTGGGAAAATTTGACAGCTATTTGGAAAAGAAAGAAACTGGACCACTTTCTTACACCAAACAAAAAGAATTAATTAAAAATGGATCAAGAACCTAAATGTCTTCTCTTCTGTAAAAATCGTAGAAGAGAACACAAGCAGTAACTTATTTGACATTGGCCATAACAACTTCTTTCTAGATATGTCTCTTGAAGCAAGGAAATCAAAAGCAATCATAAACTACTGGGACTACATAAAATAAAAAGCTTCTGCACAGTGAAGGAAACAATCAATGAAACTAAAAGTAATCTGTGGAATGGGAGAAGATATTTGCAAATGACATATCTGATAAAGGATCAGTATTCAAAATATATAAAGAACTTATAAAATAAATAATCCAACTTAAAAATGGACAGAAGACATGAATAAACATTTCTCCAAGGAAGATATACAGATGGCTAACAGGCACATGAAAAGCTGTTCGTTATTACTTACCATCAGGGAAGTGCAAATCAAAACCACAGTGATATATCACCTCATCTCTATCAGAATGGCTAAAATCAACAACACAAGAAACAACAGGTGTTGGTGAAGATGTGGAGAAAAATGAAATCTCATGCATTGTAGATTGGGAATGCAAACTGGTGAAGCCACTGTGGAACACAGTACGGAGATTAAAAAAAAAAAGCTAAAAAGTTAAAAATAAAACTACCCTAGGATCCAGCAATCACATTACCATATATTTACCCAAAGAATACAAAAACACTAATTCAAAGGGATATATGCACACTATGTTTATAGCAGCATTATTTACAATAGCCAAAATATGGAAGCAGCACAAGTGTACATCTACTGATAAATGGATAAATTAGATGTGGTGTGTATATACAGTGGAATATTACTCAGGCATAAAAGAATGAAATCTTGCCATTTGCAAAGAAATGGTTAGAGCTAGAAAGTATAATGCTAAGCAAAATAAGTCAGTCAGAGAAAGACAAATACTCTGATTTCACTCATATGTGGAATTTAAGAAACAGAACAAGGGGGCTGGGGGAGAGAAAGATGAAGAAACACATTCTTAACTATACAGAACAATATGATGGTTACCAGAGGGGAGGGGGCAGGGAGAAATGGGAGAAATAAGTGATGGGAATGAAGGGGTGTGCTTGTGATGAGTACCAGATGATGCACTATTAAATTCTACACTTGAAACTAATATAACACTGTATATTAACTAATTGGAATTTTCTTAAAGGAGAAAAATAAAGAATAGAGAATTTGTTTTTCTTTTTACTTATATAAAATTTAGGTAAGTTAAGATTGTCCATTTTGGAATATGGCACCAATGAGACTATTTTATGGTCTACCTAAAATTTCAAAGTATGTATGTATATGTATATTCCAGGCTTTCCTCAACTATTATATAAAAGTCACTAGTCGAGGAAGACCTGGAATTTCTCAGAAAAAAGGATGAAGTTTGAAACAATTAGTTTTATTTTTCTCACCTGATAATAGTCCCTCCTTCCCTCCTCTGATTTTCCAAAACAAACAAACAAAAAAAAATACAATGAAAACTTAATTGAACATTACTATTAGATACGTGTAGTTAAACAGGATTTTGTTGTACCTGAATATCATTGTACCCTTAACTCAGGCATCTGAATATTTTCTACATTTGTGACTCAATTAAGTGTGACTAACTTCACATTGAATTAATCATTAAAACAAAGCTCATTAAAATGGTGACATAAAATGTTTTGTTTTGATTGCTTTTGAACAGTAGGAAAAATTAAATTAATTCATTAAGTATTTAAAAAAAGAAGGTAGTCTGAAAATTTACATGAAGAAACTCAGCCAACCTTAATGTGCCAAAATGAATATCTCTACTTAATAAATATCAGAATCTTTTATAGAGAGGAAAAGAGGAAAGCTTTCCATTCTGAAGAGTAATGGATGTTGCATTTTACTAAACTTAATAGTGTATTAATAATTGATACTATTATTCTGTTAGTTGTAAATGAAGACTAATAGCAAAGAAGTACCTTACATATAAGTAGTACCTTTTACTTCTTTAATTCCCAAACACTATTAGTTTGCTTTCAAACATGACTTTGTAAGAAGAAATAGAGAAGACATTGTTCTACCTTATTTAGATTTCATATTGAAATATGAAACTAGAAGTTATGTACCTTTACTTAACTTTAAAAGTTAACTTTAAAGGTTCTATGCTATGAATCATCCAGGGGTTGTTTCGTTATGATTTCACCATGAATTTGCTGCTTTTCTTGAATGAATCAAGATTTTTATTTGAAAGACTGACAAAACATGTTGACCAAACTCTCCAGATCATTTTATTTTATTTTTATTTTTTATTTTTTCCAGATCATTTTAAAAGTTAGCATTCTAAATGGCTTCTTTTTGAGCTAGAAGGAAAAGTAATGTGTGTGTGTGTTTTTTTAACTTGACTTCAACCACTTCTACATCCTAGGGAAATCGTAAAATTTATCTTAGGGGAGTAAATAGCTTTTTCATTTATGAAAAAAACACATTAATGGAACTTTAGTTACAAAAGAAGGCCCCAGGCTAGTCTTGGGACAAAAAGACTGTAAATCACTGTGCATAGAGGAGTAAAAGACCCACAAGTTTTTCTCAGTTGTGGTGGTAGGGTAGGATGGGGATGGTACTGGGAGGAAGTAATCCCCTGATGAAAGGCACAGCTGAAGAACTTTAGAATGACAATGAGCAGTAGTCAAGTCTCAGCAGGACTCATTCTAGCCAAATGCTCAAGGGAAATTGGTTACAGAGAAGAATATTCCATTTGTTGTTTTTGGGGAGAAAAAGAGATGGGACTTTGGTCACATTTTGGAAACAAAGGAAGTCAGAGAGGGCTGGCAAATATGGAAGGAGATATTTAAGTAATAAAGAATTGAAAGAGGAATGGTTTAGAGTAGTAGATAACAGACAAGCCCCAGAAATCCTTTGCAGGACTTCCTGCAATTACATGAGATCATGGCCAAGTTTTCTTTGTTGTGAAAGGGAGAGAGGCAAATAACACTAATAAATAATAGCAATAAGAACTATGATGACTGAGTGCTTAAAATATGGCAGATACTCTTCTAAGTTCTTTTCAAATAGAATCCTCACAGCAACCATATGAAGACTAGTTATTCCCTTTCATAGATGAATAAACCGTGCAGCGCACATAGAGGTATTGGGAGACAACTCTCTCCCGGGTCACTCATGTTTCTATACATGTTGTAAACAGATGGACTAGCTGCCATGTTTCCAGACTTTCTTTTCAAGGCTGTTTCTATAGCAAATAGGCTTGGAAAATAGAGAGATTGTCTCCCTTGGGTGCAAAGGTGGGTTTGTTTATTGTCCAGTATAACAAAAATAACATCTCCTTTTGGGGCAAAGACTGGGAGGCTTATCGCCCCTTATAAAAGATTTGGGTTCCCTACACTGGAGGTTCCTCTCCTGTAGCAACCCACAGCACATGCAAGCATCTCTTGCTCTCTTTGCATCATTACCCCATAAGGACTGGGGTTCAGGTACCTGACACAAAAGCTGAAGCTCTGGCTATTGCTGCTGCTGAGAGTAATTGATGTTGTTTTGGAATATAGGTGAGGTCTAGAGCTGACAACCAAGAAATGATCGTCTTTGGTGCAAAATGGTGGTTTATTAAAGCTTGGGGACAAGACCCTTGGGCAGGAAGAGCTGCTGTCCTGGGCTTGTGAGGGGTGGCTGATTATATTCCTGAAGAGTTGGGAGAGATAAGGAAAAGGGAGATTTCCAAAGGATTTTCATATGTTGAAGAGGATCTACAAGACACTGGAGGCCATTGTCAAGTTAAAGGTTGTTTCTCCCTAGAGCAAGGTATTAACATTAAGACATTGGGAACCTCCTGAGGAATATCACACATATCCCAACCTGGGGGTCCTTTGTGGGGTGGCAGCTTGTGCTTTGTCCTTAGCTAGTCCTCTGTTCCCCATGATAATGATGTCCTTTGTCTCTAATCCACAAGTCTCATGTCTTCCGCTAGAGTCCAAGAAACTGTGGTAGACTAACTTGTTAGCTTGCAAGTAGGTAAATATGCATACTCCTCACAATTCTAATAAGAGATTAACAAGGTGTTCAAGGCCTCTCAGCTAAAAAGTAGGGAAGCCAGGAAGAGGACCAGCCCAGGAAGTTCTACTCCCTAACACATGCTCTCCCTCCACCATGCTATAGCAAAAAAATGCTGGCTTCAAGTGAGGCCAGAAGACAGAAGGATACAACTCAAATATGTGATATAAAATCTTTTTAAAAAAATTTTTTTTATTTATTTATGATAGTCACACACAGAGAGAGAGAGAGGCAGAGACACAGGCAGAAGGAGAAGCAGGTTCCATGCACCGGGAGCCCGACATGGGATTCGATCCCGGGTCTCCAGGATCGCGCCCTGGGCCAAAGGCAGGCGCTAAACCACTGTGCCACCCAGGGATCCCAAATATGTGTTATAAAATACATATTATCCTCAATTAGTCAATCCAGCTTTATCTGATATAGGCTGCTTCCACTGTAATTATGGTTAAATTCAGAGTAAATAAGATGTATACAAAACCACTGGCATAATTGAATATTGGACAGAAATGCTCTTCATCCTGTCCTAATTCTTACAAACTTCCAAATCTCTGCTTTCATAATTCTTCAAAGAGATAATTTAGAATACTATATATTGAATGAAGCCGTTCCTATTACTTCAGTAAAAAGACTAGTGCTACATTTCTTTGAACTCAAGAGGATTTTGTATTTCTTTCTAGAGTCAATATAGCAGAGTGATTAGGAGTATGGGCTCTGGAACCAGACTGCCCTGATTCTAATCTTGGCTCTGCCACATTTTAGCTATATAACCTTAGGCAATTCACTTAAGCCTGTTGGGCCTCAGATTTTGCCCCAGTAAAATGGAGATAATTTTGACAGCAACTCACAGTTACAGTCATGATAAAGTGAATACATCTGTGTGTACTATATCCCCAAAGTTTTAAGAGAAACATACACTAAAATTATTTTTCTTGGCTTTTGCAACCTGTGATATAAAAGCCCTGTGTTATGAGACCAAATGGGTTCATCCATTTAAATATTACCTGAATATTATCTGATGACCTGACACGTCATTAAGTTCTCATTAAATGTCTGCTATCATTATCCATCTCTTGCAGCTCTTTTTAATTCTACCTGAGTCTATGGCTACTTGTATGTGTTACCAAATGTCTCAGGCTTCAGCATCCAGTGAGTATAAATGTAGTCTCATCTATTCCACCAAATATCAATAGCTGACCCTCTCCTTGTTTTAGAAACACAACAGGAAAATCACCATCCCTTTTCAATTTCCCTCTAGGCTGTTTTCATGCTTCCATAATCAAGTCCTGATGAGAAATCATCCCCTCAACCAGCCTGAGCCCAACAGTTCCTCCGTAGTGTCCCTTGGAGTTGGAACTCTGCACCTACCAACAGCACTGCCATCACATGGGACCTGGCAAAGCTGGGAAGGTACCGTACCTGATGTTGATCAAATGGGAACAACTCAACCATAGAGATCCTTGCTATCACTATTATGAAGTGAAAAGGGCAACACATCTTTGGTGTGCTATTTGGGCAAAGGAGAGACCCTTCACAGGATTGCTTGCATACTTCAGTTCTGCAAGCTTCAGAGATGCAATAATTCTCTCCCCTGTGCATACGCATAATGCTAGCAAAACTAGAATAAGAGGAGTTCTGTTTTCACCAACATATAGTCCTCAGGATTGCCAATCTCCTCTCTCTTTGTTTCTAAGTCTGGTTTCCTGTGAAACAGTCTTTTTTCATTTATGATAAGTTTATTTTTCCCCAATTGTGCACTTCGCTTTTCTCTGCACAGTCAGGCATATAGTTCTGAAAACAAATGGAAGATGGGATTCAAGGTTTTTTCCAAAGAGGCTACCAGCCTTTCTGCAAATCAATGGGTATAAGTGATTACTTTTAGATGAAATGAATTTTTTTTTTAGAAAAGCTGAAATTAAAAAGACTGAACATATCAAGTGTTGGCAAAAATGTGGAGCAACTGAAACTCTCATACATTGCTGGTGAAAATGTAAATTGGTATAGGCATTCTGGAGAACAGTTTGGCAGTTTCTTAAAAAGTTAAACATCCATCTACCATACGACACCGACATTTCACACCCTGGTATAAATTCAAGATAAATAAAAGCCTATGTCCCTATAAATAAAGACTTTCACATGGATGTTCATAATTTTATTTGTAAAAGCCAAAAACTGGAAACTGCCCAAATTTCCAGTAGCAGATGAATGGATGAACAATTTGTGGTGGATGCAGGTATAGATATAGATATAATATCATTCCACTGAATAATTTTATAGTATTATATATAAAAATTAAAAAAACATATGTATATATATATATTCAGTGGAATATTAGTGATAAAAAGGAATGACCTGTTGATACACACAATATAAGTGGATCTCAAAAAAATTATGCTAAATGACAAAAGCCAAACAAAATGAAAAAGAGCTTGATGGTTCCATTTATATAAAATCATAGTAAATGCAATTTAATCTATAATGACAGGAAGCAGTCAGGGTTTTCCTAGGTTTGCAGGGGCGTGGTGGGGGGGTGTTGGGGTCATGGAGGGGTGAGAGGAAGGATTGCAAAAATGCATTAGTAAATTTTGCAAGGTTATGAGTGTGTTCTTCAGCTTGACTGTAGTGATGTTTTCATGGATGCCTACATATGTCAAAGTATATCAAATTGTTTCCTATAAAAATATACATGGTTTATAGTCTGATAATCACACTTCAATGTTTTAAATGGATACATAGGGAAAACATGACAGCTAAACTTTTCCTCCAGTAACATCAGAGTTTTTCTCTCCTCCTACAGAATCAAAATACCATGCCTAAAACCCATTACTTAGTTCTTCTTAGCAGACAGAAGCTAGCTTATTGGGAGTAGACATGGCCTTATTTGTCTTTGTGTCCCGATGAACCTTAGCACAATATCTTGCAAATATCGCAGGCACTAAACGTCTATATATAAATAATGAATGAAGAATGAAATAACTAACTGAATAATTATCAACTTTAACAGTCTTCACTGTCATTTATGTGTAACTCTTTGATTATTTAAATCCCTCTCTCCAGGATAAGTTCCTTCTTTTGATAAGCCAATACTTCTCACCCCAGACTGTCAGGCAACAAATCTTTGTTAGAGAAAGATCTGTGAGTATAAAGGATACAATTCATAACAGAATTCAGGAGCACTGTTTGCTTCACGTCAAACACAGCACAGAGGATCTCTCTTCTGTGTCTTTTCAGCAGTGTTAAAATTTAGAATTGTAGTTAGTACCTACTGAATTCAGCTGATAAAATGTCTACCAAAATTCAGAAATCTGAATGTGAATGGAAAAGTGTTTGTAAACAAGAGAAAAGCTCTGGCCCAGGAGATGGAGCCTGGGGACCTAATCCCAAATCCCATACTTATTAGCTATTTGGACGTGAATAAATTGCTTCACCATCCTTGGACTTGGTTTTCCAGTATTTACAACAAGGGAGGAAGTGAAATTGCTTATGATGCTTTCCTATGCCTATGTTCTGTGATTTTGTGATTCCAGGGAAATTTAGATCGGGCCAGGGTTTAAATGATTTCTCTGGGGGAGGGGACTAAATGAGGCAGGCAGTTGAGAGATGATGTGCAAGAGGTGAGAGTTAACTTTGTAAAATTCTTCTCCTCTTTGAAAAGCCTTGAACATGACTGGAACATTCAGAACCCAGTTCTTTGTCACTGAACTATCTACTCGGAGCATACCTCTCAAATCATAATACACCTCCTCCAGAGAACATACAGCTCTCTCTAGCTTTGTAAAGTTCCACGTACTTGTTGTGGATAAGTTGTATAATAAATGATAATTTTAAAAAGGATAGTCTTGTTCTGAAGAAAACATGAGCCATGCATTTGGCAGCTTTCCTGTGCCTGTTCATGTCCAGGGATACGAGGCACAGCTTTGGCATATCTATGTTCAGTCACTATCAGAGACTGGAATTGTATTTTCTGCCCCTATTTCTACCTGGCAAGAGTCCTTTTTGTGCTGATGCCGAATGGGATGCAGTCTCCAGAAGAGTGATTGATTGCCAGGTGCAGGTACGATTAAGCCAGCACAATTGTGGATCCCATCCCCATAGTGGAAGAACAGCATGCATTTTCTGTGAAGACACTATAGCTTTCTTCGGTTTTATAGCTTATGGTATAAATACCCCAGAGTTAAAAATAAATAACAATCTATGTATATACTGATTAAACTGGATTCCTTCACAGAAGCACAAAATGGGGAAAATAAATCAGTTTCCATAAGGGCTCAGAGTCACATCCTAATTGTAAGATATTAAACCATAATACCCATTTAAGAAGACTGATTGAGTAATGGTGTCTTTTCCAGGGTGTTCTTAGTTAACCAAATAAATATGATATGTTTAGCACAGCTAATCTCAAACTTTTGCTCCTGCCTTAAGATCCACCTGTGTTTGGGGAAGAAAATGAAAATAAAAATAAAACCAAGTCCATCTCTGAAAGTTTTGAAAAATATTCTAAGTGTTTGTTGAAGAACTAAAGAAGAGAAAAAGTAGAAATGAATGGGACGTATAGAGCAAAACTCTCTAAAATCTTTACCCATCTGTTCCCCAAAGTTCCACTTGTCTTCTTCCCAAAGGGAGACAATCCAAAGTTCAAACTTACCATTTCCAAGGCCAAGATCCCTTGGTGATAAATGGTCCTTTTCTTCCATTCTGGATATGGCACCTTGTGATTGGGAATATGGGAAAGACAATGTCCTACCACCATTCAGGGATAAGCCTGGACAGAACATTCAAACAAAACCTCCCCTTTGGGATAAGGGAGTATGGCCAACTCCAGAGGCAGTGGTCCAAGGCAAGAATGAGACACTGATGGATGGATCTTATAAAGAACTCTTGTTCTTTTTTTTTTTTTTCTTCGTTTAAAATTTTATTTCTAGATTCCTATCACTGTTATTTCTACTTTCAAATCAGCCAGTCCTCTCATGTTTATTTCTTCTTTATAAATATCTTATTAACACCACCAACATGCACAATGAACATGCACACATTCTGGCTTGTTCTAATTCATTCCTTCAGAAAATGCAGATTCAGAAGACTCTTGTTCTGGCTTCCAAGTTACTGAAGGTGACAATATTACCAGTTTTGTTGTCGTGAAACATGGGCTATTGTCTTTCCGGCCTCTGCAATGTTTCCTCCCCAGCTGATGTTTGACCATGAAGTTAAACCTAAATATTTTAGGGCTTTATTATATGTATGTCCCACTTCTAGAATCAATTTCTGGTTAGTGATGGAGAAATAATCCAACCCTGACAACAAACAGACCTTTCTATACCAATATAGAAGAAAGAGGAAAACATAATTTATTATTGAGTAATCATTAATAGACTTACACATGCATAAGGTAGAGAAGAGTGACTACCACTGGGCAGCATGTTACTCAAATGTATACAGAAAAGTGGTAGAAAGAGCAATTAAGACTTATTTTATCTCTTTGAGAGACAAAGGGGCTGAAGCTGTGACAATCTCTGTTCATCTCGTGTAAGACCTCTGAGCTCATTTCAAAGATACCCTTTTACCATAAATAGAGGTTATTTGGCTCCTGACCTTAGAAATATCTCTATGGTAAGAGTCCGTTTCTCTATGTTATAAAATCTGGAGACTGGGCTTAATCCCTAGTGAGATTTATCTTTATTCCAAAGGTTAGAGCAAAACCTCTGATTTATTATGTCTCCAAGGAAATACTAAGAGACAAAGTGGAAAATGGTCTCTTTGCCCTTTATAAATGGAGAAAATAATGTTCATTTACCCTTACATCACTTTGGGTCATGATAAATAGACCTAATATAAACAATGGTTCCAAAACCGTGGAAGTTTGTTTCTGATTCACATCATAGTCCAAAATAGGTGTTCCTGCTCTGCTGGTCAGCCGTCTTCCACACAGTCATCCAAGGAGCCATGCTGCCAATGCATTTGCCATCTGCAAGCTATGATATACAAGATTACCCAGGGGTTGCCATCCCAATTAGCCATAAAGGGAAATGAGCAGGGAGGAAACACTCCTGTTTCTTAAAAGCCTTAGTTTAGAAACAATACCCATTACTTATTCTCACATTCCATTGATTCAGTCTCATGGCCACCTGTGCCTGCAAGAGTCTTAAAAATATGCCCAGGAACTCTGCCCAGGAATATTAATTGCTAGAGAAAATTTATTTGGTGAACAGTTAGCCACCTATACCACAGAGATTAGGCAAAGCAATATGAAATTATAGGACCTGTAGATAAATTTGTTAAAAGGCAGTGCCTTTTTAAAGGGGTCACTTTTCCAGTCGCTGGGGCAACCTCCTAATCCACCTGGCGCACTCCTCCTAGGGTTACAACCTGACAATGGTTCTGGTACTGCTACTTCAACTGACTCTTTTGAGCTGAGCTCCTCTGCTCATTTAGAGGAAGTCTGGTTGAGCATGGTGCTAAAGGAGTCCCTCAAGATGCTCTATACCCACCTGTTCTAAATGAGTCTGTTCTAAATAAATGGTCTACGCTCATAGTTCCTGAGAGCTTAGATTTCGCTGGTCAAGCCTCCCTCTACTTCAATTACCAGCCTCATCTCATGATCAGGCACTTTATTTCTTTGACATCTCTTTAGTAGACTTCATACATTTGAAATTGCCCACTGCTTATCTCCAGGCATTCATTCCATTCTAATGTAAGAGCACTGAGAGCAAGAGCCTTGCCTGTCTTGCCATATCATAGAGGTTTCCCAGTCCCAGCTACTGAGGATTTTTGTTTGGAGATATGAATGGCCCCCAATCTATTCCATCAGGTTCCCATAGCTTCCCCTTTTCTCGCTTGTATTTACCATATGTCTTTTTTTCTTGTATTTTGGTGTTTTGTGATATCTAGGACCTTGCTGATACTGGAGAGACTGCTGTTCCCAGGGTTAGCAAATTCTTAGAGACAGTCAACCACTCACACCCATACCTTCAAATGCAAACCAACCATCCCAGAGCCCACATCCCAGCCCACCTCCTTTATTGAGTTCTCACACTCCAGGCCACTCTCCATCTGCCCCAATCACCAGGGTCCAGGGAATCAGCCTTCAGAAACAGAAGCGAAAGGATATGTGTGTATGTTAGAGAGAGAGAGAGAGAGAGAGAGATTTTGTTTTAAATTATTAGCTCATGTGATTATACAGGCTTGATAATCCAAACCTGCAGGGCAGGCTGGCAAGCTGAAAACTTAGGGAAGAGTTGCAGTTTTAGTCCAAAAAAAGTCTTCTGGTAAAATTCCTTCTTATTCAGAGGAGCTCAATCTTTGTGCTATTCAAGATTTCGACTAGTTAGATGAGGCCCACCTATGTTATGGAGGATAATCTGCTATACTCAACATTCAGTGATGTAAAAGTCAATCTCACCAAAAAAAAAAAAAAAAAAAAAAAAAAATCAAAAACCAAAACAAAAGAAAACAAAAAACAAATGAACAAAACACCTCCAAAGAAACATCCAGAATAAGGTTTTACCAAATATCTGAGTACCATGACTCAGCCAAGTTGACACATAAAATTAACTATCATGATAAAGAACCAGATGACTAAAAACTGTCCCTAAACCCCAGAGCCCACTGAAATTACTCAAACTAGCCAAACTAAGCCTGTTTACCCTCACTCACTTGTTTCTTCCCACAGAAATTACATTAAAATCTCTTGCCTGCATTTTCCCCTTACTCCCCCTGTCTGCTGATTGGCCCTGGTGTTTCTCCATGTGGTTCCCCTGCACGGCATGCTGAGTGTTCTGTTCTAGGGATCTATGAATATAACAAATTTCCTCCTTCATGATAGTCATTTCCATGCCTGTGTATCTTACCATATCTGATTAAAACAAATCCCAGCTATTTCTAAAACATCACTAAATAAGATGCTCTGGTATTCTTCCCACAGTCAAAGTTTTGTTCCTCAAAAACCATCTCAGATCTGGAATTTAAAATCCTCATCATTTCTATCATAGATCAACAGCTTTTCCGCCTTGCCGTAATGGGTTAGTTCTTGCCCTTCGGCCTCATATCTTTAATTAGCAACATAGTAGTACCTGATTCCCAAATATGGAGGCAAAACCAACCAGAACATGCTTCTCTTTGTCTAAAAAGAATTACCTTATGAGTCCTTACCATATTCCTATCCAATCTTGAATCCATATTGAGGCTCCCATCCCCTGCACCTTTCTTTTTTTCTTTTTTTCTTTCTTTCTTTTTTTTTTTTTTTTCACCTTTCAAATATAATCAACTAATTCTTTCAGTGACCTAGTTTTTCAAAAGAAAAAACCTCTTGGAGGTAGTATTTAGGCTTCATCTTCACTCCAAAGCTTATGTTTTAAATTCCATTGGGTTGGCAGTACAATGTTGGTCATACATTTGAACCTAAAAAATGACCCTTACCAACTCAGCCATCAACTCTCTGTATCTCTTCATCCTTGTATGACAACTTGGGATACATGCTGTTGTCCTCCCACAGTATCTACACCCATGGTTTATAAATTGATTTATGTCTTGGTCATTCTTGGCCCTCTCCAATCCACCTTGCTTTCTCTTGATACGGAATTTCCAATTATTTTCTCCTTTCTATCCCCACCCCCATAGTGATTGTCTGCTCTTTTCTGCCCCACCACATGCCTTAGAAAGCTCTGACTTCTTAATCTAAGCTCCTCTGCAGACCAGCTCTTGTTTGAGCAGTTAGGCACTAACAGGAGAGAAATGTTTGGATATTTCTTCCCTCAACCCTCCTGCTTCACCAAAGCATTTATGACAGTTGCCTCATGTCTCCAAAACTCTACATTCTAGAGGGCAGCCCCTCCTCTGAGATTGCAGCCTTCATTGGGTTTTGGTAAAAGTATTTACTCCTCTTATCTGTCAGCTCTGGAAAGGGGGCGGGGTGGGGGCGGGTAGTGGTGGTTACACACCACAGAACATCAAACTCCCCTCTCTCCTGGCTAATAACTAATGGTAATGGATTACCATTATTACTGATCTCCAGGTGCCTAATTGTTGTTGTTGTTGTTGTTTTAATGTTTTATTTATCTGAGAGAGAGAGAGAGAGAGAGAGAGCGAGCGTGCATGAGCAGGGGAGAAGCAGAGAGACAGAGAATATCAAGCAGACTCCACACTGAGCACTGGGCCTGACTCAGGGCTCGATCTCACCACCCATGAGATCAGGACCTGACCCAAATCAAGAGTCAGACACTTGACTGATGGAGTCACCCAAGTATCCTTCTAGGTGCCTAATCTTTACTTAATTTTTTCCTTAACCTAGCCACACCTCTGGCAGTACTTTCATTAAAGTCTCTTCATTGGAAACACTGGAGTGAATTATGCTCCCTGACTCAAACAAGGCCAAACAAAGCAACATTGTGACAAGCTCAGTGAAGAAGAGAAAAACAGCCCCTGACATGGGGACTTGGCCTGACAAAGTACGCCTCAGTATTATTAGAAGTTGGCTAACTGCTCACGGCTAGGCCATGTGTTCTCCCGTTAGACACAATCTCACAGAACGCCAACAGACAAGGCCACTCTGTGACCATGATCAAGTGAGACTAAACAAGGCCACTTCATAATTTTTTTCCTGGACACAGACAAAAGCAAAGTCACCGTGCACACCGCAGAACATCAAACTCCCCTCTCTCCTGGCTAATACAAGTGAATGTTGTTTCTTTACCAACTACAACTATAGCTTTGCCTTATTTAGAGACTCAATCATAGAACTGTGCCCAACTCTGATAGCACATAATCCAGAGCAAAACCAAATTTCCTTGGACATTCTCTAAGATTGCCTAACTGAAGCCCAAATCCTGTAAATCCTTTCTGATACCCTTTTACTGAGATATCTCACAGTTCCCCATGGTGGCAGTCTCCTTCATGTCAAGTGATAAACCCAACTTGTTCAACTACAGGTGTGCTTCTGGTGGCCTTTGATGACAGGGCATTGACAATGGAAATGACCTATACTAGGAAGTCCAAGTCCTTTGATTCAAATTCTCCATCATCTTTGCTCCAAGCAAAACTGGGGGCAGAAACTATTACAAAAGCTCTCAAACTGGAAGGTGGCTGAGATAGCCACACCTAGAAAAATAATGTTTTCTGGAAAACTGTTGTCATCCATCCCACCCCATTTCTAAAAAGCAAGATAATCCAAACCAGACAACCACAATTATATATGTACAATACTTGAAGTAAATGCATAGTTGCTAGAGGCAACTCCAGGGAATGGGGTACAGGAGAGACTGGCCATAAGAGATATCCCCACCTAGAAGCTACGACACTGTACCAACCAGTGTCACTACCAGAGCCCATTAAAGGCCAAAAACATGATCTGGAGTTCTTTTGGTAACTTGTTATGGGCACGCTTCAGAAACACACAAGTATTTGGAATAGTTTCTCTTGTTTTAGAGATGGTCTGGAGGGGCCTAAAGACCCGCATTTCTCATCTCAAACATCCTATGACACCATCAGAAAGATACATTTCAGATACTCTGCCTCCTGGTGGCCAAGAAACTTTCCTGATAATGTTCCATGTTCTTGCCAAAGTGGCACATTTTGTAAGTACTGCACCCCATCCCTACTCATCTATATTAAAAAGATATACCAAAAAGCCCTTCTATTTTCACAGACTGCCCGGCTATCTGATCTCTGACTATGCTTCTTGGTTTGGAAAGTATCCTTCAGGGTTAGGGTCAGGGTTACACATTCATACTAACCTGCTCATCACATACCTCTCTCCTAGCCTAAGAACAACCTGGAGTGCTCACTGGGGCCCTGGAATATTGCAGATAATCAAACCAGACCCTGAAAGCTTTGTCTCTTCTACACAGACTATACTTTTTCAAATAAGTACTATTCTGCCCCCAAACTCCCTATGCCCAGACCCACCACCTCTTCAGGAGCAAAAGGGTTCCCAGTGGAGCACATGGGTGGCTCAGTCAATTGAGTGGCCAACTCTTAGTTTCGGCTCAGGTCATGATCTTGTGGTCCTGGGACTGAGCCCCAAATCAGGTTCAGTGCAGAGTCTGCTTCAGAGTCTTTCTCCCACTTTCCTTCCTTCCAGCTCTCTCTCATTCCCTCTCAAATAAATAAATAAATAAATAAATAAATAAATAAATAAATAAATAAATAAATAAAAATTTTAAAGTTTCCTGGAGTAGCCTGAGAGCGTTTAAGGGGATGTACATGATACCCTCCCTTGCATCATAGAACAGGGAGCGTGCCAGCAAAGAATCTCAGATGGCAGATGATAAACAAGAAATCCTTACACCTGCTAAATATTGGACGACTGTGACCTCAAGTATTTCAACTTAACACACATAATAAACCTTATGGTTTTACAGTCAGCTCTAACCACCATCCTATATTATTTTTGTCCATCCATTCTTACCACTTCCTGCTTCCTCTTTCCAGTTAGAACCTGTTCTGTACCTCTTTCAGATCCCAGAATCTAACACGGGTGACCTGAATATATTGTCAAAGATCCTCTGGACTTTGCCAAAGTCATGTTCAGCCTTAGAACTCAGAAGCGAGGGGCAGCCCCCGGTGGCGCAGCGGTTTAGCGCTGCCTGCAGCCCCGGGCATGATCCTGGAGACCCTGGATCGAGTCCCATGTCAGGCTCTCTGCATGATGCCTGCTTCTCCCTCTGCCTCTCTCTCTGTGTCTCTATGAATAAATAAATAAAATCTTAAAAAAAAAAAAAAACCTGGAAAAAAAAAAAGAACTCAGAAGTGAGAATGTATGGGGTGAGACATGTGATCTGACATTTGGTACCCCCCCACCCCTCACACCTGGGATGAATCTGAAAGATGTTCTGAGAATGAAAGTGTCTTCCTCATACCTGACTCTGTAAAAAAAGACCCAATCCTCTCAAAAGCCCTGAGATAGACACATCAAATCTAAAAAGACAACAATAGCTGTTTCCAGTAAGTCTACCTTTTTTTTTTTTTTTTTTTTAAAGCTACAGCTTCCAATTCCAAGTTTAGATGTTGCTTCTGGTTCCCAGGTGGTGACCTATTTGGCCCATTCTTTCTATTCTACTGAACTCAGTCTTCTGACTGAAAATTCTGCCTCTCTCTATCCCTGGGGGTGAGGTTCCCTCAGTCCCAACCTAGGCATTCCTCGTACCTGGTGCCAACCCTAGAACATGCTAGGCATAGTAGATTCTTTGAGAGCTCTTACTTAACAACCTCTGCACTCCTTCCTTTGTCTTATAATCCGGTCATCCATCCATCCACTTATCTAATCCCCCATTCAAAAATTTTAAGAAATACTATGTGCCAAAGACTGTTAGCCTCTCTGAACAAGACAGTGTCTACATCATCAAGTCTACAATACAGTGGTGGAGAACAACTTCTAAAAAAAGACAATCACATAAGATGTGGCGTGTGCTATTATAAGAAGTCAGAACAGTATGTTGAGGAAACTTGCTGGTGACTATAGCTGCCTTTCCTCTCACCTCCTTCATTTCTGTGACTCCTCAGAGCCTGTACATCATTCTCCCCCAGCACAACCTTTGGCTCCTGAGCCTGCTGTTTGCAGCACCACCGACATACCTTCTTTTATTCACCCACCTTTTCTCTCCTTTCTTTGCATATGAAGTGAGACCCCACAAGAGACCTATTAAAATGTGTTAGTCATTCCATAGGAAGGGCTTAAAACAAGATTTCGAGAGGCTGAATCTCAGGGTGGAAAATGTGTGTCAGGATAATGAGTTGTCTGTGTATATATACTATCCATTACAGGAAAGCGGATGAAGTGAAATGCCTACTGTAATTGCTCTCTTTGGGGAATGATATGAGAGACAGGACAAAGTGATATTACTACTCTATTGACCCAGCACCATGAATTTAAAAATGTTTATGGAGAAATACCAAAGAGGGATACATACTACACTCCCACCCACATATAAAGAAGATTTGAACCTAAGTGTTGGTGACGATAACAAAAAGCAAAGACATTTGCCTACATAACCGGAGCCATAGAATATGAATGTTCAGGCATGTGTCAGAGTTCCTGGCCCAACCAGGCAGGGTCAGAGCCCTTCACTTTGGAGGGCCTTGTGTTTGGTGGCTGTATGACCTTCCCTCACAGAGGCTGAGGAAGCCTGTCAGGGACTACTCATCAGAAATTATTTTGTTTATTCATTTATTCATTCAACAAATATTCATGAAGGGCCTCCTATATGCCAGGCACACTGCTGGGCTGGCGATGCAGGTGTGAACCTGAAGGGCATGACCCATACCCTCTTGCAGCTTATATCCCGGTAGCTACTAAGGATTGCTGGAAGCAGGCAAAGGTACAAGGAGTGGGAGGTAATCATAGCAGCTCTAACGTTTAAGTTCTGTGTGTTGGTGCCAAATGCCTTCCTTCTATTCATTCATTTAATTCTCATCACCACCTTATGCTTAAAGTTATTATCCTCAGCTCTTTGATTTTTATTAAACCTATTATACTCATCTTACAGCGGAGGAAACCAGGGTTCAAAGGCATTAAGCAACTTGCCCCAGATCATAGAGTTAGTAAATGGCAGTCTTTGACATGTCTGTGTGTTGGGCCCCTGTGCTCTATAAAAGTTCTGCCATAAGAAAGCTGCACCCCATCACCCAGCAAAGGCAAAGCACATCTCTGCCTCCCCTTCTAAGGCCAGGTAAGTGGTAGGCGAGTAAGGAGTGGAAGGAGTGGTGGGTGGTCCCATTTCAGCCCCATGACTAGTCAGCCAGGGCAGTATATAAAACTGGGCATCATGCCCCTGCATCTTCCTCACAGTGCACTTCCCTCACTCTCCTCATGTCCCACTTTCCACTCTGTTCCTCAGCTTCCTTGCTTTAGATCTCAGGCCTCCTTTCCCCTTTATGGATTTGCCTTGCCCTTAAGCCTAACCCTATTGCTGTATCTCCACCTGAGCATCCAAGTCTCCCATCTAGACCTCCAGCTGGTACTGCTCTCCACAGCTCTAGGTGAATGAATTGCCTAAGGTAGTAGAACCCCAGGAACTATATATACACTGCAACTCTCTCGGTTCACCTGGCCCTTGGGTAGAACGAGAACACAAAGCCTCCCATGGGCGTCCATATCTAATGGCCCCTAGATGGATGCACTATTGGATGCATTTGAAGCTCCAGGGAAAACAAAGACTTTGATCTTTGATTCTTCCTTTCTGCTATAATCTAAATCAATAATGCAATTGAAGATAATGTAGAGCTGTACCAGGAAATCCTTTTTCATTTTATGTTGAGCTTGGCTTATGAAGAAATAACATAGCAACTGTTTTTTTTCTTTCTTTCTTTTCTTTTTCTGCCTTTGTTAGCAACTAAACTCAGAATGACTTTTTTTTTTTTTCTTCTGGTTTCATGTAGAGATTTGAAAACTTTTTGTTTTGGTCTCTGCAAAATTGCATTGTATCTTTGGGGAGAAAGTCTCTCTCCTGCCTTACAGAATAAAGTTTCAGGATAAAAGTCATCACCTTTGTCACTCGACAAACTAAAATGTGAAGCTTTGACAGATGACAAATGGATTGTGATTAGGGGAATTATTTAAGCCATGAAGGCCAAATTTCAAGGGTAAAAAATTTTTCGGTTTACAGGCTTAAAGCTAAAATAAATTTTCCATTGCTTTTCAGAACACATCTCTTCTTCTCCCAGCCCAGAGAGGCAATGCTTTACAGAAATGGTATTCTTACCACTTTTTCGTTAATGGGGTACTATTTGACAAGAACCGAGCCAGAAGGAAACTGAAATTACTCCGTGCAAAGAACTCATTGTCCCATTGGAGAAGCCAAGGTTCAGAGAGGGTTGCTGGTGGGCAAAGATTAACAAAAGAGCCACATGGCACCCTGTGCCCGGAGACTCACTCAGTCCATTGTCTTCCCTTCTGTTGCCTTTCTGCTGGTTCCATATAATTCTCAGACATGTTGCAGTGGGCAGTTGCCCCCAACCAGCTGTACCCAGAGCTTTGGGTGAGTGTGTTGAAGGAGGAGGACTGCTCATAAGAAACACTTAAAATAATTGAATTATTAGTGGTAAAGACAAGATCCAACAGCTGCAGCTGCTACTGACGGCTCATCATTCTCGCATCCTTAGTGACATCTCATTTATCAAACAGCATGATAGGATGATAACTTCACAGACTGAAAAGTGCTGACTTTATTTTACAGTGTCTAAAAAAAAAAGCCTTTTTCTTTTGGGAAAAAAAGTCAAAATGAAATACACGTTTTCATAAAGTTTCATTCCTCCCTTTAAAATTCTCTTCTTTTCGTATTACATAAAATATGGAAGGGCCCAACTGCGAACTAGCTGTTGGGAACCTATGTACATGAACACATAGATCTCTATACATTTCTTGAGGACTTCCTGAAATAATTTTGGATAGAAGCATATCAGAAGAGGAAGGAGAAGCTAAGCTTATTTTCCATCTAAAAATTAATTTAAAAGATAGTTGTAACCATGATTGCTTTTTAATTAGGCATATAAATTTTTAATAAAATTAATAAATAGCAACTGCAGAGCAGCATTACCCAAAAGTGGTCCATTGTCTAGTGCTCCCATAAGACAATCTGTTAAACATGGATTCTGTGGTCAAATGAATTTGAAAAATGCAAATAATATAGTCCCTTGAAAATTTACAGTCCATATTAGCTTTTTATGGCTCTGAGATGTCCTGCTGTCAAGACAAATGCATTCCCAAGCTATTTTAATATAGAGTCTTTTTAATTTTTCATGGAACACATCTTAGAAAACAGTGCCATAGATAATACAGTTTAAAAGATCAATAACAAGTATTGAAAAAATATGAATACATTTAAAAGAGTGGAGTAAAGGCAAGAAAACTAGTCTTCACTACCGATACCGATAGCCTCCTACTTTGAACAGATACAAAAGTGAGCATAATTCAGGAGATCCAGAAATCTACCCCATGGTCAGTGGTCAGTCCTATTATGTTGTTGGCCAAATACAACACTCACACACAGGGGAGCTTAGTGTCACCCAGCAGAAAACAGCGATGGGTGGCTGGGGTGGCTGTGAGCTCCTGGGAGGTTGGGGCTTCCCACAGTGCATAGGGCTCAACCATCCTGGGTGAGACACCTTGCTGCATGCTGTAGGCTCTTCATTGAGCACCAGTGAGACTCTCACTCTCAACTTGGGGCTGCACTAGATCCCACCTAACAAAGCTTAAAAACAAGCCTCCAAAGGATCCCTCTGATCTGCCACTCAATCACTTATATAACAAAATTCAACATTCCTTCTAGGAAAAAAAAAATGTCCAGACTCCCAAAAATGAAGCATTTCCAATGTCCAGGATACAATAATAAAAAATATATATGGCTTTTTCTTTAAAAGGCCAAAGGGTGTGACCCATAACAGGAGGTGGTGGGTGGTGGTCGGCAACAATAGGAACAGATCCAGAGATGACCAAGGTGCTGGAATTAGCAAACAAGTCCTTAAAACAGCTATAAAACATAATATGTTTACAGATTTAAAGGAACCTGGACATAATAAATGACAAATGGAAATAAACTGAAAAATACAATACCTTATGTAAAACCAAGAAACTTCCAGTAAGCATGCAAATATATATTATTCCTTTCCAAGACTACTTTAAAAGTATCTAATTATTAATTACTTTCTATAAGAAACTTTATAGTTTTATGTTTAGGTTTTATACTTGCCTTTTGCAGATTCTGAGGATTTGAAAGGACCCCTAGAGCAGTGAAAAAATCCTATAAGCGTGACTGGAAAAGACATAGAAATTATATATAGATATAAAAATTAGAACTTGGCTGTTAACGGCAAGTTATAAATGATTCATTAGCTGGTTCAACCATGGAAAGTCAAAAAGAATAGTTTCCTTAGTGGGAAGCAATGGGAGAAAATATTTCAAAACTAAAATATGAAGCAAGAACAAGTCATAAAGATGGTCACCCACATAAAAGGAGTTTTATACAGTTTTGTCTTCAATCAAAATCAGTTCTTCACATTTCCAGGAGACATTTGCCTCCCTAGATTTAATCTTTCCATATTATACTGTAAGTCAACATGGCAAACCTCCAGCTTTTGTGGACTAGCTTCCATCAGAAATCTTGTAAGATCCACTAGATCTTGGGTCAGGAAGGGCAAACAGGTATTGCTAAATGGGGTGAGTGAATGTGTGTGTGTGCGTGTGTGTGTGTGTGTGTGTGTGTGTGTGTGTGTTTAGTGCAGTTGTATACTTAGCCTGTGGATTCTCCTTAAGGAAGAAGTTCTATCTTTATTCTCGAACAGAGACAGACATAACAAGAGAGGAGCGGGGGAGAGCTGTGGTCCATTGTGAAAGGGGTAATATCTTACCACTAACACGGTTTACAATCAATAGCACATGGTAATAGTAAACATAGATTGACTTCAGTTTGCTTTGAATATTGTTTTAAAATTTTTCTCTGCCCGAGGTTCCTCAAAGAGTTAAAAATAGACCTGCCCTACGACCCAGCAATTGCACTGTTGGGGATTTACCCCAAAGATTCAGATGCAATGAAACG
Organism: Vulpes lagopus; assembly: GCF_018345385.1. Classification (NCBI taxonomy): domain Eukaryota; kingdom Metazoa; phylum Chordata; class Mammalia; order Carnivora; family Canidae; genus Vulpes; species Vulpes lagopus. The sequence goes on from NC_054840.1 coordinate 17,389,327, forward strand.
TCGGGACACCTGCACCCCGATGTTTCTATCAGCAATGTCCACAATAGCCAAACTGTGGAAGGAGCCTCGGTGTCCATCGAAAGATGAATGGATAAAGAAGATGTGGTTTATGTATACAGTGGAATATTCCTCAGCAATTAGAAACGACAAATACCCACCATTTGCTTCAACGTGGATAGAACTGGAGGGTATTATGCTGAGTGAAATAAGTCAATCGGAGAAGGACAAACAGTGTATGTTCTCATTCATTTGGGGAATATGAATAATAGTGAAAGGGAATATAAAGGAAGGGAAAAGAAATGTTGGGAAATATCAGGAAGGGAGACAGAACATAAAGACTCCTAACTCGGGGAAACGAACTAGGGGTGGTGGAAGGGGAGGAGGGCGGGTGTTAGAGGGGAATGGGTGACGGGCACTGAGGTGGACACTTGACGGGATGAGCACTGAGTGTTTTTCTGTATGTTGGTAAATGAACACCAATAAAAATTAAAAAAAAAAATTTTTATCTGCCCAACCCTGCTACATATCCCAAATACATACATATCATATGGCACTCCCTGAATATTTTGCTTTTTACTTTCATAGGCCATCCTCAGTTTAATCGGGCATCAAATAGTCAATTTGCAATAGTGCTCTTACACTCCTAGCTCTAGAGCAAACTTCATTAAGGGTCTGACTTTACCCCAGGGGCTTTAATCTATACTATATAGTCCTATTTAAAATGGTTCTCAACAGATAAGATGTTCTCATACATAGGCTCCAAGGATGATTTTGTAGAAAAAAATGGTAAATTTAATAGTGTTATATTATTATGGCAACTAAATCATTTTATTTTATTTTTTAACTAAATCATTTTAAATTCATTTCAATTAAATCTCTTAGTCCTGTTGTATCCTTATAGACACAGATGGATATTTTGTCACTTGACATATGATGAAATTAAGGTCCAGAAGGTGATTGTCTAGAGTCACAAAGTTTGTTGGTGACTGTGCTTCTACTGTGCTCGCCTATTGCACAACGCTATTGTTTTGTTTGTTTGTTTATTGAATCATGCTACATCATTTAATGTCTAATCAAGTTAACTACTTTTTAATAACAGACTATCAATAAAAGTATTTTGTAAATCTATATTTTTATCTTTAATATTCCCCATTTGGCCAGTAAGAAAGCCAAAGATCAAGAATGTCAACCAATTTGAGGAGATAGTTGGTTCAAAAACAGCACAGGAACTAGAACATGGGATCTACACTTTGTTCACTGCACCATGGCCAATCTGGGCTCTGGCCTCTAGGCTCAAGTAGGATCATTGATTTCCATAAGTCTTAGTGAGACAGAATTTTACACCCAGGAATAACAGTCATATGATAAACATTATATAAAATAATTCAATCTTCTGGTCTTTCCTTTGCTTCTTTAAATATTTTAGATCAAACTGAGGCAAAGTGTCCAAAGGCAAGAAGTTAAGCTCTACAGCAAAAACAAAGGTTTAGCAACCAAGCCCAAGCAGTGTTTCCTGTGCAGATGAAAGATTCTGGCCCTCCAAGAATGGCTAGACGTGTGGCAAGAGTAGGAAGGCAGGAGAATGTGACCTGGAAGAAAGTCTGCTCTTCCCAGACGAGAGGCATGGTGGGTTAGGAAGGTATCAGGGCAGAGAGACAGTTGGAAGTAATGGGCAGGCCCAAGCATCCTGACTGCTTAACTCTAGGCTTCAGGCTGTAGACAGGAAGTGCATTAAGATAAGCAGGGGAAGCACTGTCCCACTCCCATTTAAGACTCTGGAAAGAGATCTCTGGTGGGCTGAATTCTCCATATCAATCATATCAAAATAAATTTGGCAACATGATTAGATAGGAAGAGGCCTTGATATTTGTTTTCCCTAAATAGCCCTAAATTTCCTAAGTAGCTCTAGAACACACCACATTAATTCTACCTAAATGCTAAGCACTTTTAGATGATCTAAAGAAGCCTGTGAGGCCAGAAGCCCATACAGATATAGACCTGCATTACCTCTTAGAGAGAAATCTCAGAAATGGTTGATGTTCAAGGCAGATGACATATAGCAAAGGGAGGTAAAACTCCACATTAGGGGCTGGACTGCTTGTGCCAGAAGCCAGAGAGAAGACACAGAAGAGATCCAGAAGAGTCTGAAATGCTAATAAGAGCTAAAATAAGGTAGAGGCAGCCAGGGAGCATCATAAGGCTAAACCAAGCCCAGGAAGAGACCAGATGACATAGACATTAACTGCAACCAGTGACCAGAAACAGTGCCTCAGAGACCAGCAGAGGGTCCAAGGGAGACTTGTGGATCTGATCCCTCTGCCTTCCTCAGTATCAGGAGGTTGCATAATCTGGTTCCTTCCATTCACATAAGCCCTTCAAACTCCCAGACAATATTGGAGAAGCAGAAGGGAAAGGCAGGAGAGTATTTGGTCTTAAAGCAGGATGTCATCTGAAGGGACTATCTTTTTTTTTTTTTTTTTTTTTTTTTCAATTTTTTATTTATTTATGATAGTCACAGAGAGAGAGAGAGAGGCAGAGACACAGGCGGAGGGAGAAGCAGGCTCCATGCACCGGGAGCCCGACGTGGGATTCGATCCCGGGTCTCCAGGATCGCGCCCTGGGCCAAAGGCAGGCGCCAAACCGCTGCGCCACCCAGGGATCCCTGAAGGGACTATCTAAATCGTTGCAACAGATTAGGAGTTTTGTTGTTGTTTAATTTTGAAAAAATCTCAAACTTAACAGAAGCATTTCACATATAGCACCAAAGCTCCCCCTTTGAGCTATTTGAGTAGGAATCATTGACACGATACCTTTTAACCATCAAATAACATGTCATATTTCTAAGAAAAAAAGAAAATTCTCTCCCATGATCACAGCACCAACATTAAAATCAGGAGAATTTACGTCAATACAGGGCTTCTATTTCGTCCTCCAGCTCCTCCAATTCAGATTTCACCAATTGTCACAATAATGTCCTTTATAGCAAAAAGATACAGTTCAGAATCACACAGGGCTGGTATCCTTAATTATTTCCATTTGGAATGCGACCATGGCTTTGAAGACTCTGAAGAGGGCACTTGGTTATTTGGTAGAAATATCCCTCAATTGAGATTTTCCGACGTTTCCTCACAGTTAGATCTCAGTTATTCATCTCTGCCAGGAAGATCACAGAAGTCATGCTGTGTTCTTTTCATTGCATCTGATCAGATGGCATATGATTTTCAATTTGCATTACTGATGATGTTCACTTTGATCACTCAATTAAAGTCTGTAAAGTTACTCCCCCCACACACACCTTTTAACAGGTGTTTTGTGGGGTGGTACTTTGAAACTATATAAATATCTTGTCCTTTCCCACACTTTCAATCTATTTATTTATGGACTCATAAATTCCTATTTTTCAGTAGGTTATAATCTTTTACTAACGTTGCCTATTTTGATGCTCTGTGTCCCTATTAACTCCTTTTGATATGATTGTGCCTTGAGCACTTAGCTTCCTGGCACAACCAGATGCTCTAGGCTCTGCTACCTGCCTTGCTCAGGACTTAAGTGTTCAGGGGGAAGAAGAAGAGCTAAGTTTCTATTTGAGGCACACAAGTTAACTTCTGTCTTCTTTACCTTTCATCCAGTGTGTGAGACTTAAAAGGAGACAGAATTAATTGCATCGCCTCTGCTGATATGAGTGGCAGTGTGAGGGAATTAAAACTTCTCTGTACTATCAGGGAGAGTTGTGTTTATACCTATGTGAGACTTTGTCAGTTCCTGGATTGATTACTTAACATTACGCCTTTTGTTCGTTTTTCTATAGTGCCTGGCAACAGATTTGTGAAACAGAGCAATAATGTGGATCTGTGTTAAGAGCTTCTATAATGAGAGAACTGGTGACATTTTAACACTTTCCTAATGTGAGCTGGGGAGATGTGAGCACACACAAAAAGGTAGTCTAGAGAAGTTACCCAAAGGTAAACATACCCCAATTTTGGAAATGGGGCAAAACTAGTGATGAGTAAACCAAAGCTTGTCCAGGATGAAAAGGAGCCCTGGGTTTAAGAAGTTTAAGAAGCAGGGGACAGCATGGCCACAGACAATGCACATCACAACTTCTCACTGTCCTAGAGATTATGGAAAGGTAACAACATGTAGCACTCTCATGCTCGCAAAGGAGCTTCTTTTCTCTCCCTCTCTCTCTCTTTCTCTCTCTCTCTCTCTTTTAAGATTTTATTTATTCATTTATTCATGGGAGACACATAGAGAGAGGGGCAGAGACACAGGCAGAGGGAGAAGCAGGCTCCATGCAGGAAGCCCGATGTGGGACTGGATCCCAGGTCTCCAGGATCAGGCCCTGGGCTGAAGGCGGCACTAAACCACTGAGCCACCCAGGGATCCCAGGAGCTGTTTTTTTATATGAAAATACAACTTGGGTGTAATACATTTATAACAATGTTTTGGGTGGGGTTCCCCCTCCCCCTCACTGGGGAGTGGTACTTGGAAAGATAATCATTTTCTAGGTTTTTACATTTCTGATATGTTGGAATTTTTACCAAATAAGTATTATTTTGTAATCAGAAAAATTGCAGACGTGTAAGAAATAGCAACAGTAAAATACTAGATGAGTAACTACGCACTTAAAATACTGCATCTTTATTTTCTGAAGTATAATGTCACACTGAGTACAATGTACAAATCTTAAGTGTAGAATGGGGGAATGTCTATCCATTCCAGCAACCACCCCATTCAGTTCAAGATGGAAAATATTTGTCTCCTAAGTTAGTTTCCTTGTCCCTCTCCCCAGCCAATTCTCCACCAAGGTAAACTCACTTTGATTTGTATCACATAGAGTAGGGTCAGAAAGCAGGCTCCTACTCTGACTTGATAGTTAATACACAGTGCCCGACTGTACAAGTCTCTCTTCCTCTGCGTGTCTTAGGAAATACACTTAATGACCTTTATGGATGCTTTCAATTCTTTTCAGGAGAGATACGGTAAGTAAGGTATTTTCCTCAAGGGTCCTTAGTAAATGAGCAGTAAGAATTATCTCCCAACTTCCAAGCCTAACTCCAGAAACTAAGCCACAGGGCTTCTGTGTAATTACTTCCTAAAGCTATAGCAAATAGAGTTTATCCACATCAGAAGGCAATAGCTAATTCTAAAATATTAGATTAATGCTTCATTCTTTCCCTTTTTGGTCTTTGCTACATGCTAAACATGACTTTGACAGATAATAATAGTCACAGCAGTGCCAGCCCCTTGGTCTAGTGAAGAATAAAAACACAGGTCCAATCTCATCATATGTGGAATCTAAAAAAAAAACAAACCTATAAATAAAAAGAATAGTTCGGTGGCTGTCAGAGGTAGACGTGGAGTGTGGGAAAATATGGGTGAAGGTGGTCAAAATGTACAAATTTTGGGTTATAAGATAAATCTTGGGGATATCACGTACAGCGTAGTGGCTATAGCTAAGAATACTATATTGCATATTTTTGAAAATTGCTAAAAGAACACATCTTAAAAGTTCTCAACAGAAGAAAAAAACCAAACTTTTTGAGGTGATAGATGTTGACTACACTTACTGTGGCAATCATTTCATAATATATACAAATGTCAAATCATTATATTGCACACCTTAAATTAATACAATGCATGTGTCCATTATATCTCAACAAAACTGGAAGGGAAAACAGAAATGTATGTGCAAGTGTCTGTAATAGAAAGAAGGAATTCTCAAAGCCACAACAGAGAAACAGAGTTCTAAGAGGAGGGAAGACTCATTTTCAGCTGGGAAGGGATTGACTAGAGAAGTGGGCCTTGAATGACGAGTAATTGTTGGATACACAGAAAACGACTTTATTCCAAAAATGTGCTATTCGTACATGAGAATGGCATGCTCTGTAGATGGAGTATTCTTTGCCCAGCACGATGAATCGTTTTGTGCTGAGATCCTCATAGAGTCCACCTAAGTTATATCTGCAAGTGAACAGGTCATCTTTGGGAAAGCTACGTCCGTGTAATGGATTGATAAAAACAGACCTTTCGTATATCATATCAAGAAGTCAAGATACATAGAGAAACTCATGCGTCCACAAAGGCACTGCCAGTTACTGATTCTGCCCACAACATTCTAGGCTATTCTGTGGACACCTGAATGGCTCTCAAGTTTTCTGGTTGGGTTTATGTGTTCCCCTAATGCCACAGGAATCCCTTTTCTCCTGGAGGAAAACAGTGCCTCCCGAGTGAAGTTTTTACCTTGTACTGCTGGTGTGAGAGCTTTCCTATTGATGTGACATGTGTATTATAGACTCTGAAAACAAGTGACCCAAAACCTCACTTTCTCACTGATTTCCATGTGGAGTACCATCCTGAGATCTTTGGGTTTGAGCTCATATGGGGTGCTCCCCTGAGTGAAGAAAATCCCTTTATGAAGGCAACATACTAAAAACTGCATGACTGTGGGCTCTCAAGGGAAGATTGAGAAAGAGCAGGTCACAATTACTGACTTGCCTACATCTACTTATTTGTCTTAAATAGCATATTTTTAAATTATTTGGTCTAGATTACCCACAATTTGAATTGCATTTTCTTAATTTCTTTATTACTACTAAAAAGAAATCATTTCCTTTTTAATAAACATGTTCTAAGTTCCACTGATGTACTAGGAGTTGATACTCTATGAAGATTCAAAAGACAGAAGATCACAGTTTCTCAGCATCACAAGTCATAATTCTCGGAATGGTCATCAAGCATGCCCTAGGTTCAAGGCACTTTTCTAGGTGCTGGGGAAAGGGACTAGTTAGCCAGAGACCTGCAGTGGTTATCTCTTAAAATTCCTCTCTCTCTCTCTCTCTTTTTTAAAAATGTTATTTATTCATTCATGTCAAACACACAGAAAGAGGGACAGAGAGGCAGAGGGAGAAGGAGGCTCCCTGTAGGGAGCCCAATGCAGGACTCAATCCCAGGACTCCAGGATCAGGACCTGAGCCAAAGGCAGATGTTCAATCACTGAGCGTGCCCCAAAATTCCTCTCTTTTTTGGATGAAGAAATTAGTCAGAGGGGTTATGTGATTTAACCAAGGTCACATGGTTAGTAAATTGCAGAGACATCCTCTAAGGGATTAGTAGATTTTCCATTACAAATTTTTAAAATGTTATGTGCCCTTTTTATAGGAATAAAGCAAATCTGACATCTGTTTTCCCAAAAATAGATCTATAGTTTGATAAACTGGGATTTGTTGACTAAGAAAATTATATTATCTCTTCTTCTCAATAAAGCAGTGTAGATTACACTAGATTACACTCAATCCACCCAGATTTTTCTCACTGAAGTGGGTTCACAGAGCCGGCTTGCACAGGTTGGAGTGGGAGAGTCTTAGTCTTACTCAGTTTATTAGGAAAGAATATATACTGCTGGGAGGCAAGACATGTTGCTGTGGGGTTTAATATGCTAAAATTTTATTTATAACAAGTAAAAGCAAAAAGAACTGTAATATGGTTTGCTCCTAAAAGGAACAATTGCTACCCATAATGTAATGGTGATTGCTATAGGTCACCTGCATAACTTGGATCAGAAATAGTTTGGAGTTAATGTGTATTTTGTGTTCTGCTTTGTTTTCTACTCCAGTCTCCACCAGCTGAAATGTGACTGCTACTATTATCTATGCTCTCTGCTTATCTTCTACTTTTCCCAGTTTGGGTCTGCCTTGAAAGAGGAGACTAGCCCTCCTTCCTCATGCAACAGCTTTCATAAGCATAGAACCATGCATGTGTTCCTTCTCAAACCCTTCTTACAATGTTGTTTATTTGCTCATTCATGAATTCACTTCCCAAACTCTGATTGAGCATCCACTATGTGGTAAGGCACTGAGTTCACTACTGGGGTCATGACAGTTCTCAGAGAAAAGTAAGCAAACTCTTGTGACAAATGTCACCGTAAACATCATCTCAGAGTGCTGGGGGAGAACTTAGGGAGACCCTCTGACCCAGACCTGGAAGTGAGGGGGATAACTTCTCTGTCCTGATTCTGCAACAAAACTCCAAGACACTTTTGACCTATCTCCATTGTGTAGAACAAGAAACTACGTTTCATAGAATTCAAAGGGACCTCTTGTTCATTCATTCGCACAACAAAAAAAAATTTGATGGCCTGCTCAATATCACTGTTCTTGGCACAGGAAATAGAGTACTAAAGAAAAAAGATAAAATTCTTGTGCTCAGAGATGTAGCATTTTAATGATAGAGAAAAGATTATCTTTATATATATAAACATATATATGTATATGTTTACAAGTATACACACAAACACATATATAACATAAGATGTTAGTAAGTGCTAACGAGAAAGCTAAATAAATCAGGTGAAGATGTATATAGAATAAGGTTGGTCACGGGCAGAGAGTAGGGGTTGCTATCCTATGGAGACTAATCTTGAAAGGGCTCTCTCTCTCTCTCTCTCTCTTTTTAAAAGATTTTATTTATGTGTGAGAGAGCAGGAATGGTGGGAGTCCAGGTATGCTCAATGCATTTGAAGAATGGCAACGTAATTGTTATGACTAACGTAAGGAAATAAGTAAGAAATAGATCAGATTGGGCCTTAAGAACATGGTTCAGATTTTAGATCTGACTCTAAGTATAACTAGAAGCTTTAAGTAGAGCAGTGATTTCTTTTTTCACTTATGTTTTGAAAGGATCATTCTGGCTATGCTGATAAGATAGTAAGGAGCAAGGAAAGGGGTGGGGGAGTTCATTCAGAAGGCTATTTAACAGATCATGACTGTGAAGGGCATGGACTTGGACCACAGTGGTGGGATGTGGAAGGTGAGAAATGACCTTATTCCGGGGACGGTTTGATGGTGAAGTCAACAAGATTTGCTGATGGAATGAGTATGAGATATGGGAGAGAGAGAGGGGTCAGATGTCTCTTTCAAAGATGAACAGAACAGACAGGGGCCTGACCTCAGGGGAGTTTATCTACTGGTGGGACAGGCAGCCAATAAACTGGCAAACAAATACATGTGATTACAGTTTGTGATAAGTACGAAAAAGGAAACAACAGAGTGCTCAGCTATAAGATAAGCAGGGATCTCTGTTTTCAGTAGGGTAGTCAGGGACCATCTTTCTGAGGAGGTAGGATTTAAGCCAAAGGCAGAATGAGGAGCCCTCCATACAAGATGCGGGGTTAGAATGTGACAGGTGGAGGCTCCTCTAAGCACAATAGTCCTGAGTTCTCACAGCTGCAAAGCTGGAAAGCCAGGATTTAAAGCAGGCTGCCCAACTCTTAAGCCTGTTTTGTTTTTTTGTTTTCTTCCTATTCTTTCACATTTTAGCACCATCGTTCCCAAGGTATGATCTTTGGACCCCAGAGTTCCCTGAGACCCTTTCAGGAGGTCAGCAAGTTCAAAATTCCTTTCATATTAATGCTAAGCCATCATATTTTTCTTTTCTATACTAATTTTTTCACGAGTATAGTGTTTTCCACAGTGCATGTGACATGGCAACAGATTGAATCCAAAGCTGATATGAGAATCCAGCTGTCTTCTATTGAGTCAGATGTTAAAGAGATTTAAAAAAATGGAAAGCAATGCCACTTTTACCATTAAATTATTTTTGTTTTGTAAAACCATCCTCTCTCATAACGTGTTTTTATGTTTATACAAGAGGGTATTATTAATATTACTTTAAACAAATTAATATATTTTAAAAATTGCTTGGTATTGATTTCTAATGGTTAATATCAATAGCTATGACTCACAAAAACAAGTTATTTGGATCCTCCATAATTTTTAAGAGTGTGAAGGACCCTGAGGCCAGAAGTTTGAGAACTGCCGTTCTAGCATTAATATTAAAACTCTCCAATTCGGAGGCACCTGAGTGGCTCACTTGGTTGGTCATCTGCCTTCTGCTCAGGCCATGATCCCAAGATCCGGAGATCAAGTGCTGCATCAAGCTCCTTGCTCAGCAAGGAATCCACTTCTCCCTCTGCCCTTTCCCCCTGCTCATAATCTCAATCACTATCTCTATCAAATAAATAAATAAAATTAAAAAAAAATGCTCCAATTCACACTTGCTCTCTAGATATAAAATCCCCTTTGTACCAAGAATTTTCCTTAAAACTCAACAGTAAGAATTATAAACATTAATTGAGTGTTTTCTACATTTTAGGCATGCCCTAAATACTTTACAATATTTTAACTAATTTAATCTTCTCAAATAAACCTATAAAATGGGTGCTTTTATTATATCCATTTTATAAACAAGAAGTCAAAGAACAAAGACATGAAAACCTGTTGAGGGTCATGTGACTATAAGTGGTAAAGCTGGATTGGGATTCAAGCAATCTTGCTCTACAGACACCATTTTTAACCATTAAGTGGCAATTTAATGTGCCTGAACAAATAAGTGAAGATTTATCCTTCATGCTTTACAAAGGTTTACAAACCTCACTTGCAGAGGATCACAGTAGCTCCAACTGGCTGGGGGATCCATGTCAGGCAGGGTGGTGCCCGAAATATCACATACAGGAGGACCTGGAGGCGGGTGAAAGCCTTGGGCTAGGAAGTGCTGAGCGGCAAGCCAAGGAAAGTCAACCTCTGTCATCAAGTCCCACAGGCACGTGTGAATGACAAGAGTCAAGGCCACAATGATCAAAGTTGTGTGTGTCCTAGGGACATAGGAGACATAGAACTCAATCATCTCTCAGCATGTGGCTCCCTGTCCCTGTGACTCTTCCCCAGACATAACCTATGCAGGGGAGGGCTTGGTTGAGATTGGAAATTTTTCCTTTTCACCTTCTACATCACCCAAACAACAGTGAATGAGTGAGCAAGAGGATTCCAGACAAATAATAGAAGAAAGACTGGAGTGCCCATGATTCAATTTTATTTAGGATTCAAAGTTCATAGGTAGACCACGTAGTTAAATGGCATCAGGTTAGGGAAAATACCCACACCAGGATAAATTTTACAATAACACACTTTACCTGGTAGATTAAACAATCATACATGGTTGGTAGACTTTAGCTTGCAGAATCTAAATTAAGTCATACAAAAATTCATAAATGAACATTTATTAAAATCAAGTATAAAGACCAAAAGCAATAAAGGATAAAAATCGAATTATATTTTACTGAGCATAAATATAATTTATAATGAGATTTGAAAAATGGTATTTAAAGTTTTTCTGCTTAGCAGAATGAGATACAATTTCCACTTTCTGGATAATGTAATTACAAGGCGAAAGGGAACTTTTTATATATGAGAACCCATAGTCTCATATGTCACAGGCCGCATAACCTCCTTCTCTCTCTCCTTCACTAAGATGAGTTCAGCCTCACAGAGTCTATATTATGCAAATGAAGTAATGGATGAGAGGAGAGGAAACTCAGAGAAGCCTCTTTGGATTATATTGGAAAAAGATAATGTAATATGAACACTCTCCTTAAGAGGTATTTGAAGCCTTCTGTATGCCCTATCCCATCCCTAACATACAGAAGTAGGCATCATCTTAATAGTGTCATAATATATGTATTCATTTTTAAAAATATAGGCATGTTTAGTTTGGCATGTTCTGAACACTAGGTAAATGACATCAGATTATGTGAGTTATTCTGTGACATGCTTTGGACATTCCACTCTCCATTCCTTTTTTTTTTTTTTCTTTTTTTAGATTTTATTTATTCATGAGAGACAGAGAGAGAGAGAGAGAGAGGCACAGACACAGGCAGAGGGAGAAGCAGGCTCCACGCAGGGAGCCCGACGTGGGACTCGATCCCAGGTACCCTGGATCATGCCCTGGCCCGAAGGCGGAGCTAAACCACTGAGCCACCGGGGCTGCCCTCCACTCTCCATTCTTGAGACTCATCTGTCGGTGGAGTTCATGTATCTTCCCTGTTGTGTAGGATTCTAGCCCAGGCCTCATGCCTATTTTCTTCATTCTCCTTTTGACTGATATTTTGGTCGTCGTCAATGTTTTGCTTTACATACGCTGCTTCTGTGAGCCACCTTGGACATGAATCTTGGTGAATACATATAAGAATAACCTCAGGATACATATCTGGGACTAGAACTACAGAGCTATGCAGGGTGCATGTTTTCAGCTGCACTCCATAATGTCATTTTTGTAATCAATTACTGAGAGAAATGAGCTAAAATCTCCTGCAGTGATGATGAATGTAAAATTCCTCTTTGCAGTCCTAGCAATTTTGGCTTTATAGCTTTAAAATGAGAGATGATTCCCTTCATATTTATTGTGAATTTGTGAATAATGATATGTTTGGATTTATTTATATGCCTTATATTGTCTTATTTTACTTTTTCTGTGGACTTTCCCCCCCTTTTTTAGATTTCTTTCTGATATATTGACATTATGATGGATTTTGTTGTTTCTGTTGTTAAAAATGGGATGCAATTATTTCTCTTCCTGTAAGCAAATCCCTTTAGCAATAAGACTGTATTTCCTTCTATCAAAAGGTGAAAGAGAAGCTAATGCCAGCTCTAAGTCTAACCCAGGAGTCAGCAAACTATAGCCTACTGGCCAAATCTGGCATGCTGTCAATTTTTGTAGGCAAAGATTTATCGTAACATAGCCACACTCATACATTTACAAACTGGCTATGGAATCTTCTTGGCAAAATAGCAGAGTTGAATAGTTGCACCTCTGAGGTAGCATAGCCCACAAAGCCTAAAATGTTTACTGGGTGGATCTTTTCAGAAAAAGTTTGCCAACCTGCGGTCTAGGCCTTTCATTCTTTCTATCAGAACTTCCCCAGTTGCCATGTGAACAAGAACAGGCTAGTTCACTGGAGGATGAGAGTCCGTGTGGAGTAGAGATAAGTTGTCCTGGATAAGACCAGTTAGCACTAACCAGCTCCCAAAGACCAGGCACCTGATGATATTGCATAGATGATTCCACTCAAGAAAGCTAAACTAGCCCAGATTAGCAGAACTGCCTGATGAGCAATACATGAGCTCATGAATAACAATAAATGATTGTTGTTTTAAGTTGCTATTTTAGGATAATTTGTTACACAGCTAATATAAAGGGCTTGGGGGTTTGCCTTTTTTTTTCTTTCATTTCATTTCTTCCTCTAGCAACGGTAAATTATACTATTTTATTCTGTTAGTGCCCGCTCTAAAAACTTTAATGTGCGTAGTTTAAAGTAAATCATTATTTTTTTTCCTTCTTCATAAACAGTGCAAGACCTGAGACTTTAACTCTGATCAGCTGCCTCAGTTTACATGCAATTATTGTACAGAATTTTGGTTCCACTTTACTTATTTAATTCTACAAATTAGACATTATTTTATACTCTTATTATCATATATTATATAAATATATATATTATATAAATATATATATTATATAAATATATATATTATTATATTATTTTATACTGTTGACTTTTGCCTAGATTTACTCATATATTTATCTATATCTTTGCTTCTTATTTCTCTTGCATCTCAAACTTCCTATCTTTGTGAAAGTCTTTAGTAAGAGTTGGTCATTAGCACATTCTCACAGGTTTTTTTCTAATAGTATTGCATTTTACTCTTATTATTGGAAGATACTTTTATGAGGTATACAATTTTGGATTGGTAGTTATTTTCTCTCAATACCTTGAAGATACTATTTCACTCTTTTATATATATATATATATAAACTCTTACAGGAAGAGAAATAATTGCATCTCATTTATATATATATATATAGAGAGAGAGAGAGAGAGAGAGAGAGAGAGAAGAGAAGAGAAGAGAAGAGAAGAGAAGAGAAGAGAAGAGAAGAGGAGAAGCCAGATACTTTCACTTTAATATTAATTCCCCTCAGAAAACCTTTTCTTTCCTTATGGGTAATCTGTCTTCTCTCTTTCTGTCTTTGTCTTCTGCAATACTACATCTACTTGTGGCTTTCTTTTTTTTTCCTCTATATTCTTCAGTAGTTTTTCAGTTTTCTGAAAAAAAAGGACTGGTTTTGTGATACATTTGAAATATTTTGAACACTAACTCCTCACATACTGATTCTCTCCTGCTGCTTCTATGCTCTTCTTCATAGGTCAAATTGTTCACTCTCTTCCATTTCACTTATTCGCACTCAGAATTTCTAGTACTTTTTCTCTCTGAGAAGTACTTTGTATTTTTTCTATCTTCCTGCTTACTGATTCTTTTTCCATTTATGTTAAATCTGCAATTTCTATCCTCCATAGCATCTAGTATCATGCAATGCCTATAGAAATACTTTAAAATTGGGAAAAGAATATGTTGATAAATTCATGAATCAATTAGTGGACATAAACTTAATGTTGAATGATAGGGGCTCTGATCTGATGAGTTGAGGATTTCTGAGGTTCTGGAATTATAATAAGAATCCACACGTTAACCAAACATAGCCAGAGACACAGGTTGCTTTTACCTAAAAGATATGTGGATGATAGTGTGAGGATTTAAAGGTAAATTTTTATGAAGGCATGTATTGCTGAATTAATAAAAAATTGTGGTCCTTCTCCCACTCTTCAAATAATAGAAATGCAAGTATTATTGTATCTGTGTAATATTTTATATTAAAAACAGGTTCTATCAAAAAACTGAAAACACTAACATTAACATGGCATTCTGTGATTATTATTATAAGTGAATTTTAGTAGTTATGCATTTATTGAAATGGCTTAAAGCTAGATCTCCTTTCTGGTCATCTACACTCACAATTAAATGAATGACTTGCCTATACCATTCTCTTTAGGGACTGACCCCTCTTAATAGCACAACACTGGCCAGGCAGGTTGCTCTCTTAAGCTGCCTTTGCAACTCATGGTCATTTCACAGGCATGGCTTCTTTCTCTCCCATTCAGTGTCACATACCACTAAGTCTCCACTGAAACCACCCATAATGGGCCTAAAAACTGTTTCCATCTTGTAATTTTGTATATTCACAAAAGTGGAGATTTATTCATTCATTTGAATGAACTATTAGTCAATCAAGTTAGGGAGTGTTTCACTTTCAGAATGCTCATAAAAATGTGTCACATATGATAAAAGGTACAAAAGCACGATAAAGAGAAAAGCACTGTAAAAACAAAAGGAATTATTTTCATTATCAAGGTATTAATATTGAAATTGGTAACATTTAATAGCACAATGGGCACTTGGCATTTGCTTTTCTTCCTTTGGGCAATTATAAAAGCTAAGAAAGTAATATTGTGAAGATTTTTCCATAATCGTTGCAGCATTTCTAATTAACACCCTTTCTTTATAGATGGAGAACTAATATATTGCAGTAGCATTCAGAGAAGTAAGGCTTTATTTGGTTTTTAACACTTGGGTAATAGCAAGCTTGTACACCATGAAGAGGCAGGAATGGAACTATGGCATATACTCATGACTCAGAATTTATGCTGTGAAGGTAGAAAAAAAAAAAAAAAAAAACGCTCCCTGGGCCAAAGAATTAAGAAATGACTCATTTGAAAAATCACCTGCCACCACATGTTGGTGTGTAGGTTGAAGTAGATATTCCTTGGATATAATATGGAACAATTCCCATTGTCCTCATTTTTTAGTAGAAAATAATATTTATTTTCAGATTTAAAGTGAACACAGGGACCCCTGGGTGGCTCAGTGGTTGAGCGCCTGCCTTCAGCCCCGCATGATCCTGGAGTCCCGGGATCAAGTCCCGCATCAGGCTCCCTGCATGGAGCCTGCTTCTCCCTCTGCCTATGTCTCTGTCTCTCTCTCTCTCTCTCTCTCTCTCTCTCTCTCTCATGAATAAATAAATAAATAAATAATCCTTAAAAAAATAAAATAAAAGTGAACACAAATAAACATCCCAGGAGTGCATTATATATAAAATCAGTAGAGTTACTAAACACAGAAAAATCAAAGCCCTCCAGAAAATACATGTTTACTTTCTTGCAGAGCATCTGGCACATCAGGCCATTTCTGTTCTCACAAATTCACTGATGAGGCACAGCTCACAGTGGGTTTATTCCCAGGTTCATCTGCTCCTACCTCCATGGACTCTCTTCAAAAACCACAGCAACAAACCAACAGGATTCACAGTGGCTGGGATAAAATTCCCATTGTCCACATTAGCCTCTGCAGAAGTTTTGTTGAAAGCTCTCCCCAAGGAGTATTCCTGCATTTTGTCTTTGAGCTCATACTCAGTGGTGGTAAATGGATTAACACAGCAGTCTCTGATAGTATGATAGATGAAGTCAGAAGAGCGATTTTCTAAACACCCTTTCTTTACTTGATGGATGCTTCCATTTCCATCTCTTCCCTCGGGGCTCTTTGTGTGCAAAATCTCTCTTCTGAAAGGAGTTTTCGCATGCTATTAGTACCTAGTGGATTTATGATGTCCTCTCATGCAAACAGTCTTTCTAACATTGTGTAGGTAGAGTCTGCTCTGGTGTTCTATGCAAAATGATATCCTACTACTCTGATTAGCAGCTTCCAGTGGATTGATATTTTAAAGTCAGAGACACAATTTGGCTCCAAAAAACAACACTTATTTGCTCCTAATTATGCCTAAGTGCAGCCAAAACTCATCATCTACCTAGGGAAGCATTTACCTTCTTAGATATTTAGCTGAATCCTGTGGTACTCCGTTGTTATCACCAGAACCTCAACGAAAAATCTTACTTGGTTCTATCATAAACCTCAGTAGGAGCCAGAGTAGTATACATTCTGATCACTAATTAGCATGCATTTCTCCTCTATGACCCGTCTCATTTGAAGCTGGAAGCATTTGCGTCCCTATGATCCATGAGAGAGAAGTTGCCAAAAATAATGAACAAAGACATCAAATTTGGGACGGAGGAGTTTTTGGTAAACAGTCTGGTATTTAGATGTGAGATGGAGAATTTGAAAATAGTTATCCTCCAGCTGGTCTAATTTTTTTCTCATACTTTTCCTCAATAGAAGGAGAAGGTTAGGTGCTTAAATAACAGAATTCAAAATTGTGGGCAAGTAACGCAGAAACAAACTCTTTTTTGAAATTTGGGGAATCCCAGAACCAGCTTCTAGTCAAAGGTTTTCTAGAACAATTTCCTTCCTGGCAACAGTCCTCCCCGCCACGTGGCCATGGGAGGGAGAAGTTAGGTGACAGAAATAACCACAGTCAGCAGATGCCCAAGGACAGCCCCTTCCTAAATTTTCCCAGTATCTCACAAATGGTGAGAAAGGGATCCAAAACTCCATACCCACACATAAAATATGGAAATTTATTGAAGGTGAGAGCCATTACTTGCCAAAAAGTTCCTTTTAAAAAGTGAAGAAACTTAAACTGGGAAGGATGTGGTATTTCAGCCACTGGCTGGGAAATGAGGAGCTGAAATCTTCTAAGTATCAGTGCAGCACAGAGTCAAGGAAGGAAACCACATTCTCCCCCTTGCCAGAGCAGTCACCATAAAGGGCCCAGGGGAAGAAGGACACTTATGTGTTACGTTAGTAGCAGACACCATGGGGATGTCGACAGGGACCACAAGCTCACCTTCAGTGCTCCCTGCAATGGACTTCTCCTGGAGTCCCAATGCCATCCCTGAAGGAAGAGGAGAGCAGACTAGAAGCTTGCACTGACAATATTTTAACCTATTGTGAACCTGGAGTTAGTCAAAGGGACTGGAGAGTTTGCTGGTTTTGAGACAGGATATGCAAGGTAAAGTGAGATCAAATTAAGTTGTTGGAAGAAAGTTATCCAGAGTCCTCTGGATTGTGATAACTGAGATTTAAGATGTTAAAACGTGTGTTTCTTTGGCTTCTAAAGAACATAATAGGATACCAGGATAAGGTCAAATAGTTGGTCCTTTTAGGGACAATGTATTCAATGTGGGTGATTAGAAGAGTTAGCAAGAGAGTTTTATTAAAATGTTTGTCATTTTTAGAGAATTGGCGGATTCCGAAGAGGGAAAATCTGCATGAAAGCCAAAGGGAACAGGGCCTGGGACGATTTGTCATTGAAAAAGTTATATACTGGAAGATTTTTAAGAGCTGATTCCAGAAAAGAAAATTCCCATGAATTTCAGGACAGTTTTGATACAAATTAAGCCTGGATCTTAGTGGAAGGAAAAGTACTGGCTTTGGAACGGAGAAGAAATAAGGATGAATTAGTAATGGAGTGTGGAATCTTAAAATGCCCAAGTCTACAATTTGCCTAATTTATACTTTGTATAAGTAACACAATTCTGTCACAATACAGTTTGTGCTTCAGCTGACTCCCTAGCAACACATGGCAAGACGATGTTCCATCAACTCAGACAAAGGGTGTTTGCTGGGGGACAATTATATTGGTGTGAGAGAGAAAATCCTCAATGGCAAAGCCAGTACCTTCTTTTAGATACTTCCCAGGATCACATTTTACTGAATATTATCATTTCACCTTTGGCTACCAGGGGAATACTCGGCTTCCAGAATCTTTTCAGTGAACTCTGAATAGTGGAAGAATAATTAGTTGAACATAAGTTTAGCTCTGGATTTAACAACCAGACTCTATTTCTCAACATGTTATATTAGAAAAGCAACTAGAATTTAACAGCTTGTCTTTTTTAAGTTCCTAATTCCAAAATTGAATGCAGCTGCTTGTTTTTTATTGTTGTCTTGAATATCCTCTGTTTTTTTTTTCTCACGTATTTCAATATTTTTTGTTTTCTGAAAACAAAGGAATGGACTAAAATGAAATATATCCAAAATCGTTACCTCAAAGGAACCTCAGTTCAGACATTTCTAGCAAGTTAATGCCATCTGGTACTAAAACATAAAATTTACAAAACACGGGAAGAAAATTTCAGTCCCCATTGCTCTCATTAGAAGGTAAGAGCCAGTTCCTCG